>NW_022589710.1:12104280-12503182 GCF_004348235.1 Phoca vitulina | reverse complement strand
TGCTGCGCGCACAGTCGGCCCCGGGAGGTGGGGGGGGGGGGGGGGGGGGGTGGCCTCTCCTCGGCCGGGGCTTCCTCTGCGCGGGTACCCGGCCGGCCGGCGTCGGGCCTCGAGCGGCCTGACTCTGGCGGTGCTCCGGGCCCCGAGCGCCCGCGGCCGGCCTCTAGCCTCTCCTCGCCAGGCCCCTGCGGCCTAGAGCGCGCGGGCCTCGGCGCCGCCGGCTGACGGACTGCGGAGGGTCAGTGGCCCGGGTCGTCCGGATCTCCGCAGTTCTCAGGGCATTTAACCCCGATGCAGTTCCTAAGGGTCGCCTGCGGTTACTGTCAAGTCAGGTCACCTTAGTAGTATTGCTTGATCTGTGGTGAGTTTATCGCCTTCATTTATTTATCTGGTGCGACTTTGTTACTTTTTATTTTTTTCGGAAAATCTCATTTGGGAGACACATGATGACAATGAGTCTGGGTTATCGTTTTTCCATTTTGATTTATAACCACTTATTTGCTCCTAGTGAGTTTGATTCGGTTCCCTAAAATACTGCTTCGCCTTTATCAGTTAATACAAAGGTGGGAGCCAACATAGGATGTAAACTAGAGAAATTTTCTGGCACGGGAGGACCTCAGTGCCATTTATTTGAGGGGGAAAGGGAGATGCCACCTTTTAAACTTCCCAATAAACTTTTTAATAGCAAGTGTTCTCATTGTCACGTGTCAGAGACAAACGAATTTTAATGTTCTTTGTATTTGATTCCGTAAGAATGAAAGCTAGCCTACAACCTCACTCTGTCTGCCTTTGTAACTAAAACATTTTAAATGAGGAGAAAGTACTTTTTCTGACGCTAAGTACTATATAAATGTGAGCAATGCTAACTAGTTTAAGCAAGTGGTGCTCTCTTCCAATATTTTCTGGGATGGAGTCTATTTTAAACAGGCTCATCTTTTTGGATAATTCTAATTGCTAACTATTCTTAACTTTATTAAGAATTCGTAAGGGTTCAAGGGAATAAAGGAGATTCTGTCTTGCCATGGATGGGAGGGGGTGGGAATGTGGTCTTGGGGTAAGGAAGAAGGGAGAGCAAGACTGTGATAATCTCTTCGAGATCTACCCAAAGAAGTCTTGATCTATAGATTGAGGCTCCCTGCTTTAAATCAATCCTGTGTGCAGTTTAGGGCAGTTTTTCATTTGTGAATAGGAACTGTATCAAAACCCTAGTGTGACCATGACAATTGGGTAATCACACACAAGGCATCTTTGCTAATGGAGAGATTCTGTAAATATGTTTCTAGTGAATACACAGATAACAGTCACAGTGGAAGGGTCAGGTGCCACAAATCACAGATTACTCTGCCAAGGGTTGCCAGCCATCTGAGGCTTGGAAGGACATTAACTGCCTTTGCATTCTCAGAATACTCTCCTCAGTTCGTGATTTCACTTACTTGACCCTACTTCTGTTATTTAAAAGCTGGCAGGCACAATCAAGGGCAAGCAGGTTGGCTACCTACCCTTCTGGCAGCTCGCCAGTATTCCCATTTAGCTGCCAGCAGACAAGGAGAGGAGTGAATTAGTCATGTAATCCTACGGTAGCATCTAGAAGGTATCAGGAAAACTTTAGTGGCAGCAGGAGGGTCCACCAATCAGCCCTGTTTCTAAATTCTCCACTTCATATCTGTAAAAAATCCCTCTGGGGGAATTCACTAGTGAGAAGGGCAGGGAGGGGAATGACACAGGAGCCCTCAAGCAGTTTCCTCGAAAAGTAAGTTGTAAGTGCTTTACTTGATAGTCCCAATTTTGAAAACGGCCAATTTTGAAACGGATTCTCATTACTAACAGGGGCAAAAATCAGGAAAAGTGTCCCTTATCAGTAGTAGGGGGGAAAAATCAAGAGCTTTCAATAAAATTTGGAAGATTATAACTTCTTGTCATAGAACAAACTTTTTTTTTTTTTAAAGATTTTATTTATTTATTTGACAGAGAGAGAGATAGCAAGAGCAGGAACACAAGCAGGGGGAGTGGGAGAGGGAGAAGCAGGCCTCCTGCCGAGCAGGGAGCCCGATGTGGGACTCGATCCCAGGACCCTGGGATCATGACCTGAGCCGAAGGCAGACGCTTAACAACTGAGCCACCCAGGCGCCCAATAGAACAAACTTTTGCCTGTTCACATTTGCTTTCATAGAGAAATTATTGCTAACTTAATAAGGCTTAGGCACTCAACTTTCAGAGAAATTATATAAAATTGAGATTATATAAAAATAGTTTTTTCCTGCCTCAAATTGAAACAAGTAGGTATTTGGCATACAGGGACAGTGTAAAAGCAAAATACATCTCACTCTAACATTAGCATTTTTTCCTTGAGGTTGTAAAATCTAGAAGTCTAACATAAAAGAACCATAGGGTGAAACGAGACTTCCTGGGTCTCCTTTGTTGGCAGGTTAGGCCCTTTTCTCATACTCTTCCATCAGAAACAACTTTGGGATCTGGAATGAACTATCATGATTGAGGATAAAGCCATAGCTTTTACCAGTAGGTACCATGAAAAGTAAGTAGACTGACTTCATCAATGAAGTTTTCTCCAGGGGATTTGCCTTTGTGAGAGGCCCTTGTTGCACTTTTTGAACAGATAGGTACAATTCACTGAAGTATGAGTGTTCAGGAAGGCTAGCAAAGTGTACTTTTTAGAAGAATATTGTATTTTCTAATATGTCAGGACATCTCTTGATGTGAGATATAAAAAAACTAATTTAATTTTTTGCCAAAATTAGACTATCATTACATTAGTGTATTCTTAAAGAATGAAGGTGGACATTACTCATCTACAGTAGCAAAGGGGAAAAATATTTAAAAACCAGATGACTGATATGTGCCTTATAATTTAAACAATACTGAATGATGAACAATCTTCCAAGTTCATTTAAGCAGGAATGGGAGAGAATCTCTATAAAAATGAATAAAAAAAGATCTTGTACAAATATGCCTAACCCTCCATTTTATTAGCTTATAATGCAAATAATTACTTGCTCTTGCTACTAAGAGCCATTTTAATGTAATGGATTCATTTCAGACCCTCAAGAAAACCAAAGCCAATGTCCTTTTACAAGTTTGGGAGGAACTTTCAAATGGCTGCACCCAACTTGAAGACATAGATATATTTTTTCTTGCTTATTAAGTTATAAACTTAGAATTTATGCTGATGAACATTTTCTAACTTGACTAATACCTCCTGCCAGAGACGTTTTTCTTTTAAGAGAACAGATAGCAAGTGGACAGAAGGAAATTCTAAGCCTGTGTGATTTGATAGTGGTCACATTTCACATTGGTAAATTTAGAGCTGTAAGTAGCCGTGTTCTTTTTCTTCCCTTGTGTGTCTCTTGGTCGGTATCTCGTATATTGCCTTGCACATAATAGTTGTTCAGTAAGTTTGCTGAACAAATGAATTTGTGAAACATTTTTACTATTTACCTTATAATCTTTTCTGAGGTACAAAAAGAAAAAGAAAAAGGAGTATTAACATTTTCTTTTTTTTATGTGAACAAAAAATTATTAAAATTCTACGTGGGTTTGACTCAAAATGCCAGAAAAGAAGCCCCATTCTATGCTAGTTAGCAAGAGACGAATCACTTACATTTCCCTGCCTATTCAAAGAAAACTGTTTGGGGTAATACTGCAATGTTTAAAACAAACATAAACCCCCAAAGCTTAGATGTAACACAAAATGAACCCTAAAAATTAGTGACTTGGAAAATCCTTAGAGTTAATCTCTTTTTACATTCCAGACTACAACTTTCTATGGCGCACTCACTTTTCAAGACCTTTAAAAATGCTAAAGGGTAGCCATCTTCTGAAGGGGTTAGGGGACCAGAAGGTCGCAAAATCCTATCATTTTTTTGGGAGTGGGGATGGGAACTGGCCAGTGTGGTCTCATCTACTAGAAAATAATTTAAGAACTAGTGTTGATTGTTAATGATAAAGCCACATAGGGCCGCTCTAGGGAAGGTGGTACAATGGCCAAGAGGAATCTATTATGCAAGAGCAATGGCTACTGTGTTCCCAACTCCTATCCCTTGGAGAGCACCCCTCACATTTGAGTAGGGGCTGCAGCTTTGGGGCACCATGGAACCAATGGAGTGGAGGTAGGGGGAATCAAAAGATTGAAAGTAGCTTCAGGGTTGGGATGTCCTCTGCCTTATACTGGTCCAAACAATACTGGAGTCTCTCTTCATTGATTTGGGGCCCTGGCTCAAGATTATGTACATGTTAAAAAAGACTAGACTGGCAGATTCTGTTCCATTTTGAATGTGAAGCCTTTCATCAATGAGTATGAGGGTATTATTTCAAGAGGAAATTGTGCGCTTATATACCAAGGACATTCCCTGGCTTCCCCTGAGCAGGCTCCCTAGGAGATTATTTGCATCTCGGTAGCATTTGCTCAGCAAGATGAGGAAGACTGGAAGGAGTCAAACAGCAACAGAACCCTAAATAAGTTAAATCTCAAATCTAAATTCCATTTATTTAAGACTAAACGTCCTCTTTTAAAGCACTCACTTGGCGTGAAGATACGGATATTGCTTCCTGTATATCCAAATATGCATTTATACTCTTAGCGGGTTATAGGTCACCCTTCGACCTGTGTTCCTAACAAGAAATGGATCCCTAAAAGGAAATGTACTTTAGCACTGTCTGGAACAATGATGACACACTGTGGTCCCAAGAATTCTCTTTTTTATTCACATGTAGATAGGAGCTGGTATTTTGTCACCAAGTTCATGCCAAAGTCAACTCACTATAGTGAAAGAGTATTTATAACATTATACTTTTTTGATAGAAACCAAAAATGGAGGTTGATACAAATATCCTGCTGTCAATGCATATCCAGTTTAAACATTATACGGAAGAACTAGGCGGTATCACCCTAAGACATAAAGATTTTATGATAAGAAAAATGTATGGCCTATTTATTGATTTATTTATTCAGTCAGTAAACATTCATGAGTGCTTACACCAGGCAAAGTTCTACGCATGGAGAAAAAGATACGTCTCTGACCTCAAAGACAATGTGTTTGGAGAGACAGGCATGAAAATAGACAAGTACAGTTCAGTGCAATGAGTGGAGTAAAGTGAGGTCTGTGCAAAATGTAATGGGATCCCAAGGGAAGAAGCAACTGTATGTGGCAGAAGGAGAAAAGGTAACACTTGAATTCACTCTTGAAGGAGAAACAGAGGTCCAGGTGGAGGAAAAAGTATGTGCAAAGGCCCAGAGGCAGTGAAAAGCATATTCCGTTCAGGGAATCATACCTAGGTTGTATTGCCAGAGTAGGAAGTGTGAGGAGACTGTTGGGAGTAAAACTGAAGGGGTGCTATGGGCTAAACATTTTGAAGACCCTTGAATGCCAGACTAAGAAGTGTAGATTTATCTTGCAGCAGATGGAAAGTCATTGAAAACATTCAAACATAATCAGATGTGCATTTTAGAAAAACCATGCAGTCTGCAGACAGGAGAATGGATTAGAAGTGGGACAAACTAGTAACAGTGAGACTTTCTGGTGGTTGTTTTTACCGCCCCCCCCCCACCCCGGTAGAAGAGTTCTAACGAGTGCTATTTTATTAAACAGGTACAAATCCTCAAACCCTAAGCAAAAAGGAAGGCATAAAGATATTTTCCAAAGAGGCATCTTTTTAAGGAAGATGATTGTGAGCACTGGGTAAAGATCATGGATTAATTTTGTCTGCCCTGTGGATACCTTTTCGGGTGAAGAGAGCATTGCTCATTGTTTCATTTTACTGTATGATTGACATCCACCTGAGCTGACCCTTCTGTTACTCAATTCAAAGACCATGTGGTGTTGTAGAAAGAGTGCTACCAAAAGTCAAGAGACTTGCCTCTAGTTCAGCTTTATGTCTTAGTCTTTGAAAGACCTTGGGGAAGTCACTTTACCTTTCTGGGCTTCATTTTCCTCAGCTGTAAAGTTGAGGGCACAACATAAGTTATTTGTAATGTCACTTTATATCATTATATGATTTACGACTTGGCCCTTATTAATCCCTCCTAATGTTTATTTCTCACCTTGTCTTTATGCTTTCTCACAATTTCAAGAGAGACAGAAGTATTTGGAGGATAATCCCGGGGACATGTTATTTAGGGCAAAATTCTGTCTTTATTGCACTTTACTTAATATACTTAGCCCTCCTCCTGGAAATATTAGGATGTTGGTAGCTGTTTTGAAACTGTGGCATTTCTGCTCACCTAAGCCACATTTTATCCTAATATGCACAAAAGAAGGACTATTTAATCACTTTCAACATCTACTAGGCTAAATTAATAATTTAGCTCTAATATTTAAGTTATAAATTTTCCTTTCCAAAAGGGTTGTTTCTTGGGTCAGATAATTATATGTTCTCAGAAAGCTAGTGTACGGATAAAATTATGGCACTTAAAATTATAGAAAGTGTACTGCTTCTAATAATACTCTATTTTAAAGTCTGCATTTCCTTGGAAACTTCCTGTTATTTAATGCTCTTTTTTTTTTTTTTTTCCACTTAAGAGGCTGTTTACATTAGTAATATATCTTCTAGAGCTCTGGGAGTTCAGAGGGTTTGTACTTACAAACCAGCACAGCGCTGTTACTGTCCTTTCAGAGACATGCAGGGGTCCCAGGGCAAATCAAAATGTTTTTAAATGTATGACATGTGTGAAGTTGATGAAAATTCATGACTTCTCTCTGTCAGGGCTGCTTGAGCTTAAATCATCAGAGAAAGGTGAGTGCAAAGAATTTTATTTAATACTTTTAATTCTGAAATCCTTCCCATCCCCTTGCTTGGGTCCTATGTTTCAGATCTGTGCTACTTAATAGTCTGCTAACAAAAACTAAAAAAAAAAAAAAAAATTAAAAATTAGCCGCATGCTCTAAATTGCTTTTCAGAATTTCCTTCTTAAACCATCGCTCAGATGTATAACTTTTAAAGAGGAATTGAAATGTGGTTTGAGAATGTAATCACGTACTATAGAACATGCAAAATACATGTGAAAGACCACATGAGTGCTGTTAATTTAACTGATTATACTTTATGCTTTAGAAATGTTTTCAAATTTATCTTTTAAAACTGAAAAGAAAATATTCCAGGAAAATGTTAAGAGATAAAAAAAAAAAAAAAAGCCAAAATGCTGTGGATATTGAGATCAGCTGTTTTTAAGTAAAAATCCGTTCAAAGCAAAATAAAAGGCATTGTGTAGTGTATGCCGGCTAAAACTGGGAACACAAGAGCATTGCAGTTAATTAGAAGCAATCAACAGGATGCTTTGCAACATTTCTCACATCAGTGCACCATCTGATCGCTGTAATAAAAATTTCCCACAGTCTTGATGCAAAAAGGAGTAGAAATAAATATTTGAGTCATTAAAATATATGATGCATTTCAATTGCTCTTGCCAATAATTATTTTTACTAAGTTATTGTTACAAAAATAAGATCTTGAAAATCCTTAAAGGTTGTTCTATTTGTGTTTTAGGGGATAATCTTAGTTACGCGTTTTTTTTTTTTTAATTTTATATGCATTTGAATATGGGAAAAATATCAATTTTTGAAAATAAAATTTAGGGCATGAATTTGAGTTGTTATATGATTCATGTGTGGTTATTGTACTTAGGAAAGCTAGCTGGGCTTTTCCTGGACCGTTGAGCCATATATTATGAATGATCAGTTATTATATTACAAATAATGAAGTACTACATTATAGCTCTTTTCATATTAACAGAATAGTGAACTAAGGCAACTATATTGACTGTATCATAAGTCTTAAAAGAATGTACAATATTTAACACTATTATTTTTCTACAATTCGTTCAATGGTTCTACTCAAAAGTTTTACTTTAGTTTCGCTTATTCTACAACAGAAACTGTTCTACTAGGGCAAAAATGTTGCTTTTGTTATATTTTTGTGAAATTTATAGTTTGTTCATTAGAAATAACATTTGTTTTCCTTCTCTCCCTCCCCCTCACTGCAAACTTTTTGAAAATTTTGGTGTGTGTGTGTGTGTGTGTGTGTGACAGACTTTTTGTTACCTTGTCTTCTCACATTAAAGGTAGAGCTTGCTCTGGGCCACTGAGGTGCTTCGAAACACATTCGTAAGGTAGTTTGTGAAAAATGTTTAACATGAATCAGAACTATATACTCTTGGACAATAGTTTACAACTCTCGCCCTCAAAAAGCAAATCTGTGGAAGTCTAGGAGGTGCCCTTTTTGGAGGCAAAAATAGTGGCGACTCTGGTGCTATGAATAAGAGAGTTGTCTTCCAAACAAGTCAGTGATTCGCTCTCCTGGATTTATAAAGTGCACCTTGCTGATCAGAGGAATTTACTCACACGGTGGTCATCTCTTGCTGAAAGAAAACATGCTTTAGAAGACAACAAATTTGGTTGATTTGGGCTGTTTTTGTTTGTCGTCCGTTTTGTTTTGGTCTGTATGTTTTCTCCTCTCACATCACCCAGGATGTTTTTTTCTCTCCCCACTCCCCAAAAAAGCTTTTTGCTAAGTATGTTCTTTCTTGAACACACATTATATGTATCTGTAGAATAATAATAAAAAAAAACTTTCAAAGAACTATCTTCTCTTTGGTACCCAACTATTGCTTTGTACTCTTCTTTGCACAGATCTGATCTACTTCATTGCAGGAGGGTGTCCCTTAGCTAGGTTCTCTTTAGGAAATTTCCTCTTTCTGCTGCTTTACAGAGAGAAATAGCTTTGATGATAAATACTTTAGAACACACATCTCACAAGTCCAGAAAGAGGCTATGTTAGGATGTAAATATTTTTTCTTCTGACTAAAGAGCCTAGTAAAGGCAGAGTACTATTGGTGTTTAAATTTTTAAGCTCTGATATTTTTGCCTGTCAAGATTGGAGCTTTAGCTACAAACGTTCACTGCTCCAATGAAAAGCAGTTTCGGTAAATAACAGCCTGAAACTGGCTCTGTTGCATTTAGTTTGGTTTACAGGAATTGGAATAATAATGCTCTAAAAATGCATATTATAATAATTTTGCTTATCTCTAAAATCCTTATTTCTTAAAGCAAACAATTTAGACAGAAAAGTCATTTGACAAAAATAATTGATTCGGGCAAAATAGTATTCACATTCTTCTGCGAGATAATGATTCAGCAGCTACTCTTACTTCAGTGGTACTTCATTAGACACAATCCTCATTCATCTTAAAGACTTAAGAAAAAATCCATGTTCTTTATTTTTAAAAACTACTTTATTTTTAAAGAAGTGAACAAATATAGGAAAATAGAATAAAATCTCTAACAGAATTCACTTGCTGTTATTCAGGTCTTTAAAATTTTTCTTAAGGGACAGAAATGTCATATGCTTAGTTTCAGGACAAAGGCACCTTTTTAAATGAAGGGCTTAAAGAAAATCGATAAAGAACTTTGCTTAATAGAAAGCAGGCTAACTAAGCTTTTGGTTGTAAAAATTATCTAGATTACAAATCAAGAAAATAACTAACATTTAATGAACTTCAGAACTAATATAAGGCTAGTCTTTAATAAAGAGTATCTTTTAAAAAAAGCAATTATGGGCAACTTCTGAAATTCACTTTGGGTAACATGTCTAAGGGGTACATTGTTTTACGTTTTTTCTAGGGTAGAGCCGATTTAACTTGGGAGTTAAGAAAAGTTAGGTAACTTCAGAATGTTTCCAGCTAATGGTTTTATGCAGGACTAGTGTTATGCAATTAAAAACAAAAACAAAACTAAAAACCTTATAGTCATACAGCGTTTGTTAACTCATTTAGCAATGATGGATTGTTATTATTACAATTATTATTTTGCTTGAAAAATGACCAAGCTATATTGGTCAGGAATTAAAACAATTCAGGTTCTTAGCAATGTTATAAAGTGTTCTTTTACTAGGTTAGCAATTAATTAAAAGCCCCTTGCATTCGATTCATTAATATTCATTTTTATATTTTGAGACTTACATGTATTTAAAATTTCCAGATCATTAAATGCTTTTAGCTGAATATTGTGTTAAAGTAAAAAAAAAAAAAAAATCTATTGTAAACTGGTTGAATTCTTTTAAGAGAGTGTTTACATTTATATTTCTTTTTAATAAACAGACATAAAGTTGTTACATTTAATAGGTCATTTTTTTTTTTGCTAAAGTTGCAAGCATTTTGTTAAAATGTTTTATTTGGTAATAAAAACAATTTCATAAATATTAATACATCTTCACTTTTTGACTACTTTCTATCAATTTTTGATTTCTTTAAAAATACAAATATATTATTTATTTTTAATGGAATGAGTAACTATGTTTTGAATTCAAATTCACTGTAATGAAAGAGAGTTTAAAATCTTCAACAGGATAGTGAACTATTTACTTGGCTTCACTCTGTCTGTCTCCTACATGATTTGACAGAACTGACTAGTGAAAACTAACCAAAACCAGAAATCAACTGAGAGAATACTTAAGAAGGAAAAAGGAAGAGTTGCAGGAAATTATATTTTCCCATCAGTGGATAGGCATGCATATATTAAAGAAATAAAAGGCAGCTAGGGGAGAAACAAAAGCTGTATACTGGGGATTTTGCAAGTCTGAATTAACTAAATGGAAAAAAAATGAAATCATTCTGCTTAAACTTGTTCACTAATAAAAGGAGAATTGCTTTTGTTAAATATGCTTGGTGTGATTATCAAGCAAAATTTTTTTCTCCCAGACATCTATGAATAAAACATGCGTTTGAGCATTAGGTAAACAAACAATAAATGGATGAGTTCAGTTGCAACATAATAACATTTTATTTAGAAAACATATATAATCATATTTGTATTGGCAATCCAAATTTAATGACTTCTTTCAGTAAAATTAAAGTGCCTCACAAATAACATCTTATGCATAAGGATTGCTTATTCTTTGCCCATTTTTTCTGTTTTTTCAAAGAAACAGATTTTTAAGGTCTCTGTTGAACCATACATAAACCAGATGAAGCATGATTTCTCAGAAAAAAATTTTTTTTCTTTTGGATCATCTTAATTTTAGGTTACAGATGTTGTAAAAAAATATTTTTTAATGTATTTCTAGGACTGAGGGAGAAAGTGTTCTCAAGCCTGGGATAGCTTGGTTTGATTTAAACAAGGCTCTGTGTGTAGCTGAACCAGTCTTTGGCTTATTAGGCATTTCATTAACACAACATCTTCTGTAAACTATGAATGAGGATAAACTATTTACAATAAGGAAAGCAAACAACAGAATGAATTTCCTCTGTTGGTGTTTTATAAGACTGTTAAACAGAAAATGGAGGGAAGAACTCTCTTTAGACGATATCACTTAATTAAGTAAAGCATCCTAATCAGAGTCCCCTCCAATTGTAATGACTGTAGGGAGTCAAGTACATTTCTGTCTATATTAGAGTATCTAACTGCAATGATTTATTGATATTTATTTTAGAAGTACAACACAAAAGCAATAAAACAGAAGAAGCAGGGAGAGAGGGAACATGCCATTGCTTACTGCAGGTTCAACCAGAGCACTTCAACAAAATTCCTGATCTTCCTGTGGGAGGCTTTCCTTTCTAAAATCAGAGCACACCTTTAGATGAGAATGTTCCTTTCCCGCATTTGACTTTTCCAAATAGTCGCTGTGACGTTTCTTTGTCCACTGGGTGAATCATTGATTCACTTTCTTCCCTGCAAGAATCACCGCAAATGAGTGGATGAGCACCTGCTGTTTTCTGCAGTGACATTACTAGATGCATTCTACACTGATTTGAGTCGTAAAGTACAGCTTCTTTGTATGGGAGAGAGATTTGAGGAAGGAGAGTAAATATACTGTATAGGCAGACAGACATTGGCTGCCCTCCAAGCTGCACACAGCATAAACCTGTTTATCTGCCACATTTCACAAATCTCAAAAACATGTGAATAAATCAGGCGAGCAACTAGATAAGTGATTCACACTAGGGAATCCAACCAATATTCTGATGAGAGGGTACTATGATGCTAAGACACTGGGGCAAATAGACTTGTATTGTAGAAACTGCACATAATAAAATTGATTAGTGGTTCAAAGGAGAAAATATTCTATACCAAGATGAATCTCAAGAGGTATCCCAACCCTGTGGACTTTCGTTGGGTATTTATGTGCAAGGTATCAGGAGAATTGAGTTCACAAATACACTTTCACCCATACCATTCCAATAATTGGGGCCAATGTGCACGTGGACTTCAAGTTAGTTACCAAGGTAAATTATTTTTGGATACCTGGATCTAAATGTTGGAGGCTAGTGCCTTAAAACCCCCAATTACACCAACACAGATATTTGAAATTAAATTACCAAACATGCTTAGAACTATTCGCTTGGTGAAAGCAAACTTTTCTTAGAGAGTTACATTCTTATAACTGAAGATGAATTGCTAGACAATAAGTGAGTAGGGCAAGCAAAGGTATAATTATTGCTATATTACTACTTTATTTTTCTCTTAATCTGTTATTTCTAACTCATCTGCCGATCTTTTTAGTGGTTATTGTGCCTTAGCATTTAGTTGTAAATGGAAGTTCTGAAAGGTTTGGGGGCTAACCTCAAACGTACGCTCTGGTTCTGAATATCTCTTAAGATTATGAATTTCGGGTTTGGATTATTTCCCTACACTAGACCTGGTTATAGTCACAGCAAGATGAATTATCCATTTGCTTGGTATTTTTATTGGCTTCCAGTATAGACCTACCATCTTACTACCAAGAAAATGTAGTTTTCTCTACATCTGCAAACACAAAATACTATTCTGGAGTGAAGAGCAATCACACAAGGCATTTAAATTAACATTGCACACCCCACAACTTTTCTCCCCCTGCATCGCAGAAGGAAAGGCAAATTGCTAAAACTTTCTGGCCCTGCAAAACTTTGTTAGATTAGTAACCTAAGACATCATCATCTTAGCAACAGGAAGTCATGGAAAAAGTAGGTGGCCTGGAAATTCATGTCCCAAATGAAATTTTGGTACGTTCAAGATTCTTGCTTAAAGCCTTGTTTCAAGAGACCCCATTTGAGTCTATTGCCAATTGTATCTACCAATTTGTCTTCTTGTCTTGGTGTTTTCTCATCTTCTTGCTTCTTATCTCAGGTTCTGTTTCCTCAGGATCAGGCAGAGACTGATTGAATGGCTCCAATTATCAGGATTTGAAAACCTAGTATCAGAATCTGCCACTGTGTGTATGTCTGCCCTGAGCGGTCTCTTCTTTAGCAACAGGACACGTGCACAATATGGGAGCATCTTTTCTTCTTCCCTTGTCCCTGATCTTGTAAAATATGAGACAAAGATTTTGTCATGATTTTTAAGTCTTGTGCATGGGAAATGTTGCACTTAATTTTGACATATGGGTCTGAGTGGTGCCAGATGCACTTCTTGGTCCTCTCTTTAACTATCTTGGCCTTCACCAGAGGTCTGAGGGCGGCCGTGACCCCGAGTAGGAGATGGCTCAGCCTCTGCACGCAGCCCCGATGGAGAGCTGGAGGATTTTTAAAGTAATGCTTATTCTGAGTCAAAAATGATCACGAAACCCTAAAATCCATACACCAGAGGAACTTAAGAATTGATAGACTGACTACAACTGAAGGTTTTAATTATAAAATCCATATAAACAGCATATAAAGTTAAAAAAATTTACTTTCTTTGCTCCTAGCCCCCACAATCCCATTCTCCAGGAGTAACCACTAATAATAGTTCCTCATATATTTTAATAGACTTTTAAAATTTTTCTTTTTCTTTTTTTAAAGTAATCTCTACACCCAATAGTGGGGCTTGAACTCACAACCCCGAGATTAAGAGTCGTATGCTTTACCGACTGAGCCAGTCAGGTGCCCTAATGAATAGACTTTTTAAGTTCATATGCAAGCATATGTTATTTTAAGTCACAAATAAAATCATATAATATATTTACTATTCTGAATTTGCTTTTATTCACTTAGCCATATACTCTGGCTATCATTCCATTCCCTACACAGGGGTCTACTTCATTCTTCTAGCACCTGCACAGATGGATCTAGCGTGCTAGATCCACGCTATGGTGGACATAACCATTCCCATATTGATGGATACTTAAGTTACCTTTCTAGTTGTGTTTTTTCAAATAATACTTCAGCAAACGTATGCATATTTTTGTGTGCTTTTATAAGTGCATTTGTAGAATTAATTGCCCGAAGTGAAACTGCTATATAAAAACACATACGTTTTGAATGCTATTGCCACCTCACTGATACAACCAAAGAGGTTGCATCAACTTACCCCTCGCTGAAAGTTTTTGAGAGGGGGGGATTTTGAAAAAGGGCTTCGCTGAGTTCTGTGTGTTACACATCTGCCTGCCATTCCATCACTTCCAACTTGACTAATCATAGTTGAGTAGCAGCTGGGATGGTTTGTGATGACCTAGTGGAGAGCGAGCACTCCTGTGACTTCTGTGCTGGGGCAGCAGTGAAGGCTGGGGAGGGGACAGGGGACGGGGATGCCTAGGGGAAGAGCTGGGAAGTGTGGCTGCCTTCAGTTGAGGGATGCTCTGAGTTTTCGCCATGTCCCTTTGCTAGCTGCCTTCCTGACAGAGCACAATCAGGAGCCATTCACGCGATTGTCATAAAGATGGAGAAGAAGGTAGATTAGAACCAGGTTACACACACACACACACACACACACGTACAGTCTCCCTCTCTGCTCAGATTCGAATCCGGGGGTTCATTTACCTTTACGGCCTGTCTTAGCCGGGCTGCTAGGGAAGTACTGTTCTCTGACATTCCTGGCTAATCTTCACCAGGCAGGAGTCCTCCGGGCTTCCTCCCTATTTTACCATTCAGCTTCTCTGCGTGTGAATAACCCAGAAAATACACCTGACATTGTCCTAGATCCTGCATTTGAAGAGACATCCTCATCCTTGAAACCTCCACTCCTCATTCAATATTTTCATTTGGGCTGGCATTTTATAAGTCCTATTTTCATCCTTAAATAGAAACTTAGAAGTGCCTCTTGATCTATACCCTAGATCTCAGCCTTTTAAATTGAGGGGTTACTTTAATGTTCTCAAGGTTATAGTTACATTGGGAAGTTTATTTTGTATTCAGCATTAACATGCTAGGTACTGTGGTAGGGGCTGTGGATGCAAAGATGAATGAGATACAATTCTGCCTTCTAGAAGCTCATAAAATAATGAGGAGACAGACAGCACTAACTAAATACAGGCCACTCATTGATAAGCGTTCAAACAGGTATTTGATCAAAATTCTATGAAGTCCCACTTCTGGAAATGTATCCTGCAGATACACTTGTGCATGCACAAAAGGACACACAGACCAGAGGTGTTCCCCACAACATTGTTTGTGATGGTAAGAGTTAAATAACATCCTGAGCGTCTATCAACAAGGACACTCTGGGTGGTTTAATAAATGCTCTCTAGGTACTGATTTGGAGTAATCTTCAGGATATATTTTTATATGGAAAAAAGCAAGCTGCAGAACATGTGTAGTATCTGTTGCCTTCCATATAAGAAATGTAGAAAAATAAGAATATGTATTAATGTTTGCTTGTATATGCATAAAACATTGGAAGACCCGTTAAGAAACAATGCCAAGTGCTAATCTATGGGGTGGGGGTGGGCATCAGGGATTGGTGGGATGGATGGGAAAAGAGGGTGAAACAGATTCTCAGTGTATACCTTTGTATGTCATTTTCAGTTTTGAACCATGTGAATGTATTATTTAAAAAATATATTAAATAAATGTAAGTTATAAAATAAAATCCCCTCTCTCAGCACTTTGCATTCTCTGAGGCATTTGCACATGCTAAGCTACACTTACTTGGGATAAAGAACATAACATGGGATTGGACAAAGAGGCTCTGAACAGGAGAAAAAAGGCTTCTTAGAGACTACTGGATTTTTCTTACCACAATTTTAGACCCAGTCTCTCACAAAAACGATTTGGAGCAGAGCTAGAGGGAAGAATACCATTCTCTACAAAGTTCTGAGATGGAATATCTGATAAACAGGACATATGCCAGACACGGGAACATTTTAAAAGTAGATTTCATTCTTTAAACCTCCTCCAGATAAGGCTGTTGAGAGTGGCCCCCTCTGGTTTTTCATGAGCCCTTTGTAGGAAAGGCATGATTTGCGCATACCTTCAGTTGATCTGCTTAAGTCATGAAACTGAGCAATGTGAACATTTTCTTCTTTAAGCTTTAAATAAAGGTCTTATGCTGAGTACAAATAAGAGATATCAGCTGCCTTGCCCGAGAAATGCTACTTTTCTTTGACGAGGACGTGGCTCTGTAAATTCGCCAGAACACCACATTCAGGTGACTTGGAGAAAGACAGTGGGATAGAATTAGATTTTGAGAATTCTCTGGTCACTTCTGTGAACTGAGACTATGAGGTTATGAAAGAAGGAGGTAGAGAATAAGTAACTTGAGAGAAAAATGATGATGATTTCATTATTCTAAAAGACAGTGTCAGAAGTTTGTGGGAGAGTGACATAATCATCACACAAGACACCCGGGGACAGAAAAGGCCACTGGTGTTGAGTGTTGAGGAGGGACTTTACTTCCCTGTATCTTGTGGCCCTGATTCTCCTCACCACTACTACTGTTACTGTTACTGCCCCTGCCTTTTCAGCTCAGTGTAGCCATGTTTGTCCATAAGACACCCAAGCGATAAGCTCTGGTTACCCGGGAAGCTGGGGGTTAACTGGGTAGAAACATGGAGGTGGGTGAGCATGAAGGCAGGTGACTCACCATCTTCCTTTCGCCAGTTTCTTTAATTGCATCCTTTCTATCCCCCCTCCCCGCCCACCCGCCCCAGATATCATTTACTCTCTCAGCTGGTTTCGAACATGTGAACATGGTAAGGAAGCTAGAGCCAGGATCAGGGCCACTTATGACATCACATCAGTAAAAGGCATTCAGGTGAGAGAGAATAATGATGGTAGGTATTTAGCCCAAATGGACATCAGTTGTAATTCTTTCAATGTATTTTTTTTAGCAGCTAACTGAAATACTTCATCAGTGGAAGTCTTGACCCAACAAACATACATGTAAGAACACGGGGAAATTAAATAAGACTTATAACATATACCTTAACAAAACAATGGCTTTATTTGTACTCCTTTTGTAATTTTAACTAAATATTGCAGTGAGTAGTTCTTATTTCAAATACTAAGTATAGGGTCATTTATTACCTATGATGTGAAAATACTTTAGGGGTCTTGTGAGTAATGCCATAGTATTTAGGCATGATTTATAGAGACTTTCAATCAAAGACAAAAGGCCCGAGCGGTTGGTGAGACACACAACAAAGTTCTATCTGTATTACCTGGGACTTAATCCAGACTTGCTCAGATCAGCCTAGGTCTGCTCCTGGCTTATCAGGAATGTCCCCAAGCAAACATTCTCTGCACCTGGCCCAAGGCTGCCCTATGAATTAACCTCCAGGGTAGGGTTACCAGAGAAAATACAGGATGCTCGATTAAATTTAATTTCAGCTGAACAAAGAATATAGTATAAATATGTCCCAAATATTGCATGCAACATACTTAGGCAGACATATGCCCTAGCTCTTCTGCACTTACTCTCTGAGGCAAGATGCCTCACAGGTTTGAAACCCGCAAATCCAGAATTCCAATCTAGCTTCATAGTTTGATTCTCTTATTGGATACTGTCTCACCCTCTATTGCTTAGGCTTGCTTCCTCTTAATAGGGCATTTTACTCATACTGCATATTTTCAAATAATTTTTTAAACATTAGGAATGAAACATTAGCTGCCTGGAACAATTATAATAGAATTTTAGAGAAAATTCAAAACCCCACTTTATTCCCCACCCCCAACCCCCACCCCAGCAATTTTGATTTTTCAAAGCATGTCCTTAGGATTTGATGCTAGATTCAAAAGAGGGGACAGATGTAAAATAAGACAGGAGGGCTTCTTTCCGACTAAGTTTATACCCCTGGCTTGTTCTCTCGGGGTTGTGGTAAAGGTAGCTACTCAAAGGTTTAATTTGAAATTTTCTAAGTCAAGCCAAATGCTACCACCACTAAAACCCAGCAACTAAGGAAATGGAATAGCAGTGTGGGAGAATAAAGAGTAAAAAATGTAGAGCTGGAAAGTTTGGAATTGAGGCCTGGCTCTGTACCTGAATTAGCTGTAAAAATCCTAGGAAAGTCATTCAACCTCCAGCAACCTCAGTTTTGCCCTCAATAAAATGGGGATCCCAGGGCAACTATGACGAGAGATACTATGTGTAGGAACGATTTGGAAATTTTAAGTCCAATCTAGATGTTTGCAGTGGTGGTGACGGTGATGGTAGAAATGGTGGCCAAGGGGTGTCTGGGTGACTCAGTCAGTTAAGCATCAGACTCTTGGTTTCAGCTCAGGTCATGAGATTGAGGCCCACATTGGGCTCCACACTGAGCATGGAGCCTGCTTAGGATTCCCTCTCTCCCTCTCCCTCTGCCCTCCCCGCCATCTCACTCACACGCACGCTACCTTCCTTTAAAAAATAAATTTTTTTAAATGGTGGCCAACATGTAAAAAGGCATTACAGAAAGTCAGTTATTAAAGAGATATTTTAATTCAGATCCTAATACGTTTAATTCCAACTCAGAGGAATTATATACATAAGAGTATTGTTCTTATATGGATTAGAAAAAGGAAAGAAAAACAACACCAAAAGCTAATCCAATTCCGTATATTTTTAGAAGAAAGCTTACTCAAAGATTTGAGTCTAAAAATGGGATGTTTAGAGTAGAATATTTTATTTATTTAAGATCACATTGAAAAATGGATAACAGAAAGGCACACTGAGAAACATTGGTTTAAAGCCTTTTACTTTTATTTTGGGTCAGCACTCAGCCTATTTATTTTGTAAAAGCCTCAGACACATTATTTATTATTATTATTATTTAACGTAACAGCTGGGAGTGTTCAATGCACAGAGGAGGCTTTCATGAGGTCCCAAGTGTATCCATTCGCTCAGTGTTAAAGCAGGGGGAGCGAAAGAAGAGATTTGACCAGAGGTCGTCTGACTCCCTTTAGCACTTCCATCCTCTGCTGGAAGAGAAGGGTGGAGGCTGCAGGAGGACTGAGCCATCAGGGCGCAGGATGTCAACTCTGATCGAAGAGTATTCGTCCTTGTTTAATTTTATTTCACTTTTTAACCACACAACCAATACATATGTGTTAGAGAAAATAAGAGAATGTGGCTAGGCCAAAAGGTGAATATAACAATCATCCCTAACTCTAGCCTCCAGAAATTTGGAATGCTTATTTGTGTTGCTCTGGGTCCCCCCAGGGGCAAGGAATACCATGAGGGATCAGAATTTATCCTACTTTGTCTGAACCCCACAAAGAAGCTCTTGATGGTGTTCTGCATGGCTGGATTCCTTAACAAATGCATTTCAACCAAGGCTTTAAAGTGGTAGAGCAGAGGTGCCTGGGCGGCTTAGTCGGTTCAAGGTCCAACTCTTGGTTTCAGCTCAGGTCATGATCTCCAGATCAGGAGATCGAGCCCAGCGTTGAGCTCTGCGAGGAGGCCCCCCAACACCACCCCCTCCCTCAAGCCCACATGGAGCCCCACACTTGGTGGGGAGTCTGCTCCACACTCCTCTGCTCATGCACTCTCTCTCTGAAATAAATCTTTAAAAAAAATAAAGTAGTATAGTAAGCATAATCTCACTAATATTATTCTTGTAATGATGGGACAGGATAGAAATTAAGCCACTCAATTTTAAAATTGCACTTCTCACACCTTTTTTATTTCCCTTTATAGAACTCCCTAAAGCTCTTAACAAAATACGAAACTTTCCCACAGAGACTCAGAATATAGTTAGTGCTAAAAGTCTTTGTGATCAAGAGTTCACCAAATCCTGAGCTCCATCTCTTACAGAGCCTCAAATTGTTTTTCTGTCACTTATTTCCACACTTGGTCCTGAGTCTAAGTGAGATGGAGTCCCAGCTCTAGGCTAAAAATGTCCCCACCTTTAGAATTCAGAATCAGCTGACCTTGCCTGAGAGAACAAGAGGAGGAGGGTCAAGTGGGAAGAGCCCAGCTCAGTTACAAACCTCACTGCTGGAGCAGAGTAGTTACTCAAGTACCCCAGGGTCAGTCACACTGGCCCCAGGCCCAGATTTCCATGGACTCCGTTCTGGTCCTGGAAGAGAGAGAGGACCGTGAATAGAAGCCAGAAGACCTATCTTTACCCAAACCTCTGGAGACTTCAGAGAGCCAGCCAATATTGCTTTGGTAACATCCGATGCGGAGAGAAAATGGAGAGGTATTCTCCCCCACTGTACCACAGGTCACTGAGCAGCATCGGCCCATCTGGTGCGCTGGGGTTTTGTTGGCAGCACCCAGCGTTATCTGCAGGGGGGTGCCCAGGAGAGGGGTGGGTGCCTTGGGGACTGTGCGGAAGGCTGCGGTTCGCAGAGAGGGACAGGCACGGTGGAGCTCTGAAGTGCAGTGGGCCCCAGCCCGGAGGCAGCAGGCTTCTACTTTAGAGTAGATACTGTTGTACCTGCAGGACCCAGTGCTACCCCACAGAGCATAAAAGCATAAAAAAATGGCATCTTCCGCAAGAATTATAACCAAGCATATACGACACACAACCCAAGATGTGTGTGTACGTGTCCGCGTATGAGGCAAACTCGAGAGCAGGCTCCATTTCAGCCATCACAACCTAGTTCCTCTTCCCTAAAACTAGTCCCAGAAGTTGTTATTAGAGTGATAAAATGATGGTCTCTCCTGGCATTTGACTACGCTACTCGTGGACCCAAAGCTTTCCTCAAAGCCTATAATACTTAGATTGAATTCAGGCATCACCCCTTCCCACTCCAGAATTTCTGGCTAATAGTATTATTTCCCTTGTACGGCTGTTAGGGGGACTAAACAATATAATACTTGAAAAGGGCTCAGAACAGCACTGGGTACGTAGTGAACCCTCCTCAGTAGCAACGCGAGTATGACTGCTGTCTAAATTTGCCTCCCAAACAGGCCCCATCCCCTGCTACCTAGTGGGCGGTGAGGGAGGCTTAGGCTGCAATTGTGACTCCTCATTTACTAGCTATATGTCCTTGGACAGATTAATTAGCTCCTTGGTAATGTGAATTAGTGGAACACATTGGATGCCAGAGATTGTCCTAGGGGCCGTAGGGCCACGGACGAACAGCCCGAACACCACCCTGCCTGCAAAGCACTCAGTGCCTGGGGGTGGGAGACAGGCAACTAAATAAGCAAAACCAAGCAAAAACAATGGAGCTGTAAGGATAGCCCACTTCTCCAGCTGGAGTTAGACCAATAGTTAACAGACTGATCAAACAAGTCAATAAAGTAGAGAATCATTAAAAAAAAAATGTTATCTACATGTTTTAAATGTTCTGTTTCAATATAAACAGATTAGAGGTTGCCAGGGAACAGGGGAAGGGAGGATGAGGAACGACTACTTAAAGGGTACAGGGTGTTCTGGGGTGATGAGAAAGTTTTGAAACTAGAGAGACGTGGCGGTTGCACAACATCATGAATGCGCTAAATATCACTGAGTGGTACACTTTAAAATAGTTAATTGTAGGTTATGTGACGTTGACCTCAATAAAATATTATATAAATGTACATTATTTTACCAATCTTTTGATGTATGGCTAAGGACTTTTTAAGTATGTGCCCATAACTGAAGCCCCAAGGCATCTTTCTGGCATAAACCACACCCCCTCCCATAAAAAAAATATTTTATATATATATTGTTTTCAGCTTAAATTTCTTTACATTGGGACAAGAACTTAGGTACCTACAAATCTATCTCAGAGTAGAATCTCTTTAGATTTATGGGTTTTTTTCCATTTACAGCTCTTACATCCATATATAACATGACAACAATTTTTTAGCAGCTCACACTTAGGAGCCTACATTCTTTTTCTTTTTCTTTTTTTTTAAGATTTTATTTATTTATTTGAGAGAGAGAGCGTGTGAGAGAGATCACAGGCAGCGGGGAGGGGTAGAGGGAGAAGCAGACTCCCCGCTGAGCAGGGAGCCCGATGTGAGGCTCGGTCCCAGGACCCTGGCATCATGACCTGAGCCGAAGGCAGACGTTTAACCGACTGAGCCACCCAGGCGCCCACATTGTTTTTCATAGAAACAACTACTTTCCTTCCGTACTCATAACTTATGAATTTACATAATATTTCACTGAACAACGTAATTATTATACCAAGTAAAACTGGTACAAAATTAGTTTGGAACAAACATGTCTGGCTCTAGTTAGGCATATGGGTGAATTCAGCTAGTGGGAGCGGAAGTAAGGTGGATGTCGGAGAGCGTAGTTTACCACCTCGCAGCACTGTGAGGCTGAGGCAGTGTATGCTTTACTAGGGAAATGGTGTGTTTCAAGTGAGTTGGTCCAGTGCAAGTCAGTTTTGAGAACATTTACAATACAGTAAATGACCCAGAAGGATATTTAACCTGGACTTGGGGAAGTGATTATAGCTGCGACCTAAAGAAAAACCAGAGCATAGTATTTTAGGCACTGGAAGCAGCCAGAGAGAGAAGAGAACCCCTCGAATGGAAGGCCAGCAAGAAGGGTGGTGGGGTGTGGTGTACAGAGGGGATGTGTCGAAGGTGAAGCTTGAAGAGGATCTTGCAAGTCATGAAAGGAGTTTAGACTTTTAGGAACAGGAGAAATCCATGGAAAAGTTTTAAGGAGGGGACTGACATAATCAAACTGGCATTTCAGAAAGATCCCTTGGACTGCATTCCAGGGCAGAGAGGAGGGATGGAGGTGGGGCAGTGTGTGGATGGGGTACTGGTGAGTGATGGCGGTGGTCTGAACTGAGTGGAACGCTACAGGCAGTGAGGGAGGGCGCATTGCCGGTGAACGAGGGAGAGAAGACCTGGTCAGAGCCCACGTGCTTCTGGCTGGGGTGGTGGTGCCATTACTGACATGGAACGAGTAGGTTTGGGGAAGATAAGTGCAGTTTGGAACACATTGAGTTTGAGGTTTTTTTTTTTTTTAAAGATTTTATTTATTTATTTGACAGAGAGAGACACAGCGAGAGAGAGAACACAAGCAGGGGGAGTGGGAGAGGGAGAAGCAGGCTTCCTGCTGAGCAGGGAGCCCGACGTGGGGCTCGATCCCAGGATCCTGGGACCATGACCTGAGCCGAAGGCAGACGCTTAACAACTGAGCCACCCAGGTGCCCCGACTTTGAGGTTTAAAGACACTGTGGGGTGTCCATTGAAGTAGCTAGACACGTGACTCTAAAGCTGAATTTCAGTCGTGAAATGTGGAAAGTCAGGTAAGGGAAGGCATGGAAATATGCAATTACTTGTAGCAATGAGGAGCCCCCTGGTGACATGGGTGAAAGCAGTTTGAGAAAGAAGGTGGACATGGGTGCCAGATGCGGGTGGGTTGAGGAGTGTATGGGAATGAGGAAAGCGAGTGTGTCTAGTTGATCATTTAGAGAACTGGGGCTTTGAATGGGAGGACGGAGTAGAGGAGTGTAGTAGCTGCAAGATGAATAGGAGGTAAAGAAGAACCCATTTAAATGTTGCTGAGAGAAGTCATTAGAAAGGTTAAGATTGCAAATAAAAGCAAGAGGGACTAGGAGAGGCTCGAAAGGAGAGAGCATACTTGCAGAGCAACGCTGTAGTGAGAGGGTCATGCGTAAGCCCGTATCAAGCACCGAGCGCCAGGCGTGCGCGTGACTGTAGTCCCTTCTATTCTCTATGCTCCGGACCTGCCCTCTTTCATCTCGTTGTGTTCTTATCCACAACATGATCTGGCCACTTTGGCTTGTGCCTTCTTGGCTGCACATCTATAGTTGTAGAAGTCTTTCTACGTAATTCTGGATGAGGTTTAGGAACTAGAATAGACTGGCCTCGTGTCTCACCTGTCCCCACTGTCCACATATGTGCACAGTGCCTACAATGATTCCCCTTTGGCCAATTCCTACTCTCATCTTCACTGTCACGTTCAGCTGCTCGGCAGAGGTGATGGGCTCCTAGCCACCTCCGAGTCATCCACGTCCTCACTGAGACTTCACTCCCAGCCTTCCTGTTTCTTTCACTATGCCAAGATGGGAGGCTTCTGTTCGTTGTGAAGAGGTTCTCTTCTCCCAGGGGCCTTGTTTCAGTGCTTATCCTTAATAATTTTTTAAAAGATTTTATTTATTTATTTGACAGAGAGAGAGAGAGCACAAGCAGGGGCAGTGGCAGGCAGAGGGAGAGGGAGAAGCAGGCTTCCCATTGAGCAGGGAGCCCGATGCGGGACTCGATCCCAGGACCCTGGGATCATGACCCGAGCCAAAGGCAGACCTCAACTGACTGAGCCACCCAGGCGCCCCTATCTTCAATAATTAAAAGCAATTTGGCAGAGTTAAGTGCTTAGCCCCTTGCTTGCACATAGTCCGTGTTCAAAAACATGTTCGTTTCCCTACATTGGTTCCTGTTTCCTCATTGCTCACCTCGAAGCCATTGCTCCGCCATCACCTCCCCTCACCCTTCTTTATTTTTTATTTTTTATTTTTTTTAAAGATTTTTCATTTATTTATCTGAGAGAGAGAATGGGAGACAGAGAGCATGAAAGGGGGAGGATCAGAGGGAGAAGCAGACTCCCCGCTGAGCAGGGAGTCCGATGCGGGACTCGATCCCGGGACTCCAGGATCATGACCTGAGCCGAAGGCAGTTGCTTAACCAACTGAGCCACCCAGGCGCCCCATCCCCTCACCCTTCTTTAGCATTTTGGTGTATTTCTTTCCAGTATTTCTATGCTTGAGAAAAACACAGTTGAAAACATACTGTAGGTGCTTTTTTTACTTGTTACTTTAATGTGAGCATTTCCCTGTTATATCATTAAGCCTGATTTTTGATGACCGCTAGATAGTCCATCTTATGGGGGTACCAAGCTTCACTTGGCCACCTTCCCACAGTTAGGCATCCAGGTGCTCAACAAATCTCTGTTCCTACTGCTGACTATGTCTACACACCAGGCTTCTAGAAGTAAACATCTGAGGAGGAATAAGAAAGCTAGTTTCACATTCGGGGCTGGGAGGGATGCTGCTCAGGACTCACTTTTCAAGTCCCATTGGTATTAGTACAAACAAGAGTCTCACTCCTCTGCTGCATTTTGTAAGTGGCGTCATCTCCTTCATCTTAAAAATACTAACCACCTAACCACTTACAGCTCACATACTGTTCGTAGAGAACTACATAGATTCGGTTGCTGCATGCATTCTGAAATTTTACGGTCCAAGAAAGACATACTGATGGCAGGCGTGCATGCTTCAGATCCACCCGCCGCAGACAAACCTTGTTGAAACTAGCCCAGACAAGTCTAGGACAATCACATTTAAAAGATCAGGACCAAAGTACATTTATTACATAGACTGGGGAGGGAGGGGACCAGTGGAGACCAGCTGGGACATCCAGCCCTCACCTGGGCCAAACGTAAAGAACAAAAGTGTGATGTGCTCGTTCCCTCTGAAGGTCTCTGTCCTAACCTCCTTCCTCCTCTCTTCCAGTGCGTCGAAACTTGGGGTTGCTCTCAGAAATGTACTGTACCTCCGCCTGCCTGGTTCTTTAACTTTTCTCTCCGCTTTCCCTCTTGACCCACCTTTCCCATGTTACCTTCCTGCCCCCCAGCCCTGCCTCGGGTCCCAGACTGACCCTGCCCTTGATCCGTGGGGGTGAGGGGTGGCACTGGTTTGAAGAGCTTCCCAGATCTCCTGGAGCTGGTCAGCCCGGAGCTGTGTTTGGAAACACGGGCCCTGACTGGGGCTGTCAGGCCACCCAGAGACTATCTGCTGCTCCTTGGTCAGCATCATCTCCAGCTACTGTGCTCCTCGGACTGGGCCACCGCCTACCACCCCCCACGACCACTGTCCCACCTGTGCCTGCCTCCCTGACACCAGGAGAGACCCCGTCTTGATTCCAGGAATGAATCCATCCTTGTCTGCCTCACTCCCACCAAAGATAAAAGACATCACTAGCAACAACATGTATTTAGTGAGTGCTTACTGTTATTCATTGAATTGTTGGCCCTTCCATTCTGAGCCATGACGAGACACATGCTATAACCTACTCCTGAAGAGATCTGGTGACATATGCGTGGTCACTGGCATCAAAACTCATATCCCCTGTGTACCCAGGACAGGCCTAGGGGAGAGGGAAAGGCAGAAAACCTACCTACCTCACGGCTTCTGTGCCAAGTCCAGGAATGGTGTTTGCCCTGTGACGTCCGGAGAGCCAGCAACAAAGGGGGTCATCAGAAGGCAAGGTGTTGTCTTAGGAATATTCATTAAAATAAAGGCACTGGCTTCATTCTTGGGCAGATTCGCCTCCTGTGGAGTATCTAGTCCCTTTGACTAATATTCTTGTTCTTCTTGAGTCTGATCTGTAGCTGTTTTACTGTGTTTCAGCTATGAGGGTAGTAGAAATAAATTAGAAACGGAAAATAAGTTTTTTGATGATCTGGCTGGTCATCCAGACTAGCTTTCACACCACTGACTGAGAGTTAGTTATCATCAGATATCCACCCACCAAGGATGAGGAACAGGTTATTGCAGGTGTTTGGCGAATAATACTAATGCCATTTATTTTACTATTTACTCTCTCATGTCAGAGTAATCAGCTAGTAAAGCAAGGATTATAGATTAGTACTCTAAACATTTTTGTTTGTGGGGTGCCTGGGTTGCTCAATAGGTTAAGGGTCTGATTCTTGGTTTCAGCTCAAGTCATGATCTCAGGGTCGTGAGATGGAGCCCTGTGTTGGGCTCCATGCTCAGTGCAGAGTCTGCTTGGGATTCTTTCCCTCTCCCTCTCCTTCCGCTCCTCCCCCTGCTTGCACTCACTCACTCTCTCTCTCTTTCTCAAATAAATAAAGTCTTTTAAAAAAATTTTGTTTGTAAGTCTTCTGTCCCATCCATATTAGATTTAAGCTTTTTTTCAAATTTAATTTACTAATTATATTTCCTGTGCATGAATCACATAATTATGTCCTTTGCCCATTTACCCACTGAGGTATTGGTAATATTCATAAATATGTTTGAATAAATTTTCATATGTTTGAAGATGGTAACTATTTTCCATTTGTGGTGAATATTCTTCTTTTGTTTTTATTGTTAGTCATTTTTATTGTTTAGAAGTTAAAAATTTTTTGTCTATATTTGACCATTTTATTTCACTTCCAATTTCTTCTCTTGCTCTAATTAGCAGAAAATTATCACCTTAAAGTGGGACTAAAAGTCCTAATTTTCCCTTAGGGTTCCATTCCCCACCACCCTTGAGATCTTATACTGACATTCTCTGGACCTCAGAGCCCAGGCCCCCTAAGTCTTCAATACATTATTTTCACAAAGGTTGAACATTTGTGTTATGCCTTCAACAGAGCAGTTACCTACAGAGTCCATTATTCACCTATTTATCCTGGATTTAGAACTATTTCTTATATTTGCTGATGTCTGAGAGGGTTATGGCTTACTCCATTCATATCTAAGTCGGTATCCACATTCACTCATTCACTCACTTGTTTGTTCATTCATTCACACATTTATTCATTCATGCATTTGTTATATGTGGCACACGGCTCACATGTAGCTCCCAGTGAGT
Organism: Phoca vitulina; assembly: GCF_004348235.1. Lineage (NCBI taxonomy): Eukaryota > Metazoa > Chordata > Mammalia > Carnivora > Phocidae > Phoca > Phoca vitulina. Next base: position 12,475,568 of record NW_022589710.1, on the reverse strand, counting down.
CCTGCTTTCTGGTGTTCACCCATGAGTGTGGGCAGGACCTATGACTTGCTTCTAACAGTAGAATATAGTAGAGGTGATGCAATATCCCTTCTGTGATTGTGTTACATAATAAAGACTCTGTCTTGCTGGAAGACTCAACCTGGAGACTGACCTTGCCGGTGTGATGAAGTAAGCAGCCATGTTGGAGAAGCCTACATGGTGAGGCACTTTGGGCAGCTTCCAGCCAACAGCCAGGAAGAAGCTGGGATCCTTGGTCTTAGAGCTGCAAGGAAATGAATTCTGCCAAGAATGTGAGTGAGCTTGGAAGGGGTTCCTTCCCCAGTTGAGCCTCCAGATGGGAGCACAGTCCAGATGACACCTTGATTGCAGTCTTGTGACACTGTAAGTAGAGGGGCCATCTAAGCCATGCCCTGACCTGAAGAAACTGTGAGATAATAAATGGGTATTGTTTTTAGCTACTACATACATGGTAATTTGTTGTGCAGCAATAGAAAATGAATACATTGTGCTATGCTAAATACCATACAGGCATTCTCTCACTTAGTGCCTGAAGTAACCTCATGAGCCTGACATTAATATTATTCCCATTTTACAGATGAAGACACCGAGGCTCAGGAATTGAACTCCAGAACATTCTACTCTCAACCACTGAACTCTCATGGCATATTTCATTTTAATGTATTGCATTATTTCATAAATTCAAGTTTATCATGGTTTAAAACTTATCTCCTGATCACGCCGACTATATTTAGGAAAAGCTCTACTAGGCACATCTAGTACACAAAGTAAGTGTTTTTATAAATTCAACATTACCAGGAACTTTCCTCTAACTCTTTTGTGCTATATTTTTACCACGTATCTCACAGAAATATTATTAGATTCAAGAATAGGGAAGTTTCTCTTTTGTGTTAAAGCAGTGATAGACTGTAAACTATTTAGGAGGGAGAACAATTATGGCTGATATGACCCACATTCCTGGGAACTGATCTGGAATTAAAACACCCAAGGAAACATCCATTAGAATGTGCTGGATCTTGGATTGTGTCTTTAAATTTGCTGCAAGACAAACACACTTCATCTTGTGTCCTAACTCTCCCATTTTTGGTCAGGTATAGAGAAAAATTAGGAAGTAGGGAGATTTAGACTTGCTTTTTTTCTTTTTTTAACAACTATTTGGTTCAGTGTTCTGAGAAACTGAGATAGGATTATGACCCCACTACTGTGTCTTCTAATGAGAATTCTTCCTATTCTGCATTTATCAGATGTTAATTATTCATACTGCATGATTGAGGATTTTGGAGTCAGAGATTCACCTGCAATATTTGGAATACCAGTGGAGGCCTACATCAACACAGAATTTATAAAGCAGCTGGTGCTAGTCAAAGCTAATGATGGAATTTCAGTTTAATAAAAAGACCCCCAACTGAGCACACCATCTTGAAAAAAGTATACTTATCAAACGGCTTTCAATCAGTTCAAGAGAGACACCTTAATTGGGAAGAGGAAGATTTGCAGAGTAGTTTGTCATTGTGCCAATTCCAGATCAATAACTGCATATCTGCTCTTTGGTAGACATAGCTTTTGCTTTCTATGAAGTAACCACATCTACTTCCTCTCCATTTGGGTAAACTGTTTCATTTCATAATGTTAAATAAAATATCTTCTCTTTTTATCCCCCCAGATTTTTATTTATTTATTTGTCAGATAGAGAGAGAGAGAGAGAGAGAGCACAAGCAGGGGGAGGGGCAGAGGGGGAAGCAGGCTCCCTGCTGAACAAGGAGCCCCATGTGGGACTCGATCCCAGGTCCGAGCTGAAGGCAGGTGCTTAACCGACTGAGCCACCCAGGGGTCCCAATAATATCTTCTTTTAATTCACCTCTGTGTCTTCATAATAAATACAACCAAAATTAGATTTGTGATTATAAAGGTCATTTTAAAAAAATTTTTTTAAATAAACTTGGTATTTTGCAACAAGAAAGCAATGCATATTGAGTTCTAATATTTTCAAAATTGTTGTGTTGAAAAAATTAGATGGGTAGAACTAAATTATGGTGGTTTAACTATAAGAAGAATATGCTGAGCAATGATAATCTGGATTCATATAAAATTGTTTGGAGAAGACTGTACAGAATCATCTACTAATAAGAAACAAAAATAAAATGGGTTTACTTTTGGAGGGAAGGGTTTGGAACACGAAAGAATGTGACTCAGTCACCAGGTCTTAGTTTCCTTATTTGTTAAAAGGAGATACTCATTCAAAGTGGTGACTTTCAAACTGGTCTCAGTGGTACATTAGAGGGCATTATGGACCAGACAGGGCAGGAGGAGGCAGAGAAGGTGATGGAGCAGGGGCCCAATGTGGAGATCAAGGCAAAGCTTGGGGGTTGGGGGAGGGCTCTAGTTCCCTTTGTCACGTCAACTAGGGCAGATCTTTTCTTTCCCTCCCTCGCTCCCTCCCTTCTTCCCTCCCTCCCTCCCTCCCTCGCTCCTTCCCTCCCATCCTTCCTTCCTTCCTCCCTCCATTCCTTCCTTCCCTCCCTTCTTTCTTGTTTTCTTTCTCTTCCTTCTTCTTTGGTTTTTCTCTGTCTTCCTCTCTCTCTTCTGCTTCCTTCCTTCCTTTTTTCCTCCCTCCCTCCCAAAAGCTATACCTAGTTATATAGATATAAATTAACATATAGAAATATCAAATTTCTGCCTAAGATTTCTTTTTGAAAAACAGGGTTCTACTGCGAAAATACAGTTTGAAAATCAGTGGACTATACAATTCTAAGTCCTTTTCCTTCTCTGAATTTCTCCCTTCTAGTAATTTTTCAATTACTGTTGGGATTCCAAGATCCAGGAACAAAATAGCAAGGGAGATTGAAAATATTTTAGAATCCACAACAAATATCTATCTTACATGAACTATAGTTCTACTAAAAGCTATGGATGAAATGGCATCTTACAGACCCCTACAGAGATATGGGATTATGACTAAAAGGTTTAGTTTATTGCAGAGTAACTACACAGAACAGAGCCATGCTCTCTTAGGCATTTCATCTACTAGATGATGTGTAGGCAGAGTGACAGAATTATGGCCTAATTTAAAAAATCAAAAGTTTCTTGCATTTAGAGAATCATATACAAGAGTCAGTGGGATACTCTGAGATCATTTCTTTCATTTTATATATTCATTTATCCATTAAATTAATAAGTTTTTATTGAAACTTAGGGTGTCAGCCACTATGTTAGGTGTTGAGGTTATAGTATATTGTCCCTATCCATATAGAAATTATGTTTTAGTGGAGGAAAGAGCAATTAAACCATAATCATATACATAAGCGTATAACTACATATTTTTATGAGTGTTATTAAGTAAAAGAGCAGGGTTTCCTGAGATCACGTGTCAGAGAATACATGAGAACACTAGGCTGTAGAGGGTGAAAGTGACTTACCTCAAGTCACTGAGGGGAGCACCACAGAGCTGGCATAGACTCGATCACGTGTTCTCCATCTCACCAACTTGACTGTGAAAGTTTAGGCTGAGTGATGGAAATCCAAAATCCATGAGTTCCTTTCCTGGCTTCTCCACTACTTTGAAATGTTGGGCAGCCTTGAGAGACACCTAAATATCTGCACCAAGAATGGATGCTTCAAATTTTTGAAAATTGTTTTCTTCTTTGGTTAAGATCTCTCTCTGCTTACAGTGTGGTTGACTAGAGGCTGAAAATAGTTGGCAGAGGTAACAACGTCCATGATTAAAGAAAAGAAATTCCTTAGTAGCCATAGAAAGACTACTAATTATTAAAACTCCCAGGGTGCAATGATGTTCAACAGCCTCTTTGAGTCTACTTTGTTGTGAAGCAAGTGGTTTTTTTTCCTTTCAAAGGTCCGGTCAAAATGTACACCAATTTCCATTACAAACTTTTTTTAAAAAGACTTTATTTTTAAGTAATCTCTACACCCAATGTGGGGCTCAAACCCATGACCCTGAGATCAAGAGTCATAGCTCTTCCAACAAAGCCAGCCAGGTGCCCCTCCATTACAAACTTTTGCCCAGATAAGTTTACCAGACCTATCAATTAGAAGAGAATCCAAGTAAAATCATCATTATTAAAATTATTAGCTGGGCGCCTGGGTGGCTCAGTTGGTTGGGCGACTGCCTTCGGCTCAGGTCATGATCCTGGAGTCCCGGGATCGAGTCCCACATCGGGATCCCTGCTCAGTGAGGAGCCTGCTTCTCCCTCTGACCCTCCTCCCTCTCGTGCTCTCTCTCTCATTCTCTATATCACATAAATAAATAAAAAAATCTTTAAAAAAAATTATTAGCTAACAGCAACTAAAATGAGCCCATTCTCCTCTTTGGAAACTGAAGCAATTGGGATATGGATAGCAGCCCATACAGATAGCAGAGTTTGAGGTTATTTTCTCTTGTAAGAACCTGAAGAGCAGGGATAGGATTGTTAGTGGCAAATCCATATACTTTGAAGATCCAACAAATACACAGCCATAAAGCCTCCTTTCGGGAACACTGAGGACCTCTGCCTGCCTACATGGATGCCATCTACCTCTGGGAAGCACCAGCCATCAGGTGGTATAGTTTAAGTCCTTTCTAGTGTTTAATGGGATAAGTGATTGACTTTCCTCAATCTAGAGCCTCCATCATAGTAAAGTGCAATTCCTTTGAAATGTTTTGTTTGTTTTTACATCTTTTTATTATAGCCAGAAATTATTTGCACATATATACTATACATAAATCTTTGCATTAATGAATAAATGGGATTATAGCATACATGTTGGGGGTTTTGGGGTGCAGACTAATTTTTTTCCTTTTCCTTTTGCAAACCTCCTCCCTCCTCTTCTGTTTTCATGTTACTCTGAACCCCACCACAACCATGTCATCAAACTAGCTTGTATCTTTGCATATTCTTTCTTTTTTAAAGATTTATGTATTTATTTTAGAGAGAGAGAGGGAGAGAGAGTGTGAGCAGGGGGAGGGGCAGAGGGAGAGAGAGAATCCTCAAGCAGACTCCCTGCTGAGTACAGAGCCTGATTTAGGCTCCCAGGACCCTGAGACCATGACCTGAGCTGAAATCAAGAGTTGGCTACTCAACCGACGGAGCCACCCAGGTGCCCCGTCTTTGCATATTTTTTATCCATGCTCATACAATCTTATGTAAGCATATATATGTACGTAAAAGTATATATAGTCCCACATACGGGTTTTGAGCACCATTTTTTAGAAATCATATTATATGCCCTTTTGACATCATATTATATACCCTTGTCCTACATTTGTCTTCTTGCTAGGAAATACCTCAGTAGAATGTCTCCAAGTCAACTAATGTAGCTCCGTTTCATTTCCTACTACTTCTATGGTGTGCCATGTACCACGACTTATGTTGTTTTCAGTTTTCTGCTATATTGAACAATGCTGTGATTAACTCCCTTGTACATTTGTCCTGTGTACCAGGGCTCTTATTTTTACAGGAGAGCTTTCCAGAAGTGAGAATTCTGAGTCAAAGGATGTGGCTATTTAATTTTAATAAATATTATCAGATTGTTTTCCAAAAAATATTATAATAATTCCCATTTCTGCCAGGAATAATGACATCATTTCTCCCTGCATTTTTAAAAAAATTTTACTTTATTATGTTACGTTAATCATCTTTTTTTTTTATTTTTGCCAGACTAATGGGTTTAAACCTCACTGTTACTTTATTTTCACCCTAACTACTGGCGATTTAAATCTTTTCACAAATCTAGAAGCTATCTGGTTTTGCTCCTCTGCAAAGTGGGCTATTTTCTTTTTATTTTGGGTTGTATGTTGGAAGAACTCATTGTATAATAATATTATATTTTTCATTTGTGTACATTTTTTCTAGATTTCTCATTTGCCCATTTTTGTTATCATTTGAAATACATATTTTAATATACCTAAAAGTGTATATCTTCTCTTTCACAGCTTCTAGGTTTATTGTCTTAGTTACAAAAATGTCCCAAAACATGGACATTCTTGAAACATTTTTATTCTTTTATTTTTAAGCGTTTATCCCATCTAAAATCATTTTTGTATAGTTCAACTTAATTTTTCTATACCATTTAAAGATAACCCACCCTCTTCCCACTGAATTGGTCTAACATCTTCATCATATATTAAATTCTCATATATAGCAAGATCTATTTCTGGATTCTATGTCCTGTTCTACTGATTTATCTATTCTTATGCAAATACTTGATTTGTTTTTAATGCCTTTATGAGTTCTTCTGATATTTGATAATGCATGTTACTCCTAACTATTCTTCTCTTCCTTCTATTTAAAATATGATTGGACTGTCTTGGGCACTGTTGCTGGGAATGCAAACTGGTGCAGCCACTGTGGAAAACAGTGTGGAGGTTCCTCAAAAAGTTAAAAATAGAACTCCCTATGATCCAGTAATTCCACTACTGAGGATTTACCCTAAGAATACAAAAACACTACTTCAAAAAGATATGTGTACCCCTATGTTTATTGTAGCATTATTTACAATAGCTAAATCATGGAAGTAGCCCAGTGTCCCAGGAGATGAATGGATAAAGAAGATGTGACACACACACACACACACACATACACACACACACACGCACAGGAATATTACTCAGCCATAAAAAGAATTAAATCTTGCCATTTGCAATAACTTGGATGGATCTAGAGAGTTTAATGCTAAGTGAAATAAATCAGTAAAAGAAAGACAAATCCCATATGATTTTAGTCATATGTGGAAATTAAGAAACAAAACAAATGAGCAAAGGAAAAAAAGAGAGAGAGAGGCAAACCAAGAAACAGATTCTTCACTATAGAGAACAAACAGATGATTACCAGAGGGGAGGTAGGTGAGGGGATGGGTGAAATAGGTGATGGGGATTAAGAGTACACTTATCATAATGGGTGCTGAGTAATGTATAGCATTGTTGAATCACTGTATTATACACCTGTAACTAATATAACACTGTATGTTAACTATACTGGAATTAAATTAAAAAAAATACAATTCTGTTATGTTTTCAAGTATTTGTCCCTCTAAGTAAACTTTAAGGCCAATAAGTGTAAGCAAAAGTTGTGTTTCTTGGACAGAAGCTTTAGGAGCCAGAATATGATGTGCCTCATCTTCTTTTCCTATCTGGGTGATGGCAGAAGCACTGATTGAGATGAAACTTCTTTCAGCCTGGGTCCCTAAGTGACAACGGTGAGCAGAGTCGCCCTCATGATCCATGTTGGACATGTAGAATCAGTGAGAAATAAAGTTTGGTTATGTTAAATCACAGAAGCTGTGGGTTGTTACTGCGTGTCACCTAGCTTGTTTTATCTCATGGGACTGTTGTGAGGCTTGGGTCAGATAACACATGTACAAACACATATTCTAAGATAACTTGGAACCAAGTTACAGATCAATAAACATTAGGCAGTATAATTAAAATTACTAGCAAATAGCAACGAGAATGAACTACTCTCAAGTCTGGAGACAAGGCTTTCCAGACATAGGGTTTCATTTCAGGTGATTATGAAGATACATGTACCAGAAGAAATGTCTGACTTGCCTGCTAAATACTATAGTTAAAAGTTTAATGCCTATAAAAATGCAAACCATTTCACAATGATAAGATGATAGTCCATTACTATAAGGAAGGAAACTTAGAACACATTTGAAGATGATGAGTTATACCAGCGATTGCAAACTGATGGCCCATTGCTCCAAACCTAGGCCGTAGATGTATTTTACTTTGATCACAATGTTTTAAAATCAGGGAAACACACACACACACACACACACACACACACACACACACACACTTCTGGCTTCTCTTGGAAAAACTGGAAGATCTTGCCACTGTGAGATTATATTTCTGCATGACCCAAATCTCCAGAGCTGAGTAACGGCATTTTTGGCATTTTCTAATTCCCCAGTGCCCCCACCCACCTGTTCCCTTATACGCAGTCCACTTTGCCCATTTACATTTCCTACTGGTCCAGGGTTGTGTATGAAGGTGTGACCCCTGGCTGTAGTGAATGAAAATTTGATGATTTCTCGAGTAGTGGAGTACAGTGAGGTCACTACGTACAGTGAGGTCACATAGTAACTCACTATGAAGGAAGGAAAAGTGAGGTATTGATGCCTAAGCCCTTTGGTATCTTTTTGATAAAACTGGTTCATGGAAGAAGAGACATTTTTCTTCCTGCAGAAAAGAATAAAAATAGGTCTTTGATACCTCAGCAGCAATTTTCATCATCAACTCAGTTCCAGACCACATGGGATAATTAATTCTCTCAGCCCCCTCATAGAGGGAGAATTTCAGAAATACCATTAGTCAGAAAATGAATTTAGGGAAACGTTTGCAAAATCTTGTCACCTTGGAAGAATCTTAATACAACAAGATACTGAATTGTCAATAAAACCTTCAAACTGAACTTCCTCCATCTTGTTCATTTGGGAAGCAGTATCTAACACAGAAAAGGGGTTGGACAGAAAGGTCTAGAATCCAGATTGTTCAGTGTATAACTCCTATGCAGTTGTTTCAGCATTATCTAAACTCCTTCACATTCATGTCCCTTAAAATCCATCTAATGTTAATCACATTCATCATTTTGGCTCCATTTTCATTAAAAGAGAAAACATTTTCATACCACTACCACCTTGCAATCTGCTAACTGGCCTAGTTTTCAAAGGCAGAATCTCCCAATAAAACTATGCCTCTTGTTACATGTGCAACCAATAAAACAAAAACAGCCTGTACAATTTTTTTTAAGATTTATTTATTTGAGGCGGGAGGGGCAGGGGGAGAGGGAAAGAGAGTCTTACGCAGATTCTGTGTGGAGCGCAGAGCCTGAAGCCCGACATGGGGCTCAATCTCACGACACTGAGACCATGACCTGAACTGAAACCAAGAGTTGGATGCTTAACCGACTGTGCCACCAGGTGCCCCCCAAAACAGCCTGTACAATGTAATGTAACCTTACTGTAGATTTCCACAATATCAGTAACTATTTTATTAATGTCCTAATTAATTCAATGTATTGGAATTTAATTTAATTTAATTCAATGCATTGGAAGCCAAGGTGAGATCAGATATTGCTCCAAAGTAATGACTGTGTCTTTTGAATTATCTGGAACTCACAGTGGGTTTGAAGGTGGGGCCTCCTTGGATCTTTAATGAGATACTTCTTTCTGTTTGCTGATATTTTAAAGGTCATGAAGAGTTCATTGAGAAAGAAGGCAACGTGGAATATCTGATTTTAGATCACCCAAAACTCCAATTTATCTCATCAACACAATGCCATTCAGTTCTGCTTTTTTGTTGGACAGGAAAGAGGTGGAAATTTAAAAAGGCCTGAAGTAACCTCGTGGACTGAAGAGTGAGAGACCTCAAATCAGAGATGAGGACTTTTCCATCTGATTTTTTCAAACATAGACTTTTTAAAAAATTAATTTAACTTTTAATTTCAATAGCTTGAGTACCTTAGAAAACTGCATTCACACTGATAAATTTCATTTATTTATTTAAACACTGATACATTTAAAAATATCTTTTCTTCTTCAGACAAAATAAGGATCATTTTCATAGATCTGTTGTATAGCCTCAGATGAAATAAATACACTGGAGAAATGAGCTGTTTCCTATCTTCATTCTCATTATAATGAAAAAGTTTTTCTGGATTCTGGATGTTAGTAGTTTCCTTTATAAAAATACTCTGGAAACCCCACCACAAATGAAAGGAATGTGTATAGTATGCAAATTCAAAGTGTGCTGTCCTCATTTACCCAGTGGAATTCAAAATAAGCCCCAACTTGTGAACATATTAAAGCAGATTGAAATGGATATTAGCGGGATTTGTAAGGAGAAGCACTCCAGTCAGTCAAACATGCTACGCACGAGAACTTTGATAATGTTGTTTTACTGATAATTACCTGCCGGCTGTCACCTCCAAGTGGAGTTTCATGCAGGTTCCAGTATTTAAATATTACATCCAGAGCCAAGCCTGCAAAGACACTTATGCTGATCCGGCCATGTCCATTTTATTTCACAATTATCTGTGTCTTTCTTCATGAAAAGCAATGCAGTTAACTCTCTTTTAATTGTGTGTGATCTGTGTGGGCCAGAGCACATCCATAGCACACCCCCACTTCCGCGGTCCAAGCAAGGCGCTTCTGCCTTCTCTCCCTCCCAGATGCCAGTGCCAGTGGGCACCCCAGAGTTACTGGAAAGCAGCATGTCTAGACTGAGCAGGAATATTCATCTGATCTCAGAAACTCATCGCTGGGGCAAAGCAAACACCCCACACTTCCATTAACTAAAGGTGGTTTAAATGGAAAGGACCAACTGACGTGGTCGTCCCGGGCAGCTAGTGCCTGGGGTCTCCAGTCCTGCAGGGAACTTCCTTTTCCCTGCGCCCCCCCCCCCCCCCCCACTGCCCCATCCCACACAAACCCCCCCCCCCCGCCACATACTGAACTCCTAATTAAATTTAACAGTTTCAAGAGTTTAAACTGTATATCTTTTTAATTGTGTCCTACTTTGTATTGGCTGATGCGCAAGTCTGAACATGGATATTACAGCTTTTTATGATATAATATCACCCTAATTGGTGCTTCATAGGCCGTGGTTGAATTCTTTTCAATTAAGCTCTAACATACAGTAACTGTTTCTCTCTGCAAATGCTGGAAAGCCATTCACAAGAGAGGACTGGTACTGCACAATTCCGAAGTACCTTAATGTGTCAAAAATGTTTTGTGAAGAAAGCTACACTGTAAATGCAATCACCTACATTGGTGTTCCCATTGTTAACTGGGAGTAAAAGTATTGCTAATTGTCCTGCGTTTTAGCTGGGTTTTTAAAGCATTATGTAGCAAGTACACCGGAGGGTCAATTTGTGAAGTGAAATACTTAGCATGCAAAGCGTAATACAAGATGCTGTGTAATACTTGACCTCTCAGCATAATAAATGTAGCAGTGAAACGCCGTGCATTCAGTATTCACTGAATAGAGCCTTCGCAGTGGAACAAAACCAGAAAATGTTCTCTTCATTCCTTTTTTTTTCACTAAGCGAAAATTATTCTTTATAATGGCCATTGCAGCAATTAGCTGGCATTTGGTAGAATAAATGTGCAGAAATAGCAATTTCTTATTTTAAATGAGATTTTGTATGGAGCCTGCAAATTACTTGAGGTATATGAATAATTGTGCCTTAGCTTTATGCTACAGAATAGGGTGTGGGTGGGTATAAAGATTTCCTATTTGCAGTTAAATGTTTAGACATTTTATTATTTTAATTTCACTCGCAGTCTGCCTGGATTGACCCTGCTTTCCCATTGATCATTTTATGTGCGCCTGGAAGCAAGTGTGCAGATGGCGGGAGACTCCCAATTAGTGCACTATGTTTTTTATGAATGTGACATGTGAGTGCAATCAGGTCTCCTCTGGAGGCAAGGGCGGTATTTAGACTTTGGGATCCTAAATCGATACAATTTAATAATCTGCATGGAATGAACATTTATCAATATTCTCTGTAGTCAAATGCAATTGGAAACTTCATTAAATTTTTATCCAAAGTTTTTCACCTTATTGAAATGCATTCTTCCAGGCATTCATGATTCATCTAATTAGCCTTAAGTAGGGTATTTTTTCCTCTCTCAAAGTGATTCAGTTAATTATGTCCATATATTCATAATTATAAGGTGGATGAGTTGGGTAAAAACTGAAATTATGAAATCTGCAGAGAGATTCTATGAGGTTCAGAATGTAGAATATAAAAGAGAGATGAGTAAAAGTCAGAGCAATGAAATACTTTGTTTTAATCCCCCTCAGCCTACTGCACCCCAACTGCCTTCTCACGGAGTTTTGCGTATTTATTTATTCACTTATCATTTGTAATCCAACAATTTCCAAAAACTGATTTGAGGCAAGCGCATAGCAAATAATATATATAAAAAGTAAACACTACAAATACCAAGAACACCTGACTAATTAATGTCTTGGAAGTCATTTTTAATTAAAAAAATTAAAGAGAATATACAGTCATGTAAAATTTAACTATTCAAACAGTTCCCTTCACTCACTGACCACTATCCAGATACTATCACTTTAAAAAAATATATTTTATTTATTTATTTGAGAGAGAGAAGGAGAGACAGAGATAGCAAGAGAGAGAATGAGCAGGGGGGAGAGGGAGAAGCTGGCTCCCCGCTGAGCTGGGAACCCGACGCAGGACTTGATCCCAGGACCCTGGGATCATGACCTGAGCTGATTGCAGATGCTTAACCGACTGAGCCACCGGGCACGTGCAGATACTATCACTTTAACCAGTTTCTTACATGTTGTCCGTCCACATTTTTAAATCTTTTCTTCTAATTCTAGTCCTTCACACACTTTGCTTGCATATTATAATCATACATCTTCTATGTAATATCTTAAATTTCAAGAATTTTTATTTCTCCCCATGCAACTTTTCTAGTTCAAGAAAAGTTGTCTTTAAAATTATATTTTTGAATTGTTGTTTAGCTAATGAAAGGACAGTCTACCTTAATTTTTATTTTACCTAAGACCTAAGCACATACAACTTTTTACTCAAACTAATTTTCTTTCTGTCATTGAGTGATGCGAAAAATTCTTCTGCCAATGTTATAATGAAGGCAACCCATTATCAAATGACATAACTCATCTGTTAATGCCAACCCATGATACTACAAAATTGGAAATAGCCCCGATTAGTTATTGTTCCTCTAATCTGGGTAAAATGATGTTCTCACACAGCAAGCAGCTACGAATCCATCACTCTACAGACAAGTTGTGTCAGCTATCCTCCTTCACAACAAGCCCCAGGGAGAGTGCTGGGTCATTATATTACTGTCTGCCTAATGGTCATGCTCAAGATCTTTAACGAATTGCATAGCCACCGACCAGAGAGAATTGTACAATTTCTGTCTTATTTTAACTCCTCCTGATTTTTTTCCAGTGGGGCAAATAACAGGTCACAATCATAGTTTTAACATTTGAAAATGATTTATAGTAAACTCAGGTAGCTGCCTACCAGGGAAAATCTAATTTTTAAAATTGTATATATGAAATGAAAGAATGTGAGTTATAACATTTTTCTAATTATTCCTTTCTTGAAATGTTCCTCTTGAAACTTTCCAAAGGGGAAGAATGTGGTGGACTAAGGGTAAAATTTAATCCACATCTTTGTGGGGTATATGCAAGTACTGTATATAACCATATGAGTAAAGGTATTGGTATGTTAAAACAGAAAGAGAGAAATGTCAACTGTGTTTTCATATTGCTGTTATTAAAGAATAATGCCCTGGCCATGGTGATCACTTGGATCATTCTTTTCATAAGCTATTTCATGTCATTATGATCCTCTAACAAATCTTCACCATATCCCCAGAGGTGAACAGGCAGCTTTACAGTTCATTAAAAAAAAAAAAAATGACACAAGTAGTGAAAATCTGTCGTATATTGAACTGTTAGTCTCAGCATCATTGGAAGTTTTATTATATCTCTGCCATAACATCTAATAACAATATTTTCACCTGGAACATGCACCAAGGTACAACCTTTCTCTTCCAAAAATGGAATACAGTACCTTTGTAGGGGCTACTTCCTGTTTTGAGTGTCTACACCAAGAAAGAACCTTTCTTTTCCTGTTACCCAAGGGAAGTCCCAAGAGAATTCCTAAGAATTTCCTTGGGAAACGTCAATAATGCAGAGGGCTCGCCCTATATGACTGCCCATTTCCCGTATCTATTCTTGCTCTCCTATATCCTGCCTTCAGTTGGGATGAGCCTCTTCTTTCGGGATCTTCTCCTCACTCCCACTTCTGGTTGTCCAATTCCCTCTCCTCTTTCAAGGTCTAGGTCAAACATTCTCTCCTCCATGAAGCTTTCTCTGCTGTCCTACTTATAAGGAATCCCTTCCTCTTCTGTACCATGAGAGCAATTTACCTTTATACCTCATGGTTATTTATGTACACTTTATCATTCCTGCTTCACTGTAGGCTTCCTGGGATTAGGATCCATGTCTGAACCAATTCCAGTGCCTTACACATTGTAAAGCGTTCAATAAATATCTCTTGAGTGAACAGCTTTTACCAGCAAGATTCTGGTCAGTGATCCATGATTATATATGGCAAAGAGTTACAAACAACCAAAGAAATGTAAACATTCTAGGAATGACCTAATCTATTAGCTGGAACACAGCATTGAGCTTTCCTGATATTCTTGTAAGTTTCCAGATAGGCAATTTCTGGTGCCTTTGCTTTGTCTGAATCAGAGACAAACTAGTTTGCAACTCAGCTGGGATCTTTTGCTACCCCCAGGGCTACTGTGTAAAGCAATCTGGAATATGAATTCATTTTTAACCAGCCCTCAATCATGAACATTGCATATATGGAGCTTTGTGAACTTAAACAAGTTGTATAATCTTTCTAAGCCTCAGTTTCCCCATCTGTAAGTAGGGAAAAATAATGCCTTCCTCACACAATTAATCCTTAAGATTAAATGATTAAGTGCCTAATAGATAGAGAAATGGTACCATTGTGGCATGACTGTCAAGAGCCCCGTGATGCCCTTTGTGTTTATTAGAAAAAGGCATCCTTTTCCCATCTATCTAAAATTATCTAATAAATGTACAAATCAATCAACGATGTCTACAAAGTGACTAGTGCCCCTTAGAATGTGGTAATCTTTTATACTCAACTGTGCATAAGTATCTTGCTAATAACAATGATGATGATGTATCCTTATTTTTAACTATCTGAGAAAGTTCTGGCATTATTCCTGTAAACCTTTGTTCTGAGGAATCAGACTACTTTTGTTAATACATATCTCACTGTACTATAATGACTGGAAAACACTTCTGCCTTCATTACTAGACAGTGTACAAGATAAGGGCAGGAGCCAAGATCTTATTTATCTGTGTATCCCCAGGGCCTAACTGGGGTCTGGCACATAGTAAGTGATCAATAAAAGCTGGTTAAATGAATGAATAGTTGAGTATGTATCTCTACCACACTTTAACTACTTGTTTCTTCTCAACGTACCCAAGAGCTGACAGGTTGAGATGTGGTATCAAAAGACACATCATATGCACATGTGTATCCACCACAGTGAGAGCTCATCCACATATTTAGGAAATTTTAACCTTGGATTATTGAGATATGGTGTCATTGATGAAAATCAGTTTCTCCTATATTGAGTATACATTAGTGTGACTAAAGTTTTTAAAAAGTTTTATTTATTTATTTTAGAAAGAGAGAGAGCAGTGGGGAGGGGCCGAGGGAGTCGGGGAGAGAGTCTGAAGCAGACTCCCCGCTGAGCGCAGGGCCCACACAGGGCTCCATCTCATGACCCTGAGATCACGACCTGAGCAGAAACCAAGAGTCGGTCACTTAACTGACTCTGTCACCCAGGCACCCCTAAAGTATTTTTTAAATGTACTAAGGGCTGTGAATCTTTGAGAGGTAAAAAGAAAATCTGCATAGTACCCTGAAAGGATGGGGCTTGCTGCCTCCTTGTCCTGAGGGGACAAGGATGATTCTCTTATTTGTGGCATTCTGGACACTTCCCTGGTGTAGGACTCCTGGAAAGATACCAGAACAAACTTTTGTAACATATTAAGAATGAAGCTGTGAACACATGCAGAGGAGACTTGTCAAATGGTCTCCCCACTTGGATCAGCGTCCTAGGCTTTGAAATTGTTTTTCCTTCCTTCAACATTTTTTTTAAAGATTTTATTTATTTATTTGACAGCGAGAGACACAGCGAGAGAGGGAACACAAGCAGGGGGAGTGGGAGAGGGAGAAGCAGGCTTCCCGCCAAGCAGGGAGCCCGACGTGGGGCTCGATCCCAGGACCCTGAGATCATGACCTGAGCCGAAGGCAGACGCTTAACGACTGAGCCACCCAGGTGCCCCTCCTTCCTTCAACATTTTAAACATTAAAAAAACCCCAATTCCTTTACATTGAATAACTACAATATAAATTTAAACTTCCCCCCAGTTCTTTCTTGATGCTTATGCTCTGTTGAGCCTGATTTTTCACATTTGTTCAGAGTCCCCAAACTTAAAGGTTCACATAAAGTTCACTGGGCTTTCCTTGTGCCTCATTGTTGTGCCTGGAGACATGGCCAGGTTCCCACAGTGCCCCTCCTCCTATGGCAAAAGAGTTGGTGTGCAATATGGGGTGCCATCATGGGATTTCTTACTTTGTCCCATGTCTGGTTAAAGGTAGATAAGCTCTAACCGACCACAGCTTCTTTCAGGAACGTTTATTTACCATTCTCTTATCTGGCAGAAAAAGTCTGTTTATTAAAAATACATTTTAAAAACCTACCACAATAAAAGGTAACCAATACTTTTTTTGAGGGTTTTGTGCCGGGAGCTGTGCTGAAGAGTTTGCAAACATTGTCTTGTTTGATCCTTACAACACCACATGAGGGAGAAACTATTATTACCCCACATCACTGGGAGGGAACTGAGCTGAGGGATCTGCCCCCTTAGAATGTTAGGTGGCTTTCCCAAATTACATTACACTTCTGGGAAAGAGCAAAATCAGGACTTAGGTCTGTTTAGATCCGTAAGCTGAGCTCTGAATCTTATTCCTTCTTTCCGGCTTCACGGTTTCCTTAGTGAACTTCCCATGGCATTGTTGAACTGCACTGGTTTTGACACCTTTATGGGAGCTGCTTACCAAGAGCAAACCAAACCTGAGGGCCTATGGGCAATGATGCACAGGGTGTCCACAAAAACCACCATTTTCAACCAAAACTAACTGATCGAGATCACATTTCTATCTAATTTTATGTAGTGTGGATTGTGTGGGCGACGATGATGGGAATGAAAAGAGGCTGACTGAAGGCACAAATGTTTCTCTTCTCTTCTGATGGAGGGAGTTGTGTGGAGCTCCCACACAACTAAGCAACAAAATGGGCTTACGCCAGGGAGGTGGACTGAGGGGTGAAAGACAGGATCTCCCCAGCCTACCTGGGAGTCGTGGCTCTGGACCTGAAGCCCCAAATACCCCAAGCTCCAGGGTGTGCAAGGTGAATCCATGCTGATATTTGGAGTCCAGAACGCAGGTCCTGGAGAAGCCTTCTGCCTGGTGTTAGGAGAGAGAGAACAGTGATGCCCCTCACCCTGACATACACGTCCCAAAATACGGGAGAGAATAAGACTAAACAATTTACTCAGAAAACAGGAAAACACCATCTGATAAACCCACCACCGTATTCTCTTCAAGTTTTATTTATTTGGCACTTGTGCTAGCAGTTCTCAAATTCAGGGTGTCAAATAATGGGAGGAGAGGAGTTGTTAAAATGCATATACCCAGGGGCACCTTGCCGGCTCAGTTGGAAGAGTGTGTGACTCTTGATCTTGGGGTCATGAGTTCGAGCCCCATGCTGGGGGTAGAGTTTAGTAAAATAAATAAAGAATGAAACAACTTTAAAAAAAAATAAAATGCATATACCCAGATATACCTAGATCTCCTCTCCTAAAATTCTGATTCTGTAGGTTTGGGGTGAGTTCCTGGCCTCTGTATTTTAGACAACACCCAGAGACATCCTCATGTCCCTGATCAGAGAAGTAAGCTCTGAGAAAATAAGCCTGGAGTTAGGCAAGTGCTCAGAGAGCTGATGTCCTGTGGGGTTATTTAGGATGGAGCTCGCCCAGGACTGCACGTCTTTGGAGAGCTGGTGACGGCGGACGATGCCTGCAGCTACTGCCAAAACGTTACCTGTACTCCTTCAACACCTGCGTCTAGGAAAAGGACAGGACTGAGGGTGGGATGAAGGGCACCAATGTGCTCCCTGCTGGTCTTAGCTGAACGGGCCTTCCAGGCACACTCTGCGGGAGGCAGGTAGAAGGACCCCTAGGCTTCAAGGAGGGCCATCTTTTGCGGGAGAGCTCGGAGTATCTGAAGGCTCTTACAACAGATCATTCATTCGTTTAATAGTTGTAGAGGCCTCATGTATCTGCTTTAGGCCCTGGGCCATGCACAGACTTTTCTCACTTTCTGGAAGGCCACTATCCCCCAACTTCACTTAGTTAACTTTACTCTTCAACACTTGGCCTCCCTAATGAGCTCAGTTCCCCCAGATACGCTCTCATGGCATCATTAACCTACGAAATGGAGTTCCTGGATTAATGCCTGTTGCCCTCACTTGTGAGCTCCATGGAAGCAGGGACCATGTTTTGGGGTTTTTGTTTTTGTTTTAGCACTGAGTCACTCATAAAAATAATTTCCTGAAATTCAGTTTTCTGAATGACATTTTGCCACATTTAGCAATGTACCAGTTAACAGAGTGGATTATTTTTCTGTTTATAAATTATATGGCAAATTGTGTTAGATAGGATGTTTTAATAGCTTTGGATGATTTCTGTGAAGCTTTAATTTTGTCCTCAAAATAACACTTTTTTGATTAACAGCTAAAGGACACAGTATGGTTTAGCCTTTTAGAGTATATATATATTTATTTATGTAATTTTTAAAAAAACATAATGACTATGTTTATTATTTTTTTTAAGATTTTATTTGTTTATTTGAGAGAGAGAGAGAGCACAAGTGGGGTGAGGGTCAGAGGGAGAAGCAGACTCCCTGCTGAGCAGGGAGCCTGATGTGGGACTCGATCCCAGGACTCCGGGATCATAACCTGAGTCGAAGGCAGACACGAAAGGACTGAGCCACCCAGGCACCCTTAGAGTATATATTTAATATTCAGAAAAGGGTCTTTAATAATCAGTAACCCAACTTTAGTTAAAATTAGTACCTCGATTCTAACATTCATTCCCTTAAGTATGAAACTGCTATGCAGAGATTTTAGACTTTAATTGCTAGTCATATAAAATCAAGGCTGATAAGCCATTGGAGGCACTGGTAAAAGAATGAAATAATGCTTATAGAGAAATTCTAAATGACATGAAGAAAGATGGGGAAAAACTACATCAACTGAAACAATCTCATCCCCTGTGTAACACGGAAATTTAAAAATTGCTAGAAACAAAAATTAAGTCCACCATGCCATCAAGCAATTGCAAAAAGAATACTAATTATGTTTATAATTTGAAAACAACTAGAAAAGTACAAAAATCACAAGTAGGTGCAGATGAAATGCTCAATTTTTATTTCCTAGCAAGGAGAAATTGAGATATTTTTACCTGGTTGTATGCAGGTAGAGGATCTGAAATGAAAGGGCAAACATGTTCAAAGATCTGTAAGGGAAGTAAGGAGGCTCAGAAGGGATTGGCATAATTAACTGAATGATAAAATTTCAAATTTGATTTATATATTACCATAAAACTAAAATTTGCAAAAAAGGATTTAAAAGATTAGCTAAAAATTCTAAAGATGCTAAAAGATAGCTAAGATATACTAAGGCCAGTATTTCTCTTAGAAATTAGACAATCCTATGGATGCTAACTAGTTGACAAAACTGTAAATCACTTAAAAAAAGAAATCTGTAGAAGACTGATTGAAAGAAACATGTATTTGGTAAATTTGACAAATCAGTGACTCAATAAATTGATTATTTGATGAGTTAATTTCGCAGGGTTGATTTTTGGCCAATTGGCCAGTTTCTTTTTTATTTACCACGGTATTTTCAAAACCTGTTGCAGTGCTGAGCATGCAGAAGGTACTCAATAAATAGTTGATGAATAAATGAATGAATGAATTGTGCTGGGTGAGGGGAACTGAAGGGAAACAAGGCCATCGGGGCTCCTGGCTTCATGGAGCTTACATTCTAGCATGAGTTGTAGTTCAACAATTTTCGATTATTGGTTATACAACTATAGTGTGACTTCATCTATGGTGTACTTGCTCTTAAATTCATAGGAATGGGTCTCTTTTACTGTTATGCTGTATATGGAAATGTAACTATTCCACAGACAGGTGAAAAAGCGTTTTCAAATAGGCCAGAGTGAGGCAATATAACACAGAGCTGTTTAATGGTGAAGTTTCTAATAGGTTAAAACTCTAAAGGTAAGTTCTTGTATACGTGACATTCACGCGGTACTTCATCCTGAAGTGACTGTCAAACAGATGTGAGTGAGAAAAGCAGAGAGGAAGGAAGAGCCAGGCCCACTCTACTCTCTACTCCGGTGAATCAAGGAGGAAATGATCATGCAAATACCATCCCCAGGAAGTCACAGCTGGGCTGAAGTCTCCCCACCCCCCACGCCCCCACCCCGCCCTTCACCTTGTCTCCTTGTCCGTGATCAGAAATGAAAGGAAATGAGGTAAAGGTAAACTTAGCCCAAGCTTCGCAGAGTTGACGAGAGGCAGGTAGGACCTGTGAATGGAAAGCCGGGCACCTTGGGCGCCGTGCATGTTATTCTAAGCTCGTGTGGACCCAGTACAGTAAGAGCTAGAGGCTTTTCCTGTGCAGTGAGTTGGAATTAAACATGCTAATTTGAGGTCTCTTTCAAGTATTTTGTTTAACTCCATTGGCCTTTAATTCCTTTATATTGCATCATTTAATGTAATGTTATTTATATATGAAGCATGTTATGCTTATTAACCAATGTGCAAAAATCCAAAGTACAGATTTTCTGTAATGGGCTAATTACAGGACTTTAAAGCCACCTACTGAGTTTTGCTGAGCTTCACAACAGGTTCACTGAACTGGATAAATTTATTCAAACGTGTGGAAATGAACCCCATTCTATGTGCAATGGTACTGGGAAAACACACAAATTATACCTCAATACCAGTTTAATGGGTCAAACAGTGAACCTGAATACTGAACTTATCTACATCTTAAAATAGTGGGGAAGCCTGTGGTAAGAAAGGAAGTGCCCATTCAAGGGGGTTTCTCCCTGTTTGTAAACAGTGGTAATAAAACAATAAGCCTGGCAATGAGGAGTAAGTTCTCCACACTCAGAAAACAGAGGTGTGTTGCCTTCCAGTGACCTCTGAAAATACACAACTCTCATAACTGAACCTAAGAGTGGGACGGAGTGACGAAAGCTCGGCAAACACACAGCTCCAGCACAGCCCTTTAATCTTTCCTGTTGAGAACAAGAGGCACATTTTCTCATGTCATGGTTTAGGAAGAATTCAGCACAGAGTGTTCAGAGTTAGAAATACAAATAAGGTATAAATATGTGGTGGAATTGAACACTCTCTTCAAACCAGCTTTTCCCCCCCTGAGCTTAATCAAGACAATAGGGATATGCTGATCCTGTTAATATTAATTCTTCATCAGTCCATTCTCAAATGCTGTTTTTTCATTTGAGAGTTCCAGAGAACTTCAGACTCAAGCTCCATAGCACCATATTTAGAACTATTATCCCATTTTAAAAATACAAAGATTATGTTGGTTTGTTGCGGGGGCGGGGGGGGGGAGAAAATGGAGGCAGAGAGGGGTTTGAGAACCTTGTCAGAAACAAAGTTGAAAGAAAAGACCCTATTTCTTGTGTTGCATCATTGCCAATGGAAGCAATATTTTCCAGTAAAACACACACACACACACACACACTCCT
Source organism: Phoca vitulina (assembly GCF_004348235.1). Taxonomy (NCBI): domain Eukaryota; kingdom Metazoa; phylum Chordata; class Mammalia; order Carnivora; family Phocidae; genus Phoca; species Phoca vitulina. Next base: position 12,454,078 of record NW_022589710.1, on the reverse strand, counting down.
ACCCATATACGATCATTCATATGTCTTAGAGGAAGACAGACGTTGCTTTTAATTTTTGATAGGTTCCTGGGGTAGATCTATTAATTGTGTCATGAAAGGGAAAAGAATGTCATTTCCAAGTCTAAAAGAGTTCCAGACTTGTCTTCAGGGCAACGTATTTACAATGTACAATCCACCCAGTGGCTGACAGTTGGGTGTTGATAACCTAATTCATGCTCATCAGGGAGACACTGGTGTGCCCAGCTCTCAAAGCAACGAAGCCTAGATTTTTCGAGCGCTCTTTGCAAGTGCCACGTATACCAATAAAAAGAGAGTTCTCCAGGAAATGAGGTGTGACGCAGGCCAGCTTCACCAAGACTCTCGGACCAAGAAATAAGAATTTAAATATGAAATACTAAAATTTAATACATGACTGAAACAAAATAAATGGTGTACCATTGAAAGCATTTGAGGTAATTAATCAATGCTGTGTTTGTACATATCATTAAATATATTATACTCAGTTTAGATTTGATTTCTATGCTCCTTTTATAAAGAGTTAAAAGAAAATACATTTGAATTCACGCTGATACCGAAAACATGCTCCTAGCTTCTAGTTTTTTGGATTTCAAATCATTTCCATTAACAAACAGCTATTTGCCCTCTAATAAAATATGTCATTATGCTTTATTCACATCACACAAAAGAATCACTGAAAAATCGCCCCAATGATGGCCAATAATTACACATTTTGCTCCTGTGCTAGCGAAGAAGAAATCTGTTCATTGGAGAAAGCAGGTGCCGGGGCATCAAGCTAATAGTCAATGTGTGCCGTGGTAATTAGCCACTGCGATTGCTAAAATTAACAATTAGCTAACATGCAATTCTCTTTTTTGCAGGCTGCAGTTTACTTTGTATAATCCTTGCATGTTCTTAGTAATTATTCTGACAGCTTATTATTTTTATTTTTTCTGGTTTGAACACAGCTTTAACACTTGCATCGGGCGACCCAAATGTTCAACAGGCAGGGGTGAGACAACTGCCTGACGAGGCACTTTTCTGAGGCACACATGTGGTTGTTTTCTTAACTTTTCGTCATTGGGGAGCGCAGTGGTGGGGGTGAGATCTCCGAGTCTTTCAGAGCTATTGTCTTCTTTCCCAGGGCAGCGCCCTCGGTCATCCTAAAGCTTTTAGAAGGAAAACTGCCCAGTCAGCGGCAATTTAGACTCAAGGGAACAACTCCAGGGATGAAGTGCTACAGTCAAGCTGGTCAAAACATCTTCTTTTCATTCTTCTTCCCTGGAGCGTGTTCTTTGGTTAATGCATTCGCCGCCCCCGCACACAGCCCTCCACCCTGTCCGCCTTACCGCGCAAGAAGATGTAGCATCCTGTGAGGAGTGTTCTTGTCTGCGGCTATATGCTGAGATAATATTGCTAGAGCCTTTCAGTGATATAAGCCTGAATAAGCCTCAGTCTACATGCGACAGAAAAAAAATAAATAAATAAAAGGCAAAGGAGTCATTTGTTTCCAGAAAACCTCTGGGAGAGGGAGATGTGATGAAAGCTCTTAAAGCATTCAAGTAAGATAAATTGTAGCAACAAATTTAACAAACTGCTATTCCAGACCGTATTTATTCCTATGGCGGCCAACAAGGTACCACAAACATGGTGGTGTAAACAATACACGTTTATGATCTTACAGTTCTGGAGGTGAGAAATCCAAAACAGGTCTCACGGGGCTAGAATCCAGGAGTCTCCAGAGCTATGTTCCTTTCCGGAGGCTCTGTGTCCTTGCCTTTTCCAGCTTCTAGAGGCTGCCCGCACTCCTAGGCTCGTGGCCCCTTCAAAACCGGCAACATTGCATCTCTGTCACCATTGTTCTGTACTTCATGTCTCCCTCTGATCATAGCTGGGAAAGACTCCCCCTCCGTAAGGACTTACGTGATACATCGGGCCCACCTGGATAATCCAGGATAATCTCTCTCAAGGCCCTTACGTGAATCACATCTGCAACATCTCTTCTGCCATGGAACGTAACGTATTCACACGTTCCAGGGATTAGGATGTGGACATTTTTGGAAGACCATTATTTTGCCTATCAGACAAACCAATGCAAAATACACATACGGTGAATGTGTTTCCACAGTTGTGAATGAGTCCTCGCACATGTAATGTCAGGGAATTAGATTCTTTAGGAGCGGTGGGGGCCAGGATGGGGTTAATGGACTTCCGTGGCCTCCACAGACAATGACTCCTTACGGCCCTCCCCCACCAGGTTTCTTAACTCGCCCCACAGTGCCAGTGTAGGCCATCCTTTGTCCTGTCGCTCTCAGGCTTCTGAGTTTGGAGGGCCTTTCCACCCTCTTGATGAGAGCGCTGACTTCTGGAGTGCAGGCTTAGCCCGGCTAACAGCTGTGGGCATGTGGACGGTGCCTTCGTACCGTGCTGGCCTGCGGGGTGCTGCTTGCCGTGTGAACAAGCCACACGGACGGCTGTCCACAGAGACTCTCAACTACACAAAGAAACACCGTGCACTGCAGCCCTGACTTCTAAAGTGCAGTGATGGGGGAGGCAAAATGCTGGATTCCTAAGAAGTGCTGAGCCCTTACCTGCACATCAGCGTGAGCTGAACGTCGGGGCTCAGCAGCCATGATGGTACGCCCAGGGAGCTGGGCCCTCGGACCGGCTGACCAGCTGCAGGCTGCAGAGGCTGAGCAGGGCCTGGCTGACTTAGCAGCAGAGGTCGGGGAAGTGAGCTGTGGCAGAGGTTGGGGCCAGGCTAGTGGCAGTACATATAGCAACATGTTCTGTTTGTTTAAGTGAGAGGAAACTGGATGAACAGAGTCTACCCAGAATAGTTAGGAAGGCAGGAGTCAAACATCCAGAGAACAATTCACCACTGAGTTTAACTAAGGTGGATCTCACATGGTCTCAGAGGCCCCTTGCCAAGTGGCAAGAAGAGATGGGTTATTGAGGTGTGACTTGCCTCAAGAAAATCTACTCTTCTAAATAGAAATGTGTTGGATTTTTTGCTTTACAAAATAATTCATCAAATAGGTTGTTGATATAGTGAGCTCCTCTTATGTGTTTAAAACGGAATTCTATCCACAAAAACATGTACTGTCCTCCCCCAACAGCATATCTGTGGTATAAAGTAAGCCCTCCACTCAAGCCAAGCCTCTTGAAAAACAGTAGACCAAGAAAACTTTTGGGAAACATGGAGCCAAAACTTAAAAATGCTTTGCTAAATCTCAAGGTGTTGGCCTCAACTCAAGAGGCTGGCCAAGATGTGGGGATGAAGTTTGGGAAAGACTGAACCTCTCTAGTGGTAAGGCAAGATCATTAGAATGAAGGCAATAAAGCTGAGCAATACACTTAAGGAAAAATGTGTTCCAATAAGGAGACATCTCACCAGAGGACTTCCCTTAGTTCACATAAGAACAACTGAGGCTTACAGAGAGGAACTCTGTTGGCTTAGGGCATGCATATGGCCTTCATTATCCGTGACCTGGCACTCTTTTTTTCACCACTGGCTTCTCACCAGTATTCAGCATTCAGGTCATTATTTTTTTGATTTACAGATGCCAAGATGCAGTGTGTCAGAAAACAGTTTGGTTTCTCAGAGGCAGGCCTGGTGGAGTTGAGAATAGAGCCTAGAATACCCGACTGTACTCTGATGTTGGTCTCCTTGGTTTGCAATGTTCACAATATAGGGTAGGAGTAAAATGAGGAAGTTGGAGGGGGTGTGGACATGGAAGGTGTCAGAGTGAGCAGTGGGGGAGTGACAGGGGAGAGAAAGAGACATCTGTTAGGAAACAGTAAATTATATATGCTCCTTATGGGGCAGGGGACCATGCAACCCAGATCTTGAGCATCATGGACAATTCTCAAAGACAGGCTTCAATGAATAAAAATTATTAAACCAAAGGCTACCTTGTGGTCAGGGGTGACTAATGAAAGGGAAGCTGTCAAAAGTCATTATAAAGGAAATGGAAGGACAAGGAGCTAAGTAGCCAGGGAAGGGATGACTGTCCTCATTCTAGATAGTTTGTGTAAGTGGGGCAATAAAGAGTCAAGTTTATTCATGTTAAAGTTACTTAATCAGCCTACTTGTCAAGTGCAGCACAGGATAGAAAGTATATTCCTAAAGTTCTCCAGCGTAAGAAATTTTACACCCAGCCTAGAGCATTTTGTTGGGGAATGCCATGCCTCATAGGTATGCAACTGGAACCATTCCCACCTTTGCCCCCCCCACCTCCAAGATGCTCTGCTGTCATCCTTTAGCCTCAATAGCTCATCCCTCTATACCAGAAGATAGTTCACTGTTAGAAGACATAGTGGCATTGGAAGTCACTTTAGGGAAAGAGGGCAGTATAAATGTATTATGGGTCCATTTAGATCAATGGTATCCAGTCCATGGCAAAATATCAAATAGAAAGAACAAGAACATGGAGGAGAAGGTGTGTGTGTGTGTGTGTGTGTGTGTATGTGTGTGTTCTGGGGACCTTCAGAAATGCTTGTTCTCTTGATTCTTTTTCGTTTGATGTCAATCCCACTTTTTATGGGAGCTTAGTTTCCTCTGCTTCCATTTGGAACTTAGATTGGTAAAGTTTCATTTGCTCCTTGGTTTAAGCCAGGATGACAGAACAATGTCTTGTCTATGGATTCCACTTTTCCAGTGTGCTCATGCCACCTTCTTCTTTTCCTCCCAACGACTACTTTCAGAACAAGACATCCAGGACTATGCCATATTCTTAGGAAGATTTTCTGCATCTTGAGGTTACTCGGGCGTGGAATCAAGGTCAGCGAGCTCACTGGTTCCCTATCTGGCCCATGGCTTGTTTGTCTGTGACTGATGGACTTTTTCTGGTACATCGATTGTCCAAATAGCGTTCAAGAATCCCGGGTTCAAATGAAGATACATTAGCTTCACAATAAAGCCATATTAGAAGGAAGATCACCACAAAATTTGACTACTGTAGGAACGGGAAATACTACTTCTATTAGATCCTGTGATAAAGAATTTAAGCTTGGAGGCACCAACTCCGTAGCTCCTCATTCAGGTCTATACAGGCGGCATTGATCCCAGGCTACATAACCTTGGCTTTGCAGTAGCTTGGTGAGAAGCACGGTCCCGCCACATAGTCAAATCCCACTGACTTCATGTCTCCCTTTAAAAACTTTAGGCTGTCAGGGTATTTTAATGACACTTCTAAATGTAGAAATCTAATTTTAAATCTTACCATTAAATGTCTCCGCACTAGTGTGTTGGATGATTTAATGAGCGGCACCATTTATAGGACACAAGGTTATAATCTGAATTTATGAACTGTAAAGAAAGTACCAGTATGCTGACTAACTAATGAGCTTTTTAATGATGAGAAATAGATAAAGCTTAAAATGCAGAATGCTTATCAAGGACCTCAGACAATAGCAAAGTGGAGCAATTTAGAAGTACTTAGCAGTGCTACTGCTGTGACAGCGAGGAGTGAACTATTTTCTTTCATTTTAAAGCACTGCTTTTCATACATGGGAGTAATTTCTATATTTTCTTAACTAAAATTAAATGTCCTGGTATAATCCTCTTTTCAATAGAGTTCAAAATATAAATAACCTATTGATACCACTTGTGATAAAGCAAGAGAAAATGCCTCTACAAAGGGGGGAAATATCTGAATATCAACGTGGGATGATGGGATCCCGGGTTAAGAGGAGGTCTGTTGGGTGAGACTTCAGTCAGGGAGGCTTTCCCTCGGAGCAGCTTTAAACACAGGCAGGCCTCCTGCAGAGGCCGGCAGGCCCTGGTTGAGCTGACATAAGCACGACCATCTGCAGAGATTTCTAGCAAGTCTGGACTTCCAAAGAGAGAGTCCGAAGTTCGCTGGGGGTTGCCTGTGCCCTTGGGCCCTGAGGCATAAGAAGTCTTAGACTAACACTTTCCCTTGCTGTAAGGGCTCTTCATCTTGGGGCTTCTAGAACGTGGTTCCCCAGACACTTCTGGAATGGAGCATCATCGTGGGAGAGATGGGCCATTTCACAGGTCAACAGACAGCTATTGAGATCTGAAGTTGCCCTCCTCAATTTTAAAACTCCAAATCTAAATTTCCTGGACCCAGGAATAAAGGAAAGGCTGGGATACAATGTCGTGATGGGACTTTGCTCTGTTGTTGTCGGTGTTGTTGTTAAGAAGGAACTAGATTGAGCTTGCTTTTTCCTGCTCAGGAAGTGAGCTTTCCAGCTGATTAATTTAATTGCTCTCCCTTGGACAATGGAAAGGCCTCTGGAGAGTGGGGCTTTCATAGTTTTTGACATACAACACAAACTTACCAGCCCTGACAGTTTCAGTCCTCTTCAGTAAGTAGGCAATGTAAGGCATAGGGAGAAGAAAATCCTGGGTATTAATTGCTGGAGAGCTACGGATGTATGGTGGCAAGCCTGAAGGCTTTGGTGTTTATGGTTAATTGCTTAACTTCCCTGAGCCTTGGTTCCTTTATGTATTGTGAGGATGAAGCAGAAGCCTGAGCGACCTTGGATCTCTCCATTTCAAAAGACTCACGGCAGAGTACAGGTCCAGAGAGAGGAGGAGGTCACTTAGTAGGTCCCCCCAGAAGCTGACTTGCCCGAGAATCTCAAGCAGGATAACTTTCTGTGCTTGTCTTTAGCTATCCTCCCTCCTGCCTTTTGACTCATCTCATTCCTCCTCCTCACCTCTTAACTCCTGCTCATCTCTTTACTTCCCTTTTGATCCTGAAAATCCTTTTTGATTTTAAGACAAATCACCAAAAACTAAACCTGCCACTTCTGAGTTCAGTTCAAATTATTTGGCCAGTGAAACGAAAGTCCTCTCACATCACTTAATTATAATTTACACTTAGATTTACTTGCCTTATACAATATGTTAATTTAGGATTTTCAGATCAGATACAGAACAAGCACTTAAATCTGAATTCCGGGTAACAAGAAATAATTTTTAGTAGAAGTCTGTTCCATGAAATATTTGTATTTTTATTTGCTAAATCTGCCAACCCTAGTTAACTAAATGTGAGCTGAGTTCAGGTCCTTGATGATATCTTTGCTACTTTCACCAATCCCCAGAAAGATTTTATTTCTTAATTGTATGTCTTGTCAATTTGTATGTCTTGCAATTAGACTCATATAATAAAAAGATGCATAATTCATGTGCTTGTTCTATTTTGCTTTTGCCAGGTTCTCCTCTCTCCATGTGTCCATGGTGCATGGCCTTGACTTCAACAGACCCGAGTTTTATAGATGGGGGACACTGGGAGGAGCAAAAGTCTAGGAAGGCATGGAGAACATTAATGATCCATGAAATTCTATATACTCATATGGTGGAGGGCTCAGATCCGGGGCACCACCAGTTGGGCCTCCCCAGGGCTCATTTCTTCTCTCCTTCCCCCTTCTAGAACTGTAATGACAGGTTGCAGGGCACCTGATTGAACATTGGAAGAGGCCATTACTGTAGATGACAGGGGTCCTGTGGGTTTGTGGGTGGAATTTAGGAAGTCCATGAATTTGTATGGAAAAAATATATATCTTTTTTTAAAGATTTTATTTATTTATTTGAAAGAGAGAGAGAGGGAGTGAGAGCACACAGGCAGGGGGAGCAGGAGAGGGAGAAGCAGGCTCCCCGCTGAGCAGGGAGCCCAATCTGGGATTCGATCCCAGGACCCCAAGATCACCACCTGAGCTGAAGGCAAATGCCTAATAGACTGAGCCACCCAGGTGCCCTATATCTCTTTACTTTTATAATCCCTTTCAATTATAGGTTCAGGCAACAAAAAACAATAACTATCAGTACCTGTGATTGTATCATCAAGAGAAATCACAGATTTTTAAAAATAACATATTGAAGTTATTATAGATATTCAAAATTTAATTCTCACTATTACTTCAAAATTGTAGGAGTGGCTAGACCTATCCATAGATCTTATTATTTAAAGCAACTAATTAATTTAATTAATTAATGTTATTATTTAAAGCAACTATTAATTATTTGAAGCAATTAGTTAATAATAAACTGCTATATTTAAATTGGGTTTTTCTAAATATTTTGATAACTTTATTTCAGTATAATTGGCTTTCTTTGTAATCCTGGGTATTTTATTTTATGAATTAAAGAATCTTTTTTTTAAGAGAGAGAGAGCACACACCGCAAGTGGGGGTCGAGGGGACAGAGGGAGAGGGAGAGAGAGAGAGAATCCCAAGCAGGTTCCATGCCCAGCACAGAGCTCAACGCGGGGCTCGATCTCACAACCCTGAGATCATGACCTGAGCCAAAATCAAGAGTCAGATGCTTAACTATCTGAGCCACCCAGGAGCCCCTAAAGAATCAATTTGAGAAGAGGTCCACAAGCTTCATCAGATTGCCAAAGGATTCCATGGCACACACGAGAAAAAGTTAAGAACTCAGATTAAAGGAAGACCTGAACTCATGTATATATAATTTACTTCCCCAAATCAACTGTCTTCAAAGCAAAACAGGCAGAACTATCCACATTTTCTCTTCTAAATGCACACTTCAAACTGCAGACTACCCTGTCATGACTTCCAAGTTGCCTTTATTATTCCTTTTAACTTGAATGTTACCTGCTTAAAAATTTGCTGGGGGGCAGAGAGATTTCTGGAGAAGAAAGACACAGGCTTCAGGAAGACTCACAGGAGCAAAAACAGTAAGAGAAAAAGAACTAAGAACCAGAGCCCAGGTTTACCTGCTTGGCTCCATTTCAAACCCTTGCAATCAGGATCGCTATAAAATCCATTACGCACAAAAACTGTATTAAATAAAGATATTAAATCTATACATGCCTTGGGTAGTATGGCAAACTGTGCTTATTTGAAAAGTTTGGAGGCAATCCCTGGGCATCTGCTACTCTGAATGTAACTCTTCTCTATAACCCTGTTGGTGATGTTGGGGGCTCAGGAAAAGAGGGGCTCTGGCTTAGGAAGGAGGTAACTGATGCAGAGAAAGGGGAACCTTTTACTGCCCACACCCCTTTGTCATCTGTGAGCTTCCAAGGGCTCTGGGAAGGTGGTGGGGAGGCAAGGGGCCTAGAGATGGGGAACTGTGTACTGGAAAATGGGTTGCTTGCTGGGTGGGAAGTGGGGGTGCCTGATCCTGCCTTAGAGGCAAGGGGGACTCGAATGAATGCCTGGGGGTTGGACTGGGAGAATAAAGCCACGAAGGGACCTGTCTCATTAAAGAATCCATTTCCCATTTTCAGCAGTTGGCTACATTAACAAGCTGAGCCGTGAAAGGATTAGATCCGCTAAGTGAGTGCCTGTTCCTTGCACCATTGCAAAACACATTTCAGAAAGCAGTGGATTCGCCTTAAATGAGTATCTGCTGGAGGAGCAAAGCCCTAGGAAAACAAAGGGGCACGCCAGGGTAAGCTAATAATTCCTGCTGTGCTTTGAGGGCAATGAAATGACTGCAACCCTGAGAACTTTTTCTCCCTCCCCTGCAGTTGGTATAAACATAAGGGCCATTTTGATGATCATATCGACACCTCAGCAACAAGTGCTTCCCAGGTGCCAACAAAATGTCACTTTCCAAAGGGTTAAATGAACCACAAGGCCTCGACCTCAAATATTCTTTTTCTGCACCCATTTAGTATGCATACCTATTAAACAAAACAATGGGCGCAGATTCATATCCTGTCTCCAAATAATCGAATGATACAAGAACAAATCTACCACCAGCTGCTTCATCCCATGCTATGCTTTGACTGGGAGGGGAAAGCCAAGTTTCGAGCCAGGTCTAGCCTGACTCAGGCCCTAACTTGTGAGTCCTGCTATTCTAACCCTTTCTCTTGATCTGCTTTTCAGCCTGTCTCAGAGCACACAGCTCAGAACAGCAGGGAAGTTGCTTAGCAAAGGGCCACCCACTTGCCTATTATTCCTTCCTTGCCTGTGACATGACACAAGAACAAAGTAGACATTAACCGCTACATTAAACCCAGAAAGAAAGTAATCAGTAACCTGTTATTCCCTTAATAAAGGGAAACACATGCAGTGTGAAATCCAGAAGACTAATCAATAGCTGTGGACAATGCAACGTGCCAAACAAATTGCAAATCAATTAGAATCCTTGTTTTCTTTGAAATGGTTCACTATATCTAAAGCAATTACTCCTTCATTAGACCTAATTTAACAGCAGGACTGCCCTGGCTACAACTGGCAGCGTCTGGCTATCAAATAGAAGAATGGCAGCTTATTTCTGTCTGTCTGTGAGTCTAGCACCAATCAAAAAAAAAAATTGAATTCCTTTATAGGAGAGAAACTTTTAATGAATACGTGGATATTTGTCGTAATCAAAATATCGATACCAGAATGAAGACGTCACCCTCCCCAGGGAAATCAAAAGAGAAGAGAACTGCAAGAATTATAGAATAAAAATCTGTAATTGAAAAAATGTATTTATTTTCTTCTTTTTATGCTAGCCTCAAATAGATAAAAATGGCATTTAAGTAGGTAAAGTCCTTTCCGCTTTTCAATCTAACGCATTGCTTGATAACTAGTTTAAGGACTTTTGAAAAGAGAATCCTCCTGATTGTTATAAAATTTAGAATATTCACGTACATGATCACCCAGAAAGTACTAGTTTACTTTATGTTTAAAGCTACTGAAAAAATAGATTTATTGAGGCATGATTTATGTACAATAAAATTCACCCATTTTAAGTGTATGCTGATGAATTTTGACAAATGTATACAGTCATGTAACCACCACCTCAGCCAAGATACATTTCTACCACCCCAACAAGTTCCCAGGTACCCCTTTCCAGTTGGTCCGCTCCCCCATCCCTGGCCCCAGGCAACACGGATTCTCTGTCAGCCCATTTCGCTTTTAAGAACAGTTTCCCATCCTGTGGGGGGACTGGAAAAACTACTGAAATAAGATTTTTCTAGCCAGTTCAGAGGTAAATGGTTTCGCCCTTGTTTGAGGCGGCAAGTGGCAATCTCTTAGAACTGAAGGAGGAGATTACAAACTTTCTTGAAAGTAGGTATGTTTAAAGAGATCAAAGCATTTCTGGAAGCTGAGGTAAATATTCCTAAATGAACTGAAAAAATTTTAACAGTCACAACTTATTATTGAATCGCTAACCCTCAGAGGCTGACATTTCTCTTTTTTTCTATTGGTAAACAGTCACAGCTCCAAAAGTTGTTTCTTAGTTTAATGTTGCTTCATTATTTTTTTTTCTGACTATAAAATCAGTCCGTTTTAATTATATGGAATTTCAACATTACACAATTACAAAAAGTAGCAAGGAAGGCCCTTATATTTCCCTTTCTCCCAATAATTTTCAAAAGGACACAAAGCTATATGCATAAGGATGTTCTTTAATAGCATTGTGGTAATAGCAAAAAATTGGAAGCTCCGGGAGATTGAGCCTTAAATTAAGTCACACATGTTCCTGCTTCCCTTCTTCCTTCCTTTGCTTCCCTTTTAACAGCTTTTACTCCCCCTTCCCTCCCCCTAATCCTCCCTCTTCACCTCACATCAAATGGCTTTTCATTCTCTGCATCCTTTGCCTTTCTTCTTTTTTTCTTTAGAGCTCAGTGCAGGAAAATTCTTGCATTGAGGATACCGGTATCTTTTGCAGGCCGACCAACCCATTTCCCATCTCCTTCTCCTCCAAAGAAAATTACTCTGCCAAAGCTTTCACATTCTTAACATAAATCTGTGCTACCCCACAGCACACCCCATCTTGCTCCCTTTACCCTTTCGCTGGTAACTCACTCAGTCAAATTATTTTTTGTTTCTCTTGGTTAGACTAACAGTCATAATTTACCATAGTCAATCAATCAATGACTCAAGGAGCATTCACTGAAGGCCTGCTTCCCAGTAAAACCTGATTGGCTGGGTCTGGGAGTTGATTCGCAGCTCCAGTGAAAATCATGTGTGATGGTGGGGGATGGCATGAGGACGTTAAGAAGTTTAATCACCTCCTAAAGGTGACTTAGTTTGGTGCTTAGACTAAGCAAAAGCTGAGGTGAAAGTAGGCAAGAAAGAGTGCATTACTCCTTTCAGCTCTCTCTACACGCTAACCTTAGAGTGGACACAGCAGCTGCTTCAGTCCCATGGCTTGGGTAAAAGTGGAGTGGCCTTCGGAAGGAAGATGCTATAACTATTTGAAGAGTATTTATTATTACGTAGGTAAAACCCTCCTTAACCCATGGATATTTATGCTCTCCAAATTTGTGTGCAGAGAATGTAAAGACACTGTTGTCTCGACTATTCACGTGCACCCCCTCCTGGTGCTTTCCCATGGCTCCAAGACAATTATCAGCCGACCAGTAGGTGAACACTTGGGCCAGCCCCGGGGGGTAGGGGACTGGTAGTTTAGGAAGAGATAAGGGTTGGTCTCTGACCAATAACATGCTGACCACGACCTAATTAAATACTGAATAAATCAATGTGAGCACTCCTAAGGAGAGGAATGGCAAATTTTATCCTTCGGAGGCAAAGAAGCAAGGAACTTTTGAGTTTTCAGGCAGTTTCCTAAGGAAGATAAAAATAAATTGGATTTTAAAAGTTCCCACTAGAGAGTCTTGACAGAAAGCCCTTCAGTCATAATTTTATCCTGCCATATTCACTGGTTAAGTCACTGCTGGCAATTTCTGAATTGTTCGTAGTCATTTAAATGTTTTGTTTTGTTTTGTTTTGTTTTTTTGCAAAGCAATGTCAGACCAAAATGAACTATCTGATGGTCCTGGTTCATATGCTTTGCCTCATTTCTGCACGTGGCATGGAGACCTGATTCTCGCTGATGCGCAGAGCAAAGCCATAACAGAATGGAGACGGAAGCCCGTCCTTCAAAGTGAGCTCAGCCCTTTTGTTTGTTCTGCTATAGAAAAAATGAATAGACGGGTCTTTTGCAAACTTTCCGGGTACCAACTTTTTATCCCCTATCCCTGTTCCTGGAAATACTCATTTTGGTTATTGAGGTTTTTTTTTTTCCTTGAATTTCATATTGACTATTAATATGAGAATTTTATCCATATGGATGAATGTTAACGACTACAGTTCTTCATAGAAATGCAAACTTCCTCTTTACCAGCCTCTGGTGACTCGGCGTCTCCCACCAGTGTGGTATCATTCAGCTTCAGTTGCTATAGCATTTTCAAGAACCTCTCTGTTCTTGTCATAAATTATCTTTAAGTGAAAAAAGCTCAAAGGAGGTCTGCAGCAAACTGTATCAAGTAATGAATTTGTAAGCGGTAGAAGAAAAACACTTATCTTACTTATGCTCTTCTCCCATCGATTGTTCAGTGACCCTTCTTTGGGATACAGATGAGCATAACCCTGAAAAATGTTTGTGTTGTCTTTCTTTAACTGGCAGCCTGCGGGCTGCATGATCTAATAAATATTGGCAGGGCCAAATGAAATAATATAGAAGAGCTTCTCTTCTTTAAAGTCCACAGACCAAGAGACTCTTGTCACTTGTTAATATCTCCATCAAACACTGAAGTGTTAACATATGTGATACGACCACGCAATCAAGTAAGGACCGATTTGTTGACTAATTAAACCAACACAACAAGCTCTTTAGCACCTACAAGTGACAAGTTTAGAGCAGGCAAGTGGAAACTCTCAATTGAGCCCCCTTTTATGAGACTATCATGCCAAATTCAATTCTGACTGAGTAGTATTTGAATGTACTTGACTTCCACCATGTGCTGACATGCTTACAATAATTCATCATGGGTGACAATAGCCCAATATTGGAGATTTATGATATAGACAAAACAGTTACAAATGAAATGTAGCCCTAACATGGGTCTGCTTTCCTTACCCACTGCCTATTGATATTATAATTAATGGTCAATTACTCAGGGAAAAGAAAATAGAAAATAGTCATTACTCGTTTCAGTCACCATTGGATTTTTTTTGGCAAATTTTGGAGGTAAATGAAACCATTTCCACAGCGTTTGGCGGTTGCTTCAAAAAAAAAAAAAAAATGGACAGAGAAGCCTGATGTTCATGACTCATTTTAGCAGTGAGAATGAGCTAGTGGTAATATTTTAAAGGAAACTGAATGTAAATTAAGTTGCCTGAGGAGGGGAAACCATCCCAAGGTGTATCTTTGTGTGAGCAGACAACACATACGTGTCATGTCTGTTGCATATGTGCACCTTCCTCCCCCTACCACACAGATATTTTATATTCAGTTTCCTTGTTTGTAAATTGAAGCCGTTCCACCAATTTATTTCTAATGTCCTTCCGATCCCTAAAATTTCACAGCCTCTGATCTGACCTCTCCATATTGGGGTTAGTGAAAGAGGCAGAAGGCTTTCAGAACGGTTTTTGGCACGGAGTCAATCCCTCTCCCTGTCTCCTTCTTCCTCTAAACACTCACTTTTTTTATTCTTTCCATGCACATATTCAAATCTTCTGTACCAGCCCCAACCCTCTTTTGACTGACCCTGTCCTTGCCAGCTGGACAATTCTATTTGCAGAAAACCATCGAGTGTATCCATATTAACATAACACATATGCCTACGGATATATGAGTCACATTTTCCAGTCCTTTCATGCCTATAACCACATTACCACATAAAGCACATTAGCAGAGGTAATTCCTCCGTGGGCTGCTGAATTAGCAGGGGAAGATACAGGTCAGAGCTACATGATCTAGAACTGGCCTGTTTCCTGGGCCCAGCTCTGGGTGTTCTACTATAGACAGACCCCAGGTCTTAAACATCCCAGAGCTGCAGGTCGGTGGTCTGTATCCCAGGTACTGAACGCCTCATTGTGTCCTACTAGTGGAGAATCACTTCTCAGCCTTTTGGCTATGATCAAGTGTGTCCTACTAGTGAAGGAGTAGCTCTGGGCCCAAATACCTGGCTGGGAGCAAGGGTGAGAACCTGGTAAGATACCAAATAGGTTCTCATCAAACTTTGAGGTTGAACCTCCACACCCTATGTGGCCACATCCCATCGTCAAAAGAGTTGTCTGATAATTCCTCCACCTTGTGATGAAAATGACTGACACTAAGCTACCTGACAAGTCCTCCTGTCCCCTGTCCCCCATCCCCTCAAAGAGACAATCTTCTTCTTATTCCCTTAATCTCTGGCTGGATTTTACCTATTTTGAATAGATAATACAGTCACATAGTTCAAAAATCAAAATGACATAAAAATACATTCACTGAGAAGACCTGCTCATAGCTCCGTCTCTGTCTGCCCTGTTTCCCATCTCCCTTTTAGTCAATTCTTTTATTGGTTTTATGTATATCCTTCCCACGTTACTTGAGGGAAATGCAAGCAAATATATTTCTAATTTTATTTTTTCCTCCCTTGCTTAACCAAAATGTAGCATACTGTATGTTATTCTGCCTGTTGCTTTTCTTCTTTAACAACATACATGGGAGGTATTTCCAAATCGGTATAGAGACTTCGGCATCAAAGTCTTTATTCCTCAATAGGGCTTCTTTTAGGAATCCTGGCCTTTCTTTCTCAGGGAACTGCGTGGAGCATAGTAAAGGGAAACTGGAATCTCTTCCTTAAGCCCGGTACAAGCGTGTAAGCCCTTCTTAAGCCCTTGAGACACCCTCTCCTGTTTCTGGGCCCCTAGCTCTCCATCTGCCTTTTCTCTTTTAAGAGACCACAGGACTTTCTGAAAGGTCACTACAGGAGAGGATGGTGTAGGTCAAGGTACCACAGAAGGCATGAGGGGGAGTCCAGGTCTTTAAAGTAGTCTGACATTCTCAGGATTTCCTCTGGCAATGATAACCTGTTCTTCTGAAGGTCATTTTTCCCCTCAAAACATGTCACTAAGTTCAGGGGCTGGGCTCCCCCAGGCTTGAATTTTCTCTATCTGGTTCCTATATCCTGGACTATTCTGAGCTACTCGGGGCTTTAGTTTCTCTAAACCTACCCCCACTCTAGTTATTTTTTAAATAATACTGCTTGTTTAATTTTCTTCTTTGGATTTTAAAATTACTAAATAGTTGTCATTTGGAAATTTGGAGAACAAAGAAATGTATAAAGAAGAAAGTTAGCATCACTCATAATACTGAAAGAGAAAACTACTATGAATATTTTGGTATATGGTCTTTTGGTTTTATAAATAGGGATTATAAAAAACATACTGCTTTGTAATGTTTGTTTATTTATAGTTCATAAAAAAATCGACTTTATTTTGTAGAGCAGCTTTAGGTTTATAGCAAGATAAGTGGGAAGTACAGTGTTCCTATATGACCCCATAGCCTTTATTTTTCACTTAACTATGTCATGAACATTTTTGCAAGTCCTATAATTTGATTTCTTAAATATCTTCATAACATTCCATGACATGTATGTATACCACTTTAATCAATCTCCTATAGTTTAGATTGTGTTTCATATTCCTTATGTTCATTATTATAAACAACGCTACAGTCAAAATCCCTGTAAATTAATCTTTGTCCAAGTCTCTGATTATTTCCTAGGGTAGAGACTTAGAAGTAGAATTGCTAGGTCAAGGACATATGTATTTTTAAGCCTTTTAACAGGTATCGCCAGGTTAGTTCAGATCTATTTTAAAAGAAATATAAGGTAGTTACAGACACTGGGAAAAGCAGGCCACTCAAGTTTTCTATCTTACAACTCAGAGACCCCAAGTCACCATAAGAAAGTGAGACCCTTATCCAAGTGAGTGGGAATCCCTATCCTGGGCAATGAGAAAATGCAGGTGGGGAGAGCTGCCGGTTGCAGACCCACTCTGAGAATGCTGGGAAATATGGTCCTTTACACCAAGAACTCCATGTGGGGCTTCAGCCTAGGAGACTGTGGACTGAATTGCAGCCCTTAATGTAGTTGGAAGGTGGGGGATAAGGCTTATTCACAGACTCCACATGCAAACAAGAAGACTTATGTGACACTTAAAAAAAGGGCAATGAAATTGTATTAGGGTTCTCCAGAGAAAAACGATCAATAGGAATGAATACAGATATTATATACATTCTGTTCATTCATATTATATATATATAAAATATGTATTATTGAAAGTACAAAATGTTCTCAAGTTAAGTTGCTTTAAAACTTGTAGAGAAGGTAATTAATTTAAAAAACCTATATGATTAATCTTTTTGTAACTTGGGTCATCACCATAGTATCGCACTGTATTGTAAATGTCCCCAAATCTTATGTTTTGGCTTCAAGATGCTTCAAGAGAAGGACATACATATTCCAGTTGAGAACCCTAACATAGGGTTGGAGGGATACCTCATGAGTTTCTGCACATCAAAAGCACGGAAGGCACATTATATTCCTTTTTTAAAAAATGATGCACTTTTTCTTAAAGTTTATGCAGTTTGAAGAACTTTGGGTTTATGGGTTGATAAGATATTTCAAAGAAAATTTTAGCATGTTTGAAAATATAGCAATTCTCTTTAATAAATAGAGAAATCAGAAAGTTCAGCACAAGAGTGAAGTATTAGGTTTTTTTATATGTACAGACACGCACACTTTCACTTTTGTTTTTAGATGTAAATTACTAGGAGAAGGGATCTTTTCATGTTCAAAAAACTGAGAGCTTAGATTTTTAAAAAATCCATTAATTTTAGTTTCTTTCAAGGTCCAGAGGATATTTTACAGACTGCTGTTGAGATCAGATGGTCTCCAAAGAAATCAATCCAATTTCAATAGAAGAGCTATGCTGTGTTGGGATTTTTCATATAATCCAATTGCTAAATGATATCAGGGCGACTTTGATTTAAAAGAAGAAACAGAGACAACTCACTGTTCTCAATCCTCTACATTCTCACAAGATCAGCTGACCAAAAATGCTTCCCTAAAGAGAAAGAATGCATTTTTTCCAAATAAAGGAAAATCAACATTAATGAAATAATATCTGTACTGATCTAGGATGTTATTTATTTGGTGATATCAAACACAGTGCTAATGCCATAACTGAAAGCCACAAGAGTAAGGATGAAGCATTTGAAACATTTCTGCACTGTTCCTGAAATGTGACTCGATTCCTAAGACCTACAGGTGCTTCTTTAGCCTCTTGACTCAGAGGAGCCCATAACGATACTCTCCAGATTTGGCAGATAGCAAGAGAACAAGGTCATGAATAGAGAGGGTCGTCAGTAAACTTAAATCTAAGAATGCGCTTCTATTGCAAAGGCAGGGGAAGTGAATTTTTATTATTACAAATCCTCCTAAACAAAAAGTTTAGAGTTCAATCTAGCAGATGCAACCAAATCTTATTATTGACAAGTTACACTGGTTTACAAGATAAAAGAACAAAAAAGAAATGGGTTTCTCTTCTCAAGTTGCTCACTTGTAATTTCCATTAAATATTCTTCACCTCCTTCACCTGTCTGTCCTTCCCTGCCCACTCCAATATATGTAATCAGTTGTCATGAAAAAGCACTTTCTAGAAGCCTCTAAATGATGGCTGTGATTTGTAATTTTGAAAATGTCTACGTTGGGTTTCATAAATTGGATTTTTTGGAACACCAGTCCTTTATGATGTTAATTGGTGTTTGATGAGAAAGGATTCAATGTGAGACCCAGGATGGGCAAAAGGCATCCCTCAAACCCCTAACAGATGCATAGTTGAAGGAACAACTTGGAGGGATCTCAGGCTGCCTTTTGCTTAAACCCATCCTGCCTGATGAATCAAAGTTAGGATGTAACTATCTGGTGTAAAAAATAATTTTGCCATATTTTTGTCTCCTTTAATTTGTGTGTCAAGTAGTAAAAACTATCTAAACAACACATGTTAATTACACACAAATAGAAAATATAGGTATATTTTTAGAATAAAAACCCTATATTCAACACCTAGAAATAACTACTTTAAAAATTTTTGTCTATGTTATTCTTGTATTTCCTAAGCACATATATATATACACACATGCACACACACGTGCACATGCACGCATTTAAAAAAATGTAATCATGTCATGTCTGTGATTTTACAATTTAAGTTTGTTCATTCAATAAACGTTTTACAGTATCTTCAATGACTTTATAGTGTTCCATTTACAAATGACCCATAATATATAAACTTATCTCTGACTGTTAGATATTTATGGCCCTTGAAAGTTTTAGTAGCTTGAAAAAAATGTCATCAAGTTAATGAATCTAAGAAATAGGTTACAGAAGAGTTCAAAGTTAAAAAGAGGAAAACTGTTTTCTCCCTCTTTTCTGCCTTGTGATACCAAAAATATGTAACTAAAAAATCAGAAATACAGGACACTATTATTTATAACTTACACCCCATCCAGGTCCAGAAAGGAATTATAATAAAAGACCTGTATCTTCCATTATTACTTTTAAAGTAAAAGCAATCAACGTACACTCTGCCTATGGACACCATGGTGTTTTTTCCCCATCTTCATTTTTTCTTTTTTTTTAAAATTTAAATTCAATTAATTAACATATAATGTATTATCAGTTTCAGAGGTAGAGGTCAGTGATTCATCAGTCTTATATAATACCCAGTGCTCATTATATCACATGCCCTCCTTAATGTCCATCACCCAGTTACCCCATCCCCCTACCCCCTACCCCTCCAGCAACCCTCAGTTTGTTTCCTATGATTAAGAGTCTCTTATGGTTTGTCTCCCTCTCTGATTTCATCTTGTTTTATTTTTCTTCTCCTTCCCCTATGATCCTCTGTTTTGTTTCTTAAATGCCACATATGAGTGAGATCATATGATAATTGTCTTTCTCTGATTGACTTACTTCGCTGAGCATAATACCCTCTAGTTCCATGGTATTATGGATACCATGTTTTGAAAGCGCCTATATACCAGACAAATAGCATTTAGTAAGTGTTGGCACAATTTCCACTTGAACATTAAGTCAAGTTTTCATCAATAACCAGTGGTTATCAGGGTTGCATAATAATATAAAATAATAATCTACAATGTGAAAAAGCAACGAAGTTAAGAAAGGATAGTTAAGCACTGTTTGTTACCAGGTATCCACAATCGTGTTTGCCACACAATGACAGGTCCCTGTGAAATGCTCTCTGTGCAGTGACTGCTCAGCCTGTAGGTCTGATAACACAGCCAAGTGGCCCAGTCACAGCCCAGAAATGCCTACGTTGCCAGTGACAGTCAAGCCAACCTTCTTATCCATCTGATCTAACCAAGGTTTCCAAAAGGGAAAAGTGCTATGTAATTCTTACCAAAAGCAAAGAAGCTTAATATTTTAAACACTCTGAAATAGTGACTATAGCTCATAGACTGAAACTAGTCCCCACTTCCCGTCCTCCTTTACTTCCTTTGTGGATGATAAGAAATCCTGGATCCCAATTTGGAGGAACCCACTACCACACCAACCCACTGCTTGGCATTACAGATCTTTTACAAACTGGCTCCACACTATCTTCTGAGCCTATTCTCTTCCTTCTCTTCCCTTCTACTCTTGATCTTGACCTGGTTGGTCTAGTCAAAACAGTTAGAGCAATCCTTATTGAATATGTAAGTTAAACTGCCATTCTTCTGTTCAACACCCTCCAGTGGCCCCCTCTTTTGACTGAGTAAAAGCCAAAGGCCTTAAAACCCACAGCTCCCCATTATCACTTTGAGTTCATCTGCTCCTACTCTCCACATGGCTCATTCCACTTTAGCCATGCTAGCCTCCTCCCTCCTGCTGCCTGAGTTTCTGGCTTCTTCCACCTCAGGATCTTTAGAAGTATTCCCTCTGTTTGGATTGTTCTTTCCCAGGATATATACATGGCTTGTTACCTGAGCCCCTCAGGTCTTTATATAAATAACATCTTTTCAGTGAGGCCTTCTCTGGCCCTACCTATAGTAGCTTGAAAAAATAGGGTCACAACATTTTGTAACTCCTCTCATCAAGAGCTGGAATCTGTTTCCCCATGCCTTGAATCTGAGTTGGCCTCGTGACTAGCCTGGACCAACAGAATGTGGTGGTACTGATGTTGGTGAGTTTCAGAGCCTAGGCCTCCACAAGCTTTGCAGGCCTGCCTTCTCTGTCTTGGGATGCCCCCACTGCCATGTAGAGAAGCCTGGGCTACACAACGAAGGATGAGAGCCCATGTCAAGGGAGAAGGCTGACAGGCAGCCTGCATCCTGGCCCAGACACATGAGTGAGACAATCTTAGACATTCTAGCCCCAGGTAAGCTGCCAGATAACTGCTGTCACATGAGTGACCCCAGGCAAGATCAGCAGAAGAACCTCCCAGCTGAGCTCAGACCCACTGAATTGTGACCCACTGAATTGTGAAAAACAACAAATGCTTCTTGTTTTAAGCCACTAAGTTTGGGGTGGGGGTTGTTATATAATAATAAATAAGTGAAGTACTACTTAAGATTTTACTACCCTCCCAGATACTTCTTTTATTTGTATGTCTGCCTCTATTAACTAGGCTGTATGAGGGCAGGGTTTGTTTTTTTTTGTTTTTTCTACTTTGTTCACTTTTCTATCTCCACTGCCTAGTACAGAACCAGTCAATAGTCTCTCACTAAATATTTGTTAAATGAATGAATGAATAATTGGATAAATGGATGAATTAAATGCACATTTGGAAAGGGCCTTACATATCCTCCAATAGAGCTTTTTTTTTTTTTTTTTTTTTTTAAAATAAGAAAACTGAAGCCTAGAGATTCAGTGACAATATCAGGACTAGAATCTGGAATCTAGTACAAAAAAAAAAAGCTCTATTTTTTTCACCACATTTTTGTATATTAAGCTCCTCTGTGTATTAAGTGGAACTACTAGGATTGCAAGTGACAGAAACCAGCTCAATCTAGCTTTATTATTTTTTTAAAGGATAGATTTATGAATTCATGAAACTAGCAAGCCCAGAGGTGTATTTAACTGCAGACGTGGCTGTATCCAGGGGCTCCAATGACATCTTTGAAGCTCTGTCATTTTCTCTCCATTTCTTGGGCAGACTCTATCCGCTACCAGATTAATAACTCCAGAGAGGAAAGATGGTCTTCCCTGACAGTGATTCCAGACAACTCCCAGGGTCATGTCTGGTACCCATTTCTGAACTGATCACTGGACCAGGGGCATGGCTATCCTCTTACAGGCCAGGCCTGGGTTAAGGGCCTATCCCTTTGGATGGAGTTGAAAGTAGGGTCAACTCTATGTTCATCAGATGGAATGGGTTTCCCTGGGCAAGAAGGGTTCTGTGACCAGGAGAGTGGAGGTAATGTGTTCCAAACATGATTAAACTCTCGATGTCCACTTACATTCTATTAGTAGCTCTAGGTAACTAACTCTAGAGAAATCCTCCCAGATAATAGAAAATATAGATACCATGGATCTTCCCTTATAAAGAAGGACTTCCTTTAAAAAGACATAGATACTATTGATTTTTCCTTATGAAGCAAGAGACATTTCACGTTGGATGGGAAAGCAGACAGAAGTGAATGCCAAGCTTGCTTTGGTTCTCTTGCCTGGCTCCAACCGGTTTTCCACATGGCACGTGTAGAATTTAAAGATGGGGGTGGGGAGGAGGCCACCGTGTTTGCACTCCACATCAAATAAGCCTCCATAGCAACATCTACAACCTGGAATCAAAGTGAAGTGTTTCAGAAAACCTTGCCTTGAGGAGAGAGATGGTGGGGAAAGGCACTCCATTTTATCAGGAAAAATCATCATGTTTAACAAAGATTTTGAGAACAAGCTAAAATGAGAATATACAATGTCCATTATAGGGCAGAACTGAGATGAGAGAAGGGAATCAATATGCCTCAGCAATACTTAAGAGATGTTTTTCATCTGGAAAATGATCTTAGGACCACTTTTGCTATTTTGAAATCCAGCCCAAGCACTTGTGAGAAGATGACCTTTTATATATTGCATTTTGCAGAGAACTATATATAGTTGGATACAGTATCTTGACCTAAAGGGGAAAAATGAAATAGAGAGGAAAGCGGTGTTTCCGGGTTTTCAACCAGAAAGCAGTGCATAGCAGAAGAGAGGGAGCAGGGGTTGCGAACTTGGCCCCGAAGAGTAGCTGGCTGAAATGTCATTATCTGAAGGATTCTAGACATCTGCATTATTTTGCATGAGCCTCCCTCAGCAAGTGACTTAGGGCAGGGGATGGAGAGCATTGTTTTTTTCATTTCTTAAAACCAGCTTGTTTCCAATTCTTGGCTTCACACGGCTTTGGGGTGGGGGCGGGGAGGTGCTGCGGAGGAGAAAAGGTCACTGATTTCCAAAAGTTAAAGATCCATTTTTTCCTTTAAAGAACAACATTTCAGCTTGATATTATGTTAGTATTTGCCACTCTGTATTGTCTTAGACCTCATCTTGGCAAAGGGCTCAGAAACAACTGCCACTTTCCGCCTTGCTGCCAAAAGGCGCCTTTTCACAATAAAGCATGCTGTGCTTTGGCAGGAAATCAATAAAGTGAAAATCTGTTCTCATCATCCATACATTTACCATCACAATCAACAATCAAAGGCAAGACCTGGGTTCTTTATCCACAGGCTCCAGCCTCCCAATTTTCTGCTATGAAAGGCAGCATAAATTAGAACCCTTGGTTCCTGTTAGCTGGGCTTAATGGGTATGATTTATGAACCATTAAATGAGGTTATGTAAATTGATCCTTAGCAAAATGCTAGCGCCCAGGTGACAGGTGCAGCGTGCTCGTCCACAAGGGTTCTGCACAAATCAGATTTCAGTGACATTCAGTTTGAGGAAAGAGAAATATGTTGTCAACAAGGAAGTGATTTAAATAGTGCCCTGGGTTTGTCAGCAATTAGGCCTTTCTTCTTAATTGCTGCAAACTATATAAATTCTAATAGGAAATAAATTAGTAATTTACCATTTAATGACAAGGGGTATAAAGGAGAAGAGCTTATATTTTAAAAGCCATATTACCAGTGAGGCCATACACTTGGGTGATTTCACTTATGCTGTTAGAGTTGAAGAGATGCTTTAGAGCAGGAGTATAAACTTTGACACATGACAACTAAAATTGCATTCATTGCAACAGAAAAGAAAACTGAATCCACATAGAAAATGCCCTTGCAGAGCGGCTTCATGTGTTCCATAGAAATGGAGATGTCACCAGGGTTTCATATTTTTCATCATTAACGCTCTAACTTGAAACTAATGGTCTTTTTAACCCAGGTGCAAAAAAACTTGCTTTATCTTTAAAAACTTTTGGGAAACCTGGCATCTGATCGACCAACTCAAAAGCACGCAATTGTAACTACATCATGAGAGTGAAGGTGAGTGATGTGGCTCGCGTGGCGGGGCTTTTAGCTCGCCTGCCTTGTTTAGACAATAGGTAGCATAACATACTTTCTGCTCTACTCTGCAGGCTTGGTGTGTAATGATGATCCCCTCACTTTGAGTCTGCACACTGGAGGCCCAGGTAAAAAAATTAAATAATAATAATAATAATAATAGCCCAGCGGAGCATATACAAATTAAGTTCATTAGCTTTGAAAATGAAAAAAAAAAAAAATCTCAAATCCATTCCTCCTCTTGGGCTTGCTGCTCCTCATAGAGAATGTGGTGGCCTCTGAGAAAGGTTTCTTCTGGGAAAGTGAGTTCAATATTATCCCCGGCTTTTGTCTGGAGCTATTATTGTGCCTGTTTCTGTGAGGCTGACCTCGTAAGAGGACACATATGGATGTGATAGTAATGTTCCCTGGTCTTTGGCTGAGCCTATTAGAGGTCCCAACAGGGAGTCTCTACCACTCTTTTTAATAGTCATTTCTGCTTCACGAGTGCAGTTGTTTATGGAGAGGGGAGATGATTTGAACCACTGTGTGCCAAATGAGAGAGTGACGACGGGGCAAAGGTCGTACATTTAAAGAGGGCTGTAACTGCGGCCCACTAGGAGAGGCTCTCCCTAGTAAAGAAATATATCAAGATGTCCTTTGTGAACTTAGAAAAGAGGGCTGAGAGGCCACAAGTGAAGAATTACATGACCAGTGACGTCTGCAGATGACTTTAGTGCTACTGGGAAAAATAATTTGGGGGTGGAGAAGGGTGACGAAAAATAGTTTTATACCTAGTACAGGAAAAAAAACACTTGGTGACCCATGCAGCAGTAAAGGCCCACCAGCTGTTTCAAATACTCACACCACGGTTTATTAAGCATGTGGCTCTGAGCAAGTTCCTTTAGATTCTAAGGTTCTGGACAACGACCCTTTCTCATAGGATTCTGTTGTGAAGATGAAATACAACAATGCATGGAAAGGACCAACATACAGAAGTCAGTAAGTGCTCAACATATGATAGTTTGGGGTTTATGGTGTATGTATGTATATACATATGGAGGTGGAGAGAATGAGAGAGAGAGAGAATCTCAGATTTCTCTGCTCTAGAGCCCTGAGCTACCTGCTCTCTAAATGTCTGACCATGTAAACATGCCCTTTAAAGCCAGGTCTCATGTTCCTCTCACCCAAACCAACCAAGCCTCCCCCACCATACCCCCCACTTTGGTCCTCCCTTGCCTCCTATCCTGCACTTTTGCAGAAATGGTATGTTGATTTAAGGCACTGGTTCTGAATCAGATAATTGGCATTTACCTCACAACTTCCCTACTTAACTCTGTGACCTCAGACAAGTTACTTCATCAATCTGGGCCTCAGATTCCTTCCCTGTAAAATGGAGATAAAAAAAATAGTACATACTGCATGCAGTCGTTCTGAAGATTAAGTGAGTTAACACACGTGATGTGCCAAGCACAGAACGTGCCACATTAAGTGCCATGTGCAATTATTATTATCAATATTATTGTCTTCATGTTCAAATATTCAATTGCCTGCACAGAAGAGAGCACTAAAATATACTGAGCCCAGACCACACGCCAGGCACTTTCCATGCACTGCTAAGATCTAAAATGTGCATCTTATCACCATTCAATAAAGTGGAGGCTCAGTGAGGTTAAATCATTTGTCGGGAATAGAAGGTAAAAAAGTAGAGAGCTGCATTCAGACCCAGGTTTGTCTGACGCCAAGCTCATGCTCTTTTCACTGTACCTCACAGACAAAACACCCACATGGGATGCATGGGAACAAATGGACAGGAATACCTCTACCAGGACTTCCCCTTGTTACATGGAAAGAGCTCTTGGCTCTGTCTGCCACAGCCTTTGAGTTTTAGTTTCCTCACCTATAAAAACAGAGGTGCTAGACTGGAGGCTTCCAAACCATGCTCCCCCAAGCACTTGAGTTTCTTCGAGATCGCTTAGGGGCCACTGCATAGGGAAGGCATGGCAATTCGAACAGCACCCTTCATAAGGTGATGCTCATCTCATCTAAACAGAGTAGGCACTGAGACTCTGGAGAAGATATTTGTGAGACAATATCAAGGTCCTTTTCAGCTCTGCTATTCTGAGTATCTTTTTCAAATTATAAAGAGTGAAAAATATCCCCATCTGTATCGAAATAACATTCAATTCAATTAACATTCTCTGGTTCTATGACATGCAAAACACCGGGTTGGATGTTGAATAAGCAACCTCCCTTTCCCCTCAAATTGTCTTCTAAGAACTCCTGGCTCTACGCTGAGTGCACTCTCAAGATGCATTTCTTTCACAAATTGTGTTCTCAATTCACTTAAAAGCCAGAATGTGAAATGTTCCCCTAAATATGTTAACCTTTGTACTTTAGACCCCCATTTCCCTGAAGAATATTTTTATCCCTTCCCTTCCTCCATGTTTTATCAGTGTTTTTTTACCTTGGGAACAGAGCCCTGTGTCCTGAAGAGCCTAACACGTAGCTAATTTTTCAGTAACAATGATGATAAAATGAACAACCACTGATCTTTGGTTGCCAATATTTTTTCTGTTTGCAGAAACTCCAAGCATTGCCAATATTTTTTCTGTTTGCAGTCCAGGCACCAGTCCTTGGAGGTCCCCCCACCCTTACTAGTGGGAGAAGTTTATTCTAGAAGGCATCACTTGCTAATTGAATTAGCCTCCCTCTTTGTGTTTTGATTCAATGGAGATTACCTCAGGGAATTCAGCGGCTCCTCTGTGACTTTGTTCCTTGGAGGCTAATTCTTCCCCAATGGCTCCAGAAACTATCACCCATCCACCCCCACTTATTTTTGGGAAGGGATCAACAAGGAATGTGGATTTCAGCAAATAGGGCTTTGGGGACGACAGAATGCAAATGAAGAGCTGGCTTTAAAATGAGGACTGCAAGAAAAAGTTTCCAGTTATCCCACAAGGCAGTGAGTGAGGGCTCATCTTCGCTTAGGAAACCTGCTTTTTAAGAATGTCATGGTATTTGAGTATTTGGGAAAGATGTTATAGTGCATTAGTACTCAGCTTTAAGAAAACCTAGGAGACTCATCTTATTATGGATTAAAGAATTTAGGGATTCTGAGAGCCTGATAATCCCAGAATATCTGTGAACACTTCTGTCTGTAAGAAAAAAAAAAAAAAAAAGGGCAACCTTGACTGGCTATTGCAGAAATATGTGTGTGTGTGTGTGTGTGTGTGTGTTTGCGTGTATGTGTACACACGTACACTCGTGTGTGTGGTGTGTGTGCACCTGTTTTGTGTGAGACCATTTCGGCTTTACCATCTAAGCCAGTGGTTCACAGCTCCAGCTATGTGCCAAAGCATCTGGGGAACCTTAAAAAAAAAGGTGACTTAAGCACAGATAAAGTTAGGCTGTGTTCTTCAAGATTCAGATTCTGGTGAGAGCCCTGGCAGCCCCTATCTTTGAGAAGCTCCCCAGGAGATTAGGATGCCCAACCAGACTCAGAATCACTAGTCTAAGCAAGAACAGGCGCTGGAGGCCGTCATCATGATGTGTTGGGCTCCACTTGTGGTTTTGGGCCCTGCTGAGTGTCAGTCAGCCCCGTGCCACACGATAGTGACCAGGTGTCAGACAGACTGATGCATACACAGAATATGGTCATCACTTCCTCGGGTCTATAAATTCACTGCTCAGGGTTTATTTCTAAAATAATGTTATTTTTGGCCAAAACACTGCTAACTCTGGCAAAGGTAGAATGCTGTCTTAATTAACGCAACTGATCTCTCTTGTGAGGTCATTTATCCCCTCTGGATAAATGTCCTGCTTTAGCAGGGTCACAGACTACCAGCAGTCATCTTTAGCAAACCTCAGGCCCTATAGAAACATTTTATTTGACATAATGGAGGACACTGAGAAGCCACAGTGTTTTGTCTTTTTTAAAATCATGAACTATTTCTTTAAAGCTTTTATTTATTTGTTTGAGAGAGAGAGAGCACAAGCAGGGTCAGAGGGAGAGGGAGAAGCAGACTCCCCGCTGAGCAGGGAGCCCGATGCAGGACTCGATCCCAGGACCCTGGGATCATGACCTGAGCCGAAGGCAGAAGCTTAACCAGCTGAGCCACCCAGGCACCCCGAGCTGTGAAACTCTTATTCATGCTTAATGTTGGATGATACCCCCCAGCCTGGGCCTTGACACCCTTTCCATTTCTGCCTTGAAATTGGGTGGCTGATGCCAGCAGTCTATCTGTGAAGCGTATTTCCAGAGTCCGTTTTGACTCCACCCTAGGAACAGCTGCTCTGTGCCATGGCAGGATGAACCTCCACCCCCACCTCTTCCTGGTTTGCCCTTGGCTATGTCCGTTTTGGCCCCAAGAAGTCCCCTGTCCCCATGTGAGTCCTCCTCTAAAGCATGGCTCAAAACTCCTACCTTTGAGGAAACGTCCCTATGATTAACTTCATTCCTGCCTGCGACTGTTCGCATTAACTTTACACGGCCCTAGGTGGTGGTCTGTCCCACCTTCCACACCACTAACTGGATTGTCACTCCTACAGCGCAAGCATTTTGTTTTATGCTACCTCTATATCCCTCTAAGTCCCTCTGAAGTTTGATGAAAATAAGCCAGAACGGCTAATGCTCTTGTGAGGGAAGAGGCCCACAAGCCCTGAGTAGGATGAGCTCTTGGATGCTTTCCGTCAGCTTCTGGATGCTCTCGGGAGCTCTAAGAATGTGGCCCTGTCCCTCTCTGAGATGAAGCGGAGGAAGAGAAGGTACACGGTTCCGATGCCGGTAGTGGTGCAAGGGCCTCCAGCAGCACGGACTGGACTCCGGCTCTTCCCCTCCCTGGGCCTCACTTCAGGGAGGCTCCATCCACTCCCCTCCGTGACTTCCTTGCAGCCTCTTCTGTTACTTAACCAAATCTACTTCCCATATTTGGAAAGAGAAAGAAAGGAGATTGTTTGCCCCGCCCCCCCCGCCCCGCCCCCCCATAGGGTTTCGTTATCAGCTTTTTAGGGAATCAGACTTTTCGATAAACCCCAGCCAAAAACCTACTTTGGTTGGCTTGGGCACCCAAGCCACAATATTTAATTCTCTCTACTGCCTTCTCCGAAGAGAGAGGTATGCTGCTCCCTACCCCAACCCTTCGTGCTGAGCCTGCAGGACCTTGGGGTCTTAGTAATGATAACACTACTTTTCCCCAAGGAGACTGCTCAGGCTGCTATTTACGAGTATTCCAAACTCAATAAACCTGTGTGGTACTGTGGAAAGTGGGTACGGGATTCCCTCATTTTCCAGAAGGGAAAGGGAGGAGTGAATAACCATCAGGACACTTGTTGGGGCCAGAGGGGAGAGTAATAATATGCGTTTTGTCTCTCATACCTTCTACATTTCAGCCTTGATTTTAAAACCAAATTATTCTGTGAAATTGTCTCAAACCAATATTCAAATACCCTACACTCCACTCATCATATGCTAAAAAAATAAGAGGAATATGTTCTTTTTTGTGACTTGACTTAAAAAACATTTTTAATAAACAAGGTCCACTTTTCTGTTATTTCGAATTCAATCAGGTAAATTGGGAGGCTGTGATTTTAAAGGAAAGCAGTCAACAGCTTTCACTAAATTGCAAAAATCTTTGATGTGAGTATTTCTCAACCTTGCCATCCTTTCTCTACTAACTCTCCCTCTTCGTCCCCCTTTTTAAACATGCAGGCTGACCACTGTTAATGTAAG
The DNA here is from genome assembly GCF_004348235.1 of Phoca vitulina. NCBI lineage: Eukaryota > Metazoa > Chordata > Mammalia > Carnivora > Phocidae > Phoca > Phoca vitulina. Next base: position 12,424,190 of record NW_022589710.1, on the reverse strand, counting down.
GATATAGAGCAGGACGTGGGGAAAATGCCTGTCTTCCCAGCCACTCAGACAAGGCTTCCCTAGGCTGGGTGTTAAACACCTCCAGATGAAGTCCACGGAGCCTCATAAGGCCCCCTTAGCTCACTGAACCAAATCATACAATCCAAGACAGTTCCCCTGAGACCTAGCTGCTGCCTCATGGCTCTTAATGTTGGTAGGGAAGGGGACGCAAGAGAGGGCAACATCTTTCTTTTCACCTTCCCGATACGGAAGAATAACTACTTTCATGACTTCCCCTTGTTCTGTCTTCATATTTCTATGTAATACTATTCACATCAGACAACATTCTCAGACACACTGCTAATATCCTCATGCAATTTTCCATGGTTTCTGAGGTACTGCTTCCTAGTTCCATGGCCATGAGGACTCCACCTTCCCGGGTCACACACAGACTGCTTGCTGGTCTTTACCCCAACTGACCCTCCTGACCACAGTTCCAGCACAGGAGAAACAGATCTGCGTAATGACCCCTTCTCATTTCAAATATGTTTGCTCTTTCGGGGTAACTGGTGAGAATGTGCCAATGTGCCCTTTCAAACAAGTCTCTTTGTAAGAGAAAACAATAACAAGCATATCTGGAAGATGCAGTGACAAAAAATCAGAACAAATACTTAATTTAAAGCTCTTGTACATTGGAGAGGATGGCTTAGGCTGAGAGAACAAAGGTCTTGTGAATTAAGGAAAAAAAAATCCCTTTTATCTAGTGGCTTCCTAGGATATTATCATTATGGTGTTTCAAACCTGGCCACAGTTTTGAGCCTGGGCTGGTTGGGTAGCGGGTGAAGCTACACTGTGAGTGGCACAGAGACATTTCTTCTGCAGAAGGCCGATGCCCACTTGTCAGGAATTGTGAGCTGGAGGGTTTTGTTGGGAGAATCAAACTCTTTGACTGACAGTATCACATTACTTTCACCCTTCCCAGGGAATGTCATTCAGGTCATTGAGAACAGTATCAAAGTTAAATTTATTGATTGTATTTATTAAATATGTGAGAATTTAAAAGGATATTGACTCTTAATGGACCAGATGCTAGTAGAATCAGCTAGGGTTTACTTTTAGGAGCTTATAAAAAAAGTTAGGGAAAATATGGATAAGTTCTAGAAAAAAAGTTTTGTTTTGTTTTGTTTTTAAATGAGGGTATACATGGTATGGAAATAGTAACAAGTCTTCCTAACACACATAAAAATTGCCTTCTGGCAAAGGGCACTGAAACTGAAGATTTTGGAAACAATGTAATCTCTCACTCCCAGCTTCAGCTTACTTTTCTACCTTCTGTTATCCCTTTCCCTCTACTTCCATATTTCACTTTCCATCTGATTGCATTATATACATAGATCATCTCAAATTCTTGAGATTCAAAAGTAGGGTGTACATGAAATAAACAGGGCTCATGCTGTTGATGACTTTAGGACTAGTATAAGAAGCTTTAAATATATTTCAGTGGGAATATCCTTCACAAGCCCCTCTGGAATTTAACACTGAAGTGGTTTCCCACCTTCTCAGATCATGTGAGTAACCTATGGCAGCTACTATATTACACTCTTCTTTGGTCTTTTCTGCATATGCTAAATAGCAAAGTGTTCAGGCATGAGGTACCTGTTGACGAATAAATCACTAATTTGCATTTGATTACCTCATGGCATTTCTGCTCAGAACCATAAACAGTTATTATTTTAAGGTCTGGTCTCAAGAAATCTACAAGCATATGAGTTAAAAAAAAAAACAAAACAGGGGCGCCTGGGTGGCTCAGATGGTTAAGCGTCTCCCTTTGGTCATGATCCCAGGGTCCTGGGATCAAGCCCTATATTGGGCTCCCTGCTCAGTAAAGAGCCTGCTTCTCCCTCTCCCTCTGTCTCTCCCCCTGCTCATGCTCTCTCTCTCTCTCTCTCTGTATCTCTATGTCTCAAATGAATAAATAAAATCTTAAAAAAAAAGATATGCTTTAAAAAAAAAAACAGATGTGAGTATACAAATACGTTGTCGTGTTGCTGCAAACCAGTTGCTTTAGGAGGGGCCTGGTTACATACACATTTTAGTGGAAGAAGATGATAGAAAGCATTAGTTCACTGTAGCAGGGTATTAAGCATCTTAGATCAATTTCCCCACCTTTGGATTCTGTCTGTAAAAGGTTGCTATCAGAGGTGAATGTCCTAATTTCTTTTTTCTCTGTGCTTAGCTTGGGAATGGGATCTTAGGAAGTTGGATTCAGTTCTCTTCCTTATACTGCTTGCAAACTCCAAATAGACTTCGCTAATGTTAAGACATTCTAGCCATACTTTACTTTGTCTTGGAGTTTACTTAAGGAGGGTGGTCTTTTGATACATCTGTAACCACTTTGAATAAGAGCCTTGACAAAGCCATCATTCTTAATATTGTAATGGCAAGGTACAGAGTACTTCATCCATGCATGCAAGAAGAGTTTTAAAAGATAATGAGTCCATTGTAGGACAGTTTGAGATCCTCAGCCAAAAAATAGTTGATGGATATACTGTTGACCACACCAACAGTAGTCATCACCCTGAACTGCCTTCCTAGAGGTCTGAAGTGGGAGCAGTGACTGGAATTAGGCACACAGGAGCTAAGGGGCAGTGTGAATGACAGCAAAGTTCTCAGACACAGGCTTCGAGAGGCTTCATCAGAGGAACTGATGTTTAAGCTGAGGCTTCAAAGGTGAGGAAGGACTGATGGAGTAATGGGAAGGGGAAGGATGTTCCAGTTAGCAGGATAGAGAGGGAAGTCTTGCACACTAAAAAGCATGGTGCATTCAAGGAACCACAAGAAGGTCAGTGCAGAATGAGAACAGTGGGAACAGGGGAAGTAGGTAGAGGCCTGAATGTGGAAGTTTTTGTAAATCATGTACAAATTAAGATGTTTGAACACTGAAGGATAATGGGAAATCATGAAGCTCTTTAACGACCGAATCATACTTATATTGTAGAAAGGGCATTCATGCACCTAGATGGGGTGCCTTATTCTTATTTCCACACATTTGCTCTATGTCCTTGAGGGTAGAGGGGCACTGACTGCCTGTGGTTATGGGGAATGACTCAGCTACACTGGTATTCTAGATTCTCAGATACTTCTTTCCTCCTAAGGCCTCTACATCTGCCCAGCATGCTCTTTCTCCTCTCTTGGTTGGCTCATTCTTCTCCTTGCAGTCTTAGTTTGGCAGTCACCTCCTCAGAGGGGTTCTCCCTGACAATCTCTTATACTTACAAAGCTCCTCCCGCTCTATTCTCTAGTTTAGGTTTTTGCTTACTTCTCTATATAGCACTCATCACAATTTGCAAATTGGGGTTATCTTGAGGACCGTTTTTTGGGGGGGCCTTTATCCCACTAATTTAAAAACTCCACAGCATTGGAATATTATACCTTGCCTGTGTTACTCACTGAAGTATCCACAGCACCCACCTGGGAAACCAGGGAGCAGGCATTCAGGTGAGAGATACCAGTGGTCTGGACTTGGATAACGACAGTGGACTAATTCTAGCAATAGGAAATAGACAAAACAAGTCAACAATTGATTGGATAGTTCGAAAGAAAAAGATTAAGAATAATGCCTGGGTTTCAGGGACTCTCAGAGTTCTAGGTGCCCAAAAGGATTAAAAAAAAAAAAAATCAATGGTTACTAATGGAAATCATATAATAAACAATCTCAGAAAAAAATGTTCCGTAGCTATATAAGGGTTTTTAAAGCTATTATTTATAGCCAAACTAAAACAGCGGGTAGTACGCAGGGGCAAAGCATTGATTTATAGCCTGCAGAAGGATTTCAAAGTGTTGTGATAAAAAGCGAATGATAAATCGTTTTTAGAAATATAGCAATCCCTTAGTGACTAAGATTGCTGAACTTAAATGATAATCTTCAGTTACAAAACAGTGTAAAAGTAGGTTTACAATTTAAGTAATACTGTATCAGTAGAATTGAGTGAAGTTTTAAAATAATACTAATGAATATGATTTATCTATGTGTATAACTATAAATACCAATAAAAATGTCTCTGTGAGGGGTGCCTGGGTGATGCAGTTGGTTGAGCATGGGGCTCTTGGTCTCGGCTCAAGTTGTGATCTCAGGGTCGTGAGATCAAGCCCCGTGTCAAAGCTCTGCACTAGGCGTGGAGCCTGCTTGGGATTCTCCCTCTCCCTTTGCCTTTCCTTCCCCCATATACGCACACTCTCTCTCTAAAATAAATAAATAATTTTTTTAAAAAAATGTCTTCTCTGATACTTTCAAGTCTTGGAAAAAGAAATGATAATAATAACTTTATAGATATATATGGCAACAATCAGTTTACAAACCACTTACTACATAACATTATTCCGACTATTGCATCCTCTTTATAGTAATTTGTGTAATGGGTTTTACTGACCCTATTTTAAAATTGGGCAACTAGGTTCATAGAGATCAAATGACTTGCATAATGTCATACAGTTAATGAATCATTCAGTAGGATCACAGGCAGGGCAGATACTAAAACATTTTACAGATGAGAAAAAGTGCTCCAGAAACACTTGCCCAAGGCTACAGGGATTGTGATCAGTGGAAGCAGAACTAGGAAATAGCTTTTCCCTTCAGCCTGCTCTTCCCTCTGTGGGTCAGCACAGTGCAAAAAAGCAAGGTCTGTCACACTGGGGTTTGGGAGGCTCTCTGGAGGCAGGTCAGAGCCCAGTATTGCCTCTGCCCACAGAGGCCACTCTTTGTTGCTCAGCAATCCTCGTGCCCTGCTTTCTCTCTGTTCTTCTTCTCGGAGGTCCCCCGATACTATTACCAGTCTGCCTGGGACTAGTGGGACAATGATGGAGAGGAGTCCAGGCCATGTGCTACCTGGGTGACACTTCTGGTCTCCCCATCTCTCTCATGTCCACACAGACTTTGACTCATCACCTTTTCCTTATGGCATCTCTACCCTATGACCTTTTAGCAATAGCAGCTCCTGACAAGGGGCTCATTCTATTTGTATTTCTTATTATGAATGAGAGAGACAGAGAGAATCTAATGAGCCTAATTCATCTTTTTTTTTTTTTAAAGATTTTATTTATTTGCTTGAGAGAGAGAGAGAGAGAGTGAGGGGGGAGAGAGAGCACGAGCAGGGGGAGAGGCAAAGGGAGAGGGAGAAGCAGGCTTCCCGCTGAGCAGGGAGCTGGATGTAGGCTTCATCCCAGGACTCCGGGATCACGACCTGAGCTGAAGGCAGATGCTTAACCGACTGAGCCACCCAGGAGCCCCCTAATTCATCTTTTTAAATGAGGACATATCATGGATTACTGGTCTATGGGTGGGCTGCCCGTGTATCATGTGCTGCTCCTGGGCCAACAGTTGTGAGGTGATCACAGGATCTATGAATGGCAGAGCTATGGGGAGAGCAGTTTTCCTCAAAGTGGGATGTAGGCATGGCAGGTATTTTGAGGCCTGGTCAGTCTAGAACTGTCCAAAGGGGAGATACTTACAATAAGTACCACCTAACTTTAGAGGGATGAAGGGTCACTGTGTTTGGGGGAAGGCTAGGAAACTTCACAGGGAGAAAGGAGTTTAAGTTGGATCTTGAGGTGTAGACTTTTGACTGGCCTAGTAAGGAGAGGGCTGAAAGGACGGTGCTGTAGACAGAGGAAATAGCAAGAGCAAAGGCAGAGGTTTGGCTTGAGAGAGCACAGCACGCACAGGGCGAGCAAATCATTCTGTATGGCTGGAATGCTGAGTCTGTGGAGGAGCTTAGTGGGAGATGGGGCTGGAAAGGAAGGTAAGGTTGGACTTGTGATTCTTAGCTAAAGGCAGTATTACTCCACCAGGAGCATTAGGAAATGTGAAGGGTCTTTTTTGGTTTTTAGTTGTCAGGTGACTAGGGCTTTCATAGGTGGGACTAGGAAGAAGAAGGGCAATTCTGCATAGAGGAGAAAATTGTGCCCCAGCTCTCAACAGGACCTCTACTGGGAAACACGGAGGCTAGACTATGAAGGCCCTTCAAAGCCATGCCAAAGAATTTAGATTTTAGTCTTGGGAAAGTTGGTGGTGAGAATAAGAAGTCTAGAGTGGCTTCCTGGTTTGAGGTTGAGCAGTTGGGTGGGAGGTGGTTCTAACGACTGAGGTTGGGATTGTGGAGAGGGGAGCAGAGGTGAAACATGATAGGACGATGAGCTCTCACACTGCATATGCCACATACAGAGTCAGCTGAGATGCACTGCGTAGCTCAGGAGAGAGGCTGGAGGAGAAAGATTGATTTGGAAGTCCTCAGAGCATCAGGGGTAGGTGAAGTCATGGGCACGGATGAGGTCATTCCAGAGTAAGTGTGAATTTTGGATGGTTCCAGGTCAATTTTTAATTTCAGGCAGATTTTTCTGCTTCTTATTCAGTGTGTTCACAGGAAATACCAATTAAAATTAATTTCAACCTAAGTAAAACATAATTAGGAAGATAAATTTGCTGCCAAAAGTATAATGAACTCCAGAATGAAATGTAAAATTGATTTTAGCTCACTTATCTGATATGTTTAAATGAAGCTTTATCTTTCTTGATTCTACAAAACCTAGTAAGTTAGGGCAGGAAATACTTTAGAAATTTCAAGGAGATTAGGAACAGAAAGAAACATAACAAAACAGAAGTGAGCTCCTGCTCTTCCTTCTTAGGGCTCTCTTCCATTTTGCTGGGTGATTTGCACCGTCAGTGTTTCTGGTCCCTCATTTAGCTGATGGTCTTCTGACATACCACAGAGGGAAGTCTCCACTTGGTTAGAAGTTGGGAATATACCAGGACACAAACTTCACTTCTCCTTCTTGCCATAGAAATTATATTTACCCACCATTGTTAGTCTGAAGCATACCTGCTTAGACAGAAGGGGCTGCATTGTGTCAATTCTTTTATGATCTAGTGATTTAAATCTTAGGTTTCAGTGGAGAAAATCAAGCGGCCTGCATTATTGGCCCATTAACCTATAAAGAATAGAGTCATTGATTAAGATCATCGATAGATGTTATTTTCAGTAACAGTAGCCATGTGTTTCTCACCACTCCTAGAAGCACTTAGAAGTTCTTGGGAAGAAATGCATTACTGCAGTTCAGACTAACTTAAGATTTTCAGATTGATTTCCACTGAATTGATTCAGATGGTATCACTGGGTTTAACTAGACTGGAGCCGAGATCGTTTCCTAGCACAATATTTGGCCTGCTTTTGGGTCCTCCCTGGAGAAGGTGTGAGCACAAGACTGATTAGGAGGTTTTACTTTCCTTAGATGACCTGTTATTCAATTGACGGTCACAGCAAAAGGTCCATTTTTAACTGACAGCACAGAATATTTGCACTCCCAAATTCTTGCCAGAGGGAATAAAATGGAACACTTTGTGGACAGATTCTTATCAAGAACTTGGTTCTCGGAGACAGTATTCACATAGGGTTGCCTGAAGATATACAGTCCATAATTTCCCTAGATGACTGTTTCCTAAACTGTTTCCTAAACTAAAATTAGTTTAAAATTTCCCTGAAATGTAAACAGATACTATATTATAAGAGGATCAAATTATTTTGGTAAAACTCTGGGTTAGACAAAGTTTCTTTACTGAAATATTTCTTAGAGCATTTAATATATGTCAATATGCATGCAAATATCCTAAAAGACAAATCTGATATGAATATGCAATAGTTTCTAAATACACTTGGCCACAGAAATCTTTGTTTTAGGTCATACCGTAGGGAATAATCATGTTCCTCAGAACACAAATTGTTTTAGATATTCTGAATTTTATCCTTGGATCAAGCCAGGTCATCAGAATTCTGGGCACTTAGTTACATTACCCTGGTCTCCCTGTCATAGAATTACTTTAAATTGAAGGTATGTGGTTAACCTATATTGAAGGACATTGTAAAAAATAGCCCTACAGCGTTTACTATTGTATCTAATATACAGATACCCTGGAACACATTGTCTATAACCCAGACAGTAATTCTTTGTGAGAATCCATGGAGACACTTCTCTAAGTCAACACAGGAATAAGCTGTGTTTTACCTGAGCAACTTTTCTTTTTAAATTCAATAGGCACTATAAATTTTGTAACCGATTTTTTTTCTTTGCTTTGACCTCTAGGAAGTTCATGATGCAATCTGTAGCCCACCTCTAACAGAGCTACAGCACTGTATGGCAGGCACTTGGTACAAATTTTATCTTGGTTTACATATGATTCCTTTCTCATACTTTCCACTTATTTGACTTCCAAATTTAAAAATCTGGTTCATTCATTCTTTCAACTAATATTTCTTTAGCCTCTTCTATGGGACAAGCCCTGGTCTTGGTGTTAGAAATTAAATGGTAAAAAAGATATATATGGTCTTTACTCTCCAGATCTTATAGTCTAGAGTTGAATATAGACTAGCAAATATACAATACACCATATCCAGGGTGATAATGACTTGATGAGGAAGTACAAAGGGATATCTAAACCATGTGGAGAGGGGCACCTGGGCCGTGCAGTAGGTTAAGTTAAGCGGTCAATTTTTGGTTTCAGCTCAGGCCGTGATCTCAGGGCCCTGATCTCAGGGTCGTGGGGTCGACCCCCAGTTCGGGCTCCATGCTCAGCCCCAAGTCTGCTTAAGAATCTCTCTCCCTCTGCCCCTCCCTGCTCTCTCTCTCTCTCTCTCAAATAAATAAAAATAAATAAATAAATAAATAAATAAACCCTGTGGAGAAATCAGGAACACTATTAAAACTGCTACCTAGAGCCATCAGAAATAAGCTTCTTCAAGTGCATTGGCCTACAGATTGCTTTGGACCCCTCCCCTTTATCTTACTGTTTAGCATCTTGGTGTCCATCCCTTTGCCGCAGCCGACCATAGCATTGCTATGTTGGTTCCTCCTGCTTGGGTGCTTGGGCTCTCATTTTCTGGTAGGAGATTCCACAAAGTCCCATGGCTAAACATACCTAGCCTTGGACATTCTGTGTTTCCCACAACACACTGTCTCATCCAATTAACTAGACAGGGAGAGGGTATAAGGAGGGAGGAGAAGGGCAAGAGGACACACACTCTGGGCATACCTGCATTTAGGGGGAAGAAGGAAGATTAGCTAAAGAAGGATCAAGAGGAGTTGCTGTCAGAGAGACAGGAAGCCTAGAGGGGTTCATGGTCCTGGAAGCCTTGGGAGGAGAGGATTTTTAATGCTTCCATTGCTACAGAGAAGTCAGGGATGTTAAAGACTGCTATGCAGCGTTGGATTTGGTGATGCAACGGGTAATGACAACCTCCATAGAGCAGTTTTAGCTGCATGATAAGGACGCAAAGAGTAAGGATTATATAACCAATGTGATCATTAGTGGTGAGGCAACGAAAACAAGTACAGACTTGCTTCTGGACAATTTGGGGAGTAGAGGGAAAGTGAGAGACAGGGTGGTACCTTAAGGGAACAGCAGGGTCAGGAGAAGGTTGATGCTTTTTTGAATGACCAAATGCTTCACTTACATACATCGCTCATCACAAAAGACTGATGAATGTGGCTATGCCACGGTTGCTGGGCACTGGGATAATGCATACAGACAACATTCTGAAATGCTTCTTAAAAGAGCACTTGAATCATAACCTAAATTTTTAGGAGGGGCAGTGATTTCTTATCCACCATATCTTGATCAAACATCAGATAGCCTTAACCTAATATTTGAAAAGTGAGTAGTTTAAACTCATTTGTTGAGTTGTTCTTTTGCAGTGGGGTAATAGCCAAACAGCGACAACCAACCAGAGGATTTTGCAAGCAGAGCACTTCCGCTGGCAACAGCAGCCCAGGGTGGCAGCTGCTCTGGATGAAAGACTTGGGTTTGAGATTGAGAGAACAGAGGGAAGGCTTAAAGGGTGAGGATGAGGATGGGCCACAAAGTCTTCTTAGACTAAGTATATAACACAGAATAGCACTTTAGGTAAAAGGGCAATGGAGCAAAACCCCTGTCACTTCTACACACACACACACACACACACACACACACACACACACCTGTACTACTGGTCTACCTCCATGTGTGCCTGCTGAGGCTCAAGCTTGCCCACACTCTGAGATTGTTCTTCTTCCAGGGAAAAAGCAGAACTGTTTCCCCAGATTCTTTGTCTCACTCTAAGGGTCTGCTGCCCAGATGGTTCCTGAACCTTTGCTGCCTTCTCATTTACTCCTTCATTTCTGAGTCTGGGCTTCCTCTCATTCCCCACTGTTGATGCTTGCCCTACTGAGACTTGTTTCCTTCATTGCTCATCCTTGGGGCCTCTCCTCACCCTGCCACTTCACCCATCACCCTTGTCCTGCCTGCCTCTCTGGTAATAATGTCAGCTAACTAGTGTTTACTATGTGCCAGCCATAGTTCTAACTGCTTAATATGAATTATTTCATTTTATCATTTTACAACTCTTTGAGGTGAGGGGTTTACAGATGAGGAAACAGGAACCCCAAGTTTAAGCAACTTGTCCAAGTCACACATCGAGGGAAGTTTCAGAGCTGAGAGTCTGGCTTCAGAGCCCATGTTCTTAACCCTTATATTATATTGCCTCATCCACAAGTTTAGATGAAAAGGACCAGAAACACAGACAATTTGTCTATACCACAAGGGATCAGAAGCCTAGGCAGATGCTGGGTATCAGAAGCATAGAAATCCAGGCCTAGAATCTGGGTAGCAGATCGAAAGCCTCACTAGACAGAAAGAAGCTCCACACCATAATAGGCCAAGAGGGACCTTCCTTCAGAAAAGCCCTGCCCAGATATGGCTGAATGAGGCAGGGGAGGAATGGAGAATGGAGGAATGGAGAATGGGGAGGAATGGAGAATGAGGCAACATCTCATGGGGTGGGAAAACAGGGTGATTAGGGCTGTATCTGTCTGGTCCAGTGGTTCCCAATGTCTTTCTTGGACCCACATTAGAAGCTCTATTGGGGAGTGAATAATGTCCCTCCCAAAAGATGTTAAAGTCCTAGCCCCCAGTACCTGTGAATGTGACCTTATTTGGAAATAGGGTCTTTGCATATCAGACAGACACATGAACAGGAAGAACTCCATGTGAAGATGAAGGCAGAGGTTGGCGTGATGCATCTACAAGCCAAGGAAAACCAAAGATGGCCAGAAATCCACCAGAAGCTAAGAGAGGCTTGGAACAGTTTCTTCTTCATAGCCCTCAGAAGGAACCAATCCTGCTGACACCTTAATATTGGACTTCTAGCCTCAAGAACTGTAAGACAATAACTTTCGGCTATTTGAGCCACCCAGCATGCGATACTTTGTTATGACAGCCTTGGTTAACTAATGCCAAGATCTCAATTCCATGGAACCTTTCCATGAGACGTCTGGGCTGTAGTTCACACTTATAAGTCACAAGGCTCTCTCAGGACCCCTCTTTCCCATGACAGAAACCCTGGAATAAACGAGAAGGGAAGGGAAATGGAAGGATATTTGTTTTTTGGTTTTTTTTTAAAGATTTTATTTATTCATTTGAGAGAGAGAATGAGATAGAGAGAGAGAGAGAGAGCATAAGAGGGGGGAGGGTCAGAGGGAGAAGCAGACTCCCTGCTGAGCAGGGAGCCTGATGTGGGACTGGATCCCGGGGCTCCAGGATCATGACCTGAGCCAAAGGCAGTCGCTTAACCAACTGAGCTACCCAGGCGCCCCAAGGAAGGATATTTGTAAGGAACTGCAGCCTTCCAGAAGGCAGACGCACATTGAGGCAGTATTTTTAGGCTTAACATGAACTCAACTGGTACTCTGCCAGGTTTCAGCTGGTAGATCCTGTCATCTGTCCCCAGCAACACAAAACTGCAACACTCTCATTTGAAGAAATAAACATACTGCTTACAAGTCAGCATGTATCAACATCCCGCACTGCAGAGTAGGATGGGCTGTGTGTCATTCTAGAGAACAGGCCTTATCTTCATGTATACCTCCACCTCCCAGACTGGACTTTTCAAGACATATAGAGAAGTGGAAAATACATTTACATCTCTAGGAATTAGCAGCCATGGAAAAACCCTGTGAAATGAAAGTAAGAAAGGTTGGTGTTTTATTTTAAAACTCTCTATACCACTTGCATGGCTACGCTTGTAAAGACGGGAGATTTTTTACACAAGTGACCTGCATGCTGACCTCTCTAGTTTCTCACGCCCCCACCCCCACTCTTCTAGGACATTGAAGTATGCAGAGCCAGACCTATAGGGTTAGCCTTAGCAGAACACAATTCAGCTCTTCTTAGTAGAAAAAGGTATCTATGCCATCAGTTTGTGAGTGTGTGTCATTATGTGGGAATCTGGGGGGGGGGGGGGGGAACGTTGGGGTCTATAAGCATATTGGTATCTTTTAAGAGTTTTAGAAGTCTTGGGATGCCTGGGTGGCTCAGATTGGTTAAGCATCTGCCTTCGGCTCAGGTCATGATCTCAGGGTCCTGGGATCGAGCCCCGCATCGGGCTCCCCGCTCAGTGGGGAGTCTGCTTCTCCCTCTCCCTCTGCTGCTCCCCCAGCTGGTGTTCTTGCTCTCGCTCTGTCTCTCTCTCTCAATTAAGTAAATAAAATCTTTTTTTAAAAGAAGAAGTCTCACTGGGTGCTGCAGTCATAACCACTCTCTAAGGTCTGTGAGGATTCCGGCCACAATGATGTGAAAGCCAGCAATGCCGAAACTCCCAGCCTGAGCAGTCACACAGTGATAAGCTTCATCAGAGTCCAGGTTAAGTAGTCAGCTGGGCCTGAGACTCAAATTAAGTTGGAGTTTGGTTTTCTCTAGGACATAAGAAATAATCCTGGATATGGTCTGGTCAAAAGCTATCTAGACTTTCCTTTTCTTTTAGTCAAAAAAATGTGCCACCAACATATACGGACAATATTAATAATCAGAGCCTGTGTTTCTTCTAGTGGAAAGAAGACTGCCAGAAAATCAGGAGACCTGGATTCTTGTCCTAAATATAATACCATGGGCAATTCCAGTTCTCTGGGACTCTTTTTTCATTTGTAAAAGTTGGACTTGTACCCAGTAACTTCAAAAGTAACCTCTAATTCTAAAATTTCACAGTTTTGTCTCTAACTCCAAAATATTCATATGATTGAACAAATAATGTGTGATTTTTTAGCATATTCTCAAGTAATCATTTCAGAAATCAGAAAGAACAAAATTATTGTTGTCACAATGGAAAACACTTCATTTTTTCCTTCCATCACTTTGTGACCTAATTTAGATTATGAACATCTTATTATAAATTATCTAAGTGACTATTAATATTGAATAAAAATTCTAGTAATAATAATACAATGATAGAACGTTTTTCAATATCCTACTAATTCCATAAACATGTTTGCCAGCTATCAGTGGATGTGAATTGGGAGTAGAATGAGAGGGGAGAGCATACTTACCCAGGTTGGGGCCAATTCTCTGTTTCAATTGTTCTTGTAATTTCAATAGAGCTTTTGTAATATTCCTGTCCAGAACTACTATGTCATTTTCTTGGGCATTGTCAAAATGGATGCCTTGCTCCATCCCAGAAGAGAAAATGTTTTACCAAAGTTCAAAACATCCTTATCTACAAAGTCTATGGTAGCATTTTCTCTATCATCATCATCACAATCACTATCGAAAATGAAATGTGCAATATTCAATATTTTCAGTGGTGTAAGCTACAGGAATTTTTACCTTATGACAAAGAGGGGAGCACAATATGGCTCCGATTACCTGCTTCCTGCATGGGAGAGCCAAGGCTTTCAGTGAATGGACTTTGTGCTGACAAGCTCTTAAAAGGTTGAATGCTTGGCCCTTAGCCTTTGAGCCTGGTGAACATTTGCCATGGATAGCAGCCTTGAAAACCCTAGGGCCCACAACAAAAGGATACTTCCCCCTTTTACAGGGTCAAACCTATACTGCATACTTCCCTATCAGCCCTGGCACCACACACAAGTTCCTTTCATAGTATGGCATGCATAAAGCCTATAATTATCAGCTGCGGGTAGTGGCCACCTGCTCATGGAATACACAGAAATGGAAAAAAAAATGGAAGAATCTGTAGCAAGAATTCTCTTTTTGAATTAGCCCTGAGAGGCCCTGCCTCTGAGAGTTTGAGAATAGATACGGCTTTTAATCAGCCTCCTTTCGCTTACTGAACTGGCAATTTCAGAGTCAGAAGGTAATCATACACAGACAATTATGGCTTCAAGAACTTTCCTAACATATTCAGCCAGAGCACAGCTCCATCAAATTTCATACTACCGTATTCTCTGGGGCTAACTGCATGCTACTTTCAGAGCTATGATGCATTTGTTGGTATTCATTTAGGTGTTTGATTATGTAGTAGATGCTATTGTGTGTTGCCCAGATCTCCTTTGTAAATCAAAGTAGTTATTCTCTCAGCTACCAAGAGTGTTTTCTGCTGAAGATCCATAACGGAGTCCCTCCCTAGGAATTGCGTTTAGTCCAAGGGAGCTGTCTCACACAGGTTGCACCCCCTTCCTGTGGTAGCCCAAATCCAAAGGTGGGTCTATGCAGGAATAGAAGACCCACTCCTTTATCTCAATTCTGGAAAGCTCCCAAGAGCCACCCCAGGTTCAGAGCTCCCCAAGGGATCAACTGAACCCTCTGTTGTGACTGAATTAAATTCAAACTCTCCTTTTGCCCCATCCTGCCTCCCTCATTCCCTTAAATCTTAAAATACTTCCTGGATGAAATCACATCTGCTACAAGAGGAATATGACAGAAACCAAGCTGCCATTTATCCTGTTTCCAGGATGCTAGGGAGATGAATCTGAACATAGAGAAGGCCTAATGTCATGTCCAATCTATTCTCATCTTGGGGTGAGCAGTTGGGGGTGTCAACCCTTGGTCATCTCCAAGCCAAAGAAAACTGAGAAAACCAGTCACTTCTAGGATGGCCTTGGAGATTTATTCTACCTTAGGACGTGCTCAGGAATACTTAGAAAGTAACAAAATAAGGCCAGCAAAGTTCTCAGATTCCATAAGAACTGATCCGAGCTTCCTCAAGTCACTTGTATTATGAACTATGTGGGAGTAGGCTAGGGCAGGTTATCCACTCTCCAGGGCTTGGGTTAGGAATGTGAATGAGGGCACAGCTGCTTACTTACTTACTGCCCTCTATTTTATGTTATTAAGTAGAGATTGGAGTTGATGTCAACTAAACTGTGCCCCCAAAGGTTCTGTTGTCTTTTTAGGACTCAACAAATCACATCAAAATGGCTTCTTGCTCTTCTTAGGGATTCTGTGTGGCAATCTTTCCTATTACTACTAGACATCTATTGAGTTCTAGCTGTATGAGAGAGAAAGCCCCTGACCCCTAGGTATGTGTAGTTTGCAAGAAACAGGACACATAAAGCTCTATCAGTTTCCACTACCAACTGATTGCTTGCAGACCATTGCCCAAATTGCCTATAATGCTGGGTGTCTGGGATTACCAGATTTATGTGAAATACTCATTGACCTAAACATTCCTCTGGAACAGGTTCTTTGTTTTTCTGTTCTTTCGCAAAACTATTTTATTCATTTATTATTTTTTTATGATTGTTTACCAACTATTGTTGCAAAACACCCTCTCCTGCTCATCAGGAAGGTTACTCGTATTTCTTTTTTAAAAAATCACTCATCCAGGGGCGCCTGGGTGGCTCAGTCGTTAAGTGTCTGCCTTCGACTCAGGTCATGATCCCAGGGTCCTGGGATGGAGCCCTGCATCGGGCTCCCTGCTCCATGGGAAGCCTGCTTCTCCCTCTCCCACTCCCCCTGCTTGTGTTCCCTCTCTCACTGTCTCTCTCTCTCTGTCAAATAAATAAATAAAATCTTTAAAAAAAATCACTCATCTGTTTTTAAAATTGACAATATAGTAATATGGTCCAAACATCAAAAATTACAAAAATATAGGGGCGCCTGGGTGGCTCAGTCGTTAAGCGTCTGCCTTCGGCTCAGGTCATGATCCCAGGGTCCTGGGATCAAGCCCCACGTCAGGCTCCCTGCTCAGCGGGAAGCCTGCTTCTCCCTCTCCCACTCCCCCTGCTTGTGTTCCCTCGCTTGCTGTGTGTGTCTCTCTGTCAGATAAATAAATAAAAATCTTAAAAAAAAAAAAAAAAAAAAAATTACAAAAATATATATAGTGAAATCTCTCCTCTTGTCCCTATTTCTCATCTGCCCAGTCAAAATCTTCATTTCACCTCAAAACTACCAAAATGAGTTAGTTTTTCTAACCTTTTGACACGATAACATATATCCACTTCTCTGTACTTTGCCTTTTTCATCTAATAATACAACATAGAGATCTTTTCTGAGTTACTGAACATTTGATAGAAGTTATGTTCTTTAAGAGTAAGAATATGCACTGAGGGACCTTTAGGAATTGCTGGGACCTTTCAAAGATGGCATAATAAGGAAAAATTAGGAAGTTTCTTGGGGTTGGGTTGGATGCAGATGGAGTGTGGCATCTTATTTTTCTCAGTAGAGATTTAGTAGGAATACTGAAGAGGAAGAAAAAAGATAACAGCAAATCAGCCAAGGACACAGCATGAGAAAAACCCCCCAAAACAAACAAACAAAAAACAAAAACAAAAAAAAAAAGGAAAAGAGGGATCTAGAGCCAACTGTGCCCATGGCTGTATGGAAGCCACATAGTTTGGGTTACGAGCAAGATAGTTGACCAGGGCCAAGTTGGCCTGTAGGGAAAAGGTAAGGTCACAGCCTCTGAGCAGCTCTAGACCAACACGAGATAGAAAGGAAGAAGGGAATGTTCAGATTGCCCCAGATGCAAGGAGATAATGCTGGATCTATATTCAGAGAGAGTGGGATCAAAGCACACATATAAACTTGGAAATCAGAGTTGCATTTAAATCCCATGTGAGTTAAGCACTTTTAGGCAAATTACTTCATTTCCCCTAACCTGAGTTTTCTTATCTGTGGAATGAGAATAAGAATAATAATCATTTACAGGGTTATCTTAGAGATTAAACAGGGTAATGTGGCACTGTTTGAAATGTAAATTATTCTTGGAACATTTTCAGTGGGAGTTGCATTGCCCCTTTAGTGCTTTAATTTGAAAGAATTATTTTACTGCCATGACTAAATATAGAAGTTTCAAAAGAACATATTTTTTTTTAAATTTATTTATTTGAGAGAGAGAGAGAGCAAGAGCAGGGGCAAGGGCAGAGAGAGAGGGAGAGAGAATCTCAAGCAGACTCCCCGCTGAGCGTGGAGCCCGACTCGGGGCTTGATCTCACAACCCTGAGGCATTCAACTGACTGAGCCACCCAGGTGGCCCCAAAAGAACATATTTTTAAAAAATTATGTGTCAGTGGGTTTTTCATTCATAATTGGTTTGATTTAAAATATTCGAGGTTTGTTGGACTTTCATAAGTTGAGTACAATCTTTGCATTAAACTACCTGCTACAATAATGAACGACTTTATAAAATTCTGCAAAATATGAATGTTACATCAACATAAAAGAAAATCATGGCAATGCATCTGTGATGTTTTCCAGTTAACATAGGAATTACCAGACAAATACTGTTATACTCTTTTGCGATAGCAAGAGTTGATTCATATGGGCGGTATGATTTATTGTTTATTTTTTAACCAAATACCTCCTCAGTAATTTCTAATGGCTTTCCAGTAATGTGTATCAAAGAAGAAGCACTGGAGAACTCAGTCATCTCTAGGATGACATGCATGTTTCAAGTGGCATTGAAAGCCACGCTGATGGATATGTAATAATAAACATATCTGTTATTAATATGCTAATGACTTTGTGTTCATTTAATGAGAAATAAAAGTAATTTATGGACGGATACCTTTAAAAAACTTA
The DNA here is from genome assembly GCF_004348235.1 of Phoca vitulina. Classification (NCBI taxonomy): domain Eukaryota; kingdom Metazoa; phylum Chordata; class Mammalia; order Carnivora; family Phocidae; genus Phoca; species Phoca vitulina. The sequence goes on along the minus strand of NW_022589710.1, from coordinate 12,406,378 downwards.
AGTAAATAGGGTGATGTGTAAAAAATGCTTAGCACAGTGCCTGGCTCACAGTAATGGATCAGTAAATTTGCACTTGTATTATAAGTGTTAAAGTGAATAAGGGAGAAGAATATTTCCTAGAGGCCAAACAGGAGACACCAACCGTCAGGTGAAAAACATTTCTGCCTCAGCTAGTGTGGTGACATCAGGGCCTTGGGTGAAGAGGCCCCTTCTTCAAGGGCTAAAAACCATGAGGCACCAAGAAGTGATGGAGTAAGAACAGCCTGAGGGCCAAGCACAAAGGATCTTACTTGACCCCTAAGATGGAAGTCACCAACTAGAGATAACCAAGTCTTCCTCGGACTGGAGAGCTAGAGGATAACTTTAAAAATGGGATGCCTGGAAGAAGCAAGATTTTTTGCTTACATTAGATTGCTTAAAGCTGTTTGAAAATCTAATTTAAGTACTAATAGCTGCAAATGCTGATGTAATAGGGAAAAATGCTATTTTGGGGCGCCTGGGTGGCTCAGTTGGTTAAGCGACTGCCTTCGGCTCAGGTCATAATCCTGGAGTCCCTGGATCGAGTCCCGCATCAGGCTCCCTGCTCGGCGGGGAGTCTGCTTCTCCCTCTGACCCTCCCCCCTCTCATGTGCTCTCTCTCATTCTCTCTCTCCCAAATAAATAAATAAAATCTTTAAAAAAAAAATGCTATTTTAACACATCCCCCCACTATCTTTGAAAGGCAGGGGTCTGCTGTGGGCTTTAATAGGTGTGGGCATGGAAGTCTGGAGAAAGAAGCTGGGGGAGGACTGAACCGTTCTTATAATAGAGGGAGGAAGCTTATGAGGTTAAGGCACAATGGGGAAGAAGGGACTAAGGGAATACATGAGTTTGACAATCAAGGCTTTTAAGTAAGTTTACCCTTGCCTAATATCCCTACAAAATCTTCAATGAAATCAACATCGTTCACTAATGCTTATGCTGTGAATGGATCCTTTCTGGGGGAATGTAAAGTGCTGAGCTCTGTGTTAGTTAATATGCTTGAAGGATGAAAACAGAGACTGCACTTGGGGAAAGCTGCCATCAAATTTCCTGACTTTATGTTGTGACTGTATATCTATCACTTAAATTAGGCCACCTCAGGAGTTTGCTTCTTTGACTGAAGGTTTAGGGGAAATAATGCTCCTGAAAATATTCATTCAAGCAACAAATATTTATTGAGCACTGATCATGTACTATGTGCTGTGCTCTGAACCCAGGGCACAATGATAACAGAGCAATGGTCTTTGTTATCAAGAAACTCTCAGTATAATGAGGAAGGATGAGAAACAGTGAGACAAGGGATGTGGTAGAGGTATGCAGAGGCTATGGGAGCACATAAGAGAGGTGCCAAGAAAAATGCGAGAACAAAACAAAACTCAGTGCTGATGAGCAAATCATATGAGTAAAACCCTTTTCAGAGTTTTAAAAATATATGTGTTTACACATTTTTTAGCAGAAATGGGACACATTGGGGTGGCTGGGTGGCATAGTCGGTTAAGCGTCTGCCTTCAGCTCAGGTCCTGATCCCAGGGTCCTGGGATCAAGCCCTGCATCAGGTTCCCTGCCCAGCAGGGAGTCTGCTTCTCCCTCTCCCTCTATGCCTCCCCCCAGCTCATGATCTCTCTCTCTCTCTCAAATAAATAAAATCTATAAGAAAAAAAAACCTGGAAAGATACACCCCAAACTATTAACAGTATTTAGTGGGGGGAGGGAGATGATCATGGGAGACTTTCATTTTTTAAATTGTATATTTGTGTAATCTGAACTGTTTAGCATGAGTATGTACACGTATTTACTTTTGTAGTTAGAAAACAAGAGGAAAAAGAGAGGGGGGAAATATTACCTCCACATTCTGAAGAAAATGCTAGTAAAAGGGGATTCTAAAATGTTTTAGGCAGGGGCTACATTCAGAAGTAGTTAGTGTACATTGGGAGTCTAATGCTCCTTTGGAGAGCATAGGGATCCTGGTATATTGTGAAAGAATCAGGCCTGTCAATTTAGAGCCATGTCCAATGTTATGACTACTCCACAAACTCTGGTTTCATACTGTACCTATATATGCAATCCATACATATTATAGACATACTACAGTTATTCCTTCCAGGTAAGACACAGACAGTGGTGTGTGATTTAGGGGTCCCTGGGAAGGCCTCCCTGCAACAGCTCCCTTACTAGCTTGTTAGGATACCCGAAATTCCATTATTAAGGAGTTTCATTTCTTCAGCTTAAGGAATTCTCTGATATTAAAATTCTGCACTAAGGGTCCTTCTCGTGTGTTCTGTCAGCATGCTCTATGCCTCTGCAAGAGAGTGTATATAGATTTTAATTGTCTGTTTTCTATTCCCACAAGACTCAGCTCCTCCCAGAAAGAACTATGTTTTGATAGCTCTGTTCCCCAGTGCATTCCACAAGGCCAGACACACAGAGGGTCTCAGTACTTTCGCCAATTGAATGAATGTTTCTAGAGAGATTCACATGAATACTGAATACTAGGAATATTCATATGAATGCTGAACCTGTTATTCCTACTCCAACTATTGTGAAGTTCAATTGAGGAAATATATGTGAAGGTATTTTGTAAACTACGAACCATTATACAAACGCACATTATTATTACTATTATTGGAATGTAACTTTTTTTTCTCAGACAATTTCCAGGGGGTGTACTTCTATGGATGGAGGTATAATATGGAGCTCCTCTCCACCTGACAATGGCAACAATTCCTGACCCGTCCTCCGGCTGCTTGCGTTCCAAAGAGTTCAGCAGGAAGGAGGACCACAGTGAAAAATAACTACGAAGGAAATGTTTCACTTCTGTAAAAACAGGCAAGAGTGAATGGAGGGCATGGATTATATGGGAGTAAGATATAGGAAAATACAGAAAACATGTACTGAGAGCCTCAAATAGCACTTTTCATCTATTCCAGAATTTTTGGTCAATGACACTTTTTGACATGAGATGGAGTTCTTTGGCTCAGGGCTTTTGTCCTTGTGAAAGGCATGGCTTTGCTCTCTAGGTTGCAAAGAAAATGTTTTAAAACTGGGATTTTTATCATGAGTTTCCCAGGAAACCATTTTGGTTCTGATGCTAATTTGGGTACCTGACTGCTTAATTGAAAATGAGGTGGGGGAAAGGAGGGAGCAGAGGGAAAGACTGCTTTGGGTTCCTGCCCAGCAAGAGGGGGCCAGGCAGGGAGTGCCAAGTGGATGGCGGGCTCCACCGCACACTTAGTGCCAGTTGGCACCAGGCTTCTTAACTGAGGTCACCAGAGTATGGGGCAAGGAGGTGGAGATTTATTTTCTTTTCTTAGTGCTGACCTGAGAGGCTGAGTAGAGGTTGAGCCCAGCACTCACTGAGGTTGAGATCGAAGGAGCCAGCAGACAGGCCTGAGCAAGACAAACAGCTCAGGTCTTGGAAGTGTTCTAAGTTTCCTGCTTAAGACATTTTTTAAATCTCCTCCCTCAGATGGAATGATGTCCCTAGAGGGTGTGGATACCTGGAGCTTACCTCTACCAAGGCATCTACAAATGAACTGTATTTACATTTCTGTGGCTTTTTCTTTTGGTGACTAGAGCCTCTGTAATGATGGCAATAGAGGGTGAGGCTTTGCAAACCAAAGAATGCAGCCTTCTTACTTAAAGCCTTTAATGTTCCCTAGAGAGGCGGTGTATCTGGACATTTCAGCTCCAAATGCCTGGAAGAGAAGGAGGCTCGTTAGCTGCTGAGTCCTGAAGGTTCTTTGCTGGCTGTGGACAGCCGGGATGCAGGACCTTCACTGTCAGACCTGCACTCACAGCTCTGCGCAGCGAATGAGGCCAAGGTTAACAGTCTTGGTAAAAACCATTCCAGTGCCATGTAACCAGCAAGGGTGAACCCTGACCTAGACTGCATCTTTTTTCATGGGCAAAAGTTCTCGTGTACACCTCAATCGCATCCTCTCTCGTCTTGAATCCCGCTGTCTAATGCAGTGACCACTAGGCACATGTGGCTATGGAGATAACGCTAGTCTGGTGTGCGATGTGTTAAGCATAAAATACACACTGGCGTTTTGAAGACTTGGTATGTGAAAAGAATGTAAACCATCTCAATAGTTTTTGATGTGGATTATATGTTGACATGACTATTTTGGATAGACTGGGTCAAATAAAAATATGAGAATTCATTTCACTTGTTTCTTGTTACTCTTTTTACTATGGCTACTAGAAAAATTTAAATTACATAACGCTCACATTATATTTTGATTGGACAGTGCTGGTCAGAGTGAGTACCGTTAACACTCATTCATTCCCTCCGTCAATGCTTACTGAACACTCCAATGTGCTGAAATAAATAATACCCAGGCTCTGCTCTTAGCAGGTCCCATACAGGAGGGGGGCAGGTATTTACAGAGCAATAGCCTGGGGCGAGTGCTGGAACAGAATACCATGCACCGTACTGTGGAAGCCCCAAGGAAAGAAAGACACGCTCATGGAGAGCATCATCAGGGCAGGCTTCAAGGAGGAGGTGAGTTTTAGGATACACAGGGGTTTTAGCAGTCAGAGGAAAAGAAGGCAATGATCAAGAGGCGGAGATACGGGACATGCCTGGCATGTTTCAGCAAAACATGAGTCGTTCTTCTGGGTGCAGCTTTTAGGACATATGGGGAGTGACTGGTAGAGATGAGGCCAATGTCCCAGGTTCTGAAGGATCTCTGGTGCCACAAGGAGCTTGCACTGACAGTGGATCAGGGGTTGTCCAACTGTAATGTGCCAAAGAATCACCTGGAGAGCTTTTTAAAATTCCACACATCCAGAGACTTCCATTTTGATGAATTAGGCCTCAGAATTAGCATTTTAAAATCAGCATTCCAGATGATTCTAAATCAGACCCCACTTTGGAAAATGCTACTGCAGGTAAGGGGGTTTAATTAAGCAGTGCCGTGATCATGCCTGCATTGAAGGAAGATACTCGGAGAACAGAAGGCGGGTGGGTGGAGAAAGTTCTCCTGGGTCTGCTTCAATTATCTAGGTGAAAAGTGACGAGGGTAGGGCAATGTAAATTCAAATGGGAATGGGAGAGGACTGCCAGAGACCCTTAGATAGTCAAATTGTCAAGTCTTACTGACTAACTTGGTCTTTGCTTATACCCTTGTTTCTATCCCCTGTATCACACTGGAGTACTGGTTTTCTTGTTTATTTTCCCCAAACATTTTAGAACACAAATATCTTCTTAGTGAGGCCTTCCAAAGCAAAGTGGATACAGGATTCAGTTTCTGAGAGGGCCTTCCTATTATATAGGCATTTTTAGGGGATCTAAAGTAAACCTTCCTCTGACACGTTTTCTAAGTTGCCCCTGGCATTCCTGATCACAGCTGCATAAAATGGATAGAACCGGAGTGGACGTGTCCCCACCTTCCCAGAGCTTCTTGGCTGACTTTGATTCCTTACCAAGTGAAAAAAATACTTGGCTGGCTTACATTTTTAATAGAAGAGGGAATAAGGATACTTGCTTACCCTATAAACATAACAGATTTTAATGTTTGTTTGTTTTGGAAACGCTGTATAACCCCATCATAGAAAGAGACAAGCTTATTAAGTACTGGCATACAATATAAATGGCAAATGGACTGCTGTCAAGATAATGAAGACCTGAGTTTCAAATGGGCTTTTCAGCTAAGGAAGGGTTAGTAATGCCCACATAGATCTTATCTACTTTGTTTACCTGAAAGTCTACTTTTTATTTACTATTTCCTTGAGAGGGCTGTCTTTAATCTCCATTTCTAAGATAGTTGATTTTCTCCAAGCAGTGGGCTCTCAGAAAAAGGAGAGGAACTGGAGCTTTGAAGCTTAGTTATTTGGGGAGTTAAACTATATGTGTCTGCTGTAAGTGAAGCATCATTTAATGGCCTGATAAACACACTCAGAGTCCACTATCTCTGGTGCCCCTTTTCTGGCCTAGGGACCCAATGTACTTGCAACTTGGCTGTTTTTCTGTATGTCTGTCTGTGGCCATTCCTGTCTGCATCTCTTGGAGTTTCTTTGCCCTCGAACAGGAACATAGTGGATTTCTCTAGCCCTCTCAAGCGTGTATTCTTGCTAGCGTTCAGGTTGGAGTGCATGTACTTTCATATTGGGAAGTTTCTACCTAGTAGGCATTTGAGAAAGACAGAAAGGTGATTAATTTCCCAAAGTAATGCTCAGTATACTTCTACCCTCAGATGACTGACACTCTGCCAGCCACCTTCTAGTCAATAATTAATTTATTCATATCTCAGTGGCAACTGATGAAATTCAACATTCATTCCTATTAAAAACCCTAATAAACTAATAAACCTTTAATAAGCTAGAAACAGAAGATGGGACCCCTGGCTGGCTCAGTCAGTAGAGCATGCGGCTCTTGATGTCAGGGTCATGAGTTCCAGCCCCACACTGAGTGTAGAGCTCACAAAAAAAAAAGAAGAAAATGTTTATAAAACAATATAAAATATTTATCTGAAAAGAACCACAAACATCAAACTTAATGGTAAAAAACTTCGGAGGCCTTCCTTTTAAATGGCACTCTTCTGGGGAGCCTGGGTGGCTAGTCGGTGAAGTATCTGACTCCTGATTTCGGCTCAGATCATCTCAGGGTCGTAAGAGCTAGCCCCGAGTCCGGCTCTGCACAGGGCATGGGGCCAGCTTAAGTTTCTCTCTCTCCCTCTCCCTCTGCTCCTTCCCACCTCCCTCTCTAAAAATAAATAAATAAATAAATAAATAAATAAATAAATAAATGCAATCAGACTAGTAAAATTCAGTAAAAGTAACAAACAATAAAAACATAAAAATCAATCATTTTCTAATAAAATGTCAAAAATAGAGAAAAATTCATACACAATAGCCTTCCTCCCACATGTGTAAATGTACATCACAATCTATATCAAAGAAAACTACAGAATGTTTCTGAAGTACATAAAATGAAAGTTTGGATAATTGGAGAGGAATATCAAGTTCCTAGAGGGGAAAACTTCATGTTGTAAAGATAGCACCACTCTCTGAATTACCCTATAAATTTAATGCAATTTTTTTTTTTTTTTTAAGATTCTATTTATTTATTTGACAGGGAGAGACACAGCGAGAGAGGAAACACAAGCAGGGGGAGCGGGAGAGAGAGAAGCAGGGGGAGCGGGAGAGAGAGAAGCAGGCTTCCTGCGGAGCAAGGAGCCTAATGCGGGGCTCGATCCCAGGACGCTGGGATCATGACCTGGGCCGAAGGCAGACGCTTAACGACTGAGCCACCCAGGTGCCCCTAAATTTAATGCAATTTTAATAAACATTCAAATCATCACTTTTGGAGATTAGGGGATTTATAAGTTCACTTTAAGTTTTATCTGGAAGAATAAATGGGTGATAATCATCAAGTAGTTCTGAGGAAGAACAATACATACATTGAAAAATAACTTCATAATTTCAAAATAGCAGGGTATTGATATCAAAATAGACATGTGGATCTTCAGAACTTAATGGGAAGTCCAAAAACAGATCCATGTGGGGGCGCCTGGGTGGCTCAGTTGGTTAAGCGTCTGCATTTGGCTCAGGTCATGATCCTGGGGTCCTGGGATTTAGCCCCGCATAGAGTCCCACATTGAGTCCCGCATTGGGCCCTGCATCGAGCCCTGTGCTCAGTGGGGGAGTCTGCTTGTCCCTCTCCCTCTCCTTCTGCTCTTCCCTCTTGCTTGTGCTCTCTCTCTCCCAAATAAATAAATCTTAAAAACAACAACAGACCCATGTGTATACTGGTATACTGGAAATTATACTATGACAGAGAGGCATTTCAAGGTAGCAAGGAAATGATGGCCTATTCAGTTAAAAATATTAGATAATTAATTATAACTTTTGAAAAAATGAGAGTCCTACTTCATATCATCCCTAAAATAAATGCCAAATGGATTGAAGATTCCAGTATAAAAGTACTGAAAATGGGGTGCCTGGGTGGCTCAGTCGTTAAGCGTCTGCCTTAGGCTCAGGTCATGATCCCAGGGTCCTGGGATCGAGCCCCGCATCAGGCTCTCCGCCTCGCAGGAAGGCTGATTCTCCCTCTCCCACTCCCCCTGCTTGTGTTCCTGCTCTTGCTATCTCTCTCTCTCTGTCAAATAAATAAATAAAATCTTTAAAAAAAAAAAAAAGTATTGAAAGCTTGCATTATTTGAAGTATATATATTTTCCTCCTCCATTTATTTAGTAGCTGACGTCACAGAGGACATGTGCTAGATGCTGCAGCGTACTGCCTGGATTCCTGCTTCAGGGCCCGGGCACTGTTCCCTCCGCTTTCAGGGGTGTTGACTACTAACGGCTCAAAGCTACATTCTTTGTTTGAAATGCCCTCAGCTCAGTGGCTCTCAACTGGGGACAATTATGTCCCCAGAAGATATTTGGCAATATTGGGAGGCATCTTGATTGGGGCGGGGGGCGGGTGGGGAGGAGAGTGCTACTGAAATTTAGTAGGTAGAGGCCAGGACTGCTGCTGAACATCCTAAAACGCAGGACAGCCTCTCTCCCCCAGCAAGGAATTACCCAGTCCAAAATAGCAATAGAACCACTGTGAAGAAATCCTGACTTAGCCAGAGGAAGCTGTCTTGCTCAATGTGACACCCCCTCCTGACTGCAGTGGTACGAAAACCTGGCCCCTCTGCCTCAATTCGGGGTCACTCAGAAGGACCATCCCAGCAACAGTACTTTTTATGGGATCGCCTGAAGTTTCTATTGCAACTACATTCACTGCAGTTCTATTTGTCCTTCTGCCTATTTCTGCTTCCTGTACTTTTTACAGGTGTTATTTCAAGAAATCCCCCCAGTAAACATCTTGCAAGCAAATCTGTGTCTCGGTTTGGTTCTCAGGAACCTGACCTAAGACAGGTGGCTAGGAATGATCCCAGGAAACGGACTGTAAAATAGAACTGTGAGGCTGGCTTCTGCACTGTCCAACTGGCAGACCCCACAACTGGTGGTAAGTGGAGAACAGACAGGCCCTGGCATGCCATCAGGGTCAGGCCAGGACTTCATTTTAAGAGCAGAAGAGTCAGAGACAGGGTTCATTTTTTAACCCTAGCAAGTCTCCTTTACCAAGATCAGGCCCTGACTGAGGAGTGGGATTCTGGGACTTGACACCTGTACCATTGCACTCAAGAATTTTAAAAACACAAATGAGTCTGAATCCTCTAGATCTTCAGAAGGGAACCGCTCCTCCCTGCCAAAGGCTAGAGCCCTTGCACCTCACCTGAAGATGATGCAGAGGCCTCTGCTAGCTTAATCAAACGGGTCCTCCTTGGGATTGATGCCCACCTCCTTCCTGGCTACCAGATCAACAACCAGGATCAAGTCACAACACAACCCAGCTAGGGAAATGCTTGGGACTGTAAGGGAGGAAAGGGATTATATGCTGAAGGAATTTGTGAACTGACCTACAAATGTATTGGCAGAAGCCAGGACAGTGTTATGGGATTGGATCCTAAAGATTCTGGATGAAAGGAGGTGAAATGGAAAGTTAGATAAAGGAGAGTTTATTAGTATACGAATACTTGCCTGGGACACAGGATTTAATTCCTGGCAACAACCCCAGGTGTCAGTGCTAATAGGCTGTAGGAAGCTTAAAGAAAGCGATATCCCACATTAGAGGAAAGAAGTCCATCACAGATGGAATCAAAAGTCACAGAGTAATGGGTATGTCAGAACAGATATACTACGTAAGACTAGAAATCAGCACTGATAGACAGGGCCTGGGGGACACTGCGTTTGCCAAAGTGATAAGGAATGTACTCATGAGGAGGCGACCAGCATTGTTGAGAAGCCTAGTGATGGCTATCCTCTGTAGGCCATGGCTCATGGCAAGAAATTTATTACAACACTGGTGATAGTAGAATGGGGCTAATTATATCCTGAAAATACAGAGGCTAGATGGTGGCATTTAACTTTCAAAAGTAAGGTGAACACAAAAGTAATGAGCAGTCATGTCAGAGTAGCAGCCAGCAGAGTGTGACCTTCAGAAAAGTCTGGAGATGGTTAATAGAATATGGTGTTCCCAGGGGCAGGATAGATGTCAGCTACAAGGGTATTACTTAATTTATATACTCAAAAGAAATCAAGAATGAATGAGAGCAGCCATTCCAATAAAACCAAACCAAACCATGATCCTCTGCCTAGTTTCTGGACCTGAGCCAGTTCCCAGACCCTAAATCCATTCACTGAATGAAAGACTATGACCCTGCAGTGTCACAACTGGTAGATGCAGTAATGATCCCCATCATCCTTCCCCAGTGAGACCTATGGCCCTTTACTAAGGTAACTGTAGAGTGGATGATGAGGAACACACAGATACTTCAGTGACAAGAATAGAATCCTGACCAGCTCAACCTAGGACCGATGGAACTGTGATCTAGCTAGCGGTCATTTTGCTAGTCACTGAATGTTTATTTGTAATGAACATATTTGGGAGTTGGAAGAAACTTGACTTTGTTTCATTCTTTTCTGGAGTAAGATCCATCATAGTTGGAAAGGCCAAGTGGAAGCCTCTAACCTGCTTCCCTACCTGCCAAGCTATTAATCAACTACATTATCACATCCTGGGGGAGGGGGAATGGCAGAGATGAGTGTCACCCTTAAAGACATAAAGGATGCAGGGGCAGTGATCCCCATCATATCCCCAAGTCTGGCTCAATACAAAAAAAAAAAAAAATAGGTGAATTCTAGAAGATGACAGTGGACTATGGCAAACTCAACCAAATAGCAGTCTCAACTGCAGCTACTATGTCAGATACGGTATCTTTGCTGGGAGAGACTAACACAGCTTTGGGTACATGGTATGAAGCCAGTGATCTGGCTAGAGGGATCAAAGTAGTGTGCATTCTTGTGGGACAAATAATGGTGTCATTTACATTCTTGGCCCAGAGTTATGTTAACTCTCCCACCCTCTCCGATAATCTGAAAGTACCTGGAAAATCAGCATAGTCCACAGAACATCATAATGATTTACTACGTTAATGGCATCCTATTAACAAGACCATTTGAGTAAAAAGTGGCAAATAATTATAGAATTAGTTAAGACAAATGCAACCCAGAGGATGAGAAATAAACCCTATGAAAATTCAGGGGCCCACCCAATTAGTGATGTGTTTAGGGGCCCAGTGGTCTGGAGTATGCCACTATATCCCTTCCAAAATAAAGGACAGATCATAGCATCTTGCACCTTCCATCACTGAAAAGGAAGCAAAACATTTGATAGGCTTCTTTGGGTTCTGGAGGCAGGATATTGCATACGTGGGAATACTGTAACAGTCACATACTGGATGACATAGAAGGTTGCCAGTTTTGAGTGAAGCCCAGAGGAGTAAAGGCTATGAGGCAGTTCTGGGTTGAGATGCAAGCAACTCTGCCATTTGGGCCAAACAACATGGCAGACCCTATGGTATTTATAGTTGGAAAAGACACCATGTGGAGTTTATGGCAACCACCAATAGAAGATTTATAATGTAGATCTCTAGGACTGTAGAGCAAGGACATGCCATCTATAGCACAGAACTCCATACCATTTAAAACTAGCTCCTGGTGTGCAACAAGGTCCTGGTAGAGATGAAAACCATGAGATATAAATTGACCATATGGCAAGAGTTAAACCGGATTTTGTCAGAACCACCAAATCATAAGGACCCAGAAGAACTCTATCATAAGATGGAAGTGGTATATCTGAGATTGGGTATGAGCAGGGCTAGAGTGCATACGGTAAGCTTTTAACAGCAGTTGACCCAGAACCCAGGTCATTCACGACTGTTGCACCAGAACTTCTCCCTCAGCTCATACCTATGTCAACATGGAGGGGCTCCCTTATGACCAGGTCACAGAAGAGGAAAAAAAGGACAAGCTTGGTTCATGGATGTATCACCTAGTATATGGGTACAAGCCAAAAAATGATGGTTTCTATAGATTCCTACTCACATATGGTCCTAAAAGAGAGTGCTCAGGGTAAATCCTCCCAATATACAGAACTTTGGGCCTCTACCGTGTGTGGAAAGAGAAGTGGCTTAATATAAGAATATTAATAGACTCATGGGAAGTAGCAAATGGCTTACCTGGCTGGTCAAGAGCCTAGAAAGAAAGATTTTTAAGATTTTTAAGATCTGGGATAAGGAGATCTGGGAAAAAACATTTGGATGAACTATGGGAGGGCATGTGTCTTAGCTTAGGCCACATGACAAAATACCATAGATTAGGTGGCTTAAACAACGGAAACTTATATTCTCACGGTTCTGGAGGCTGGAAGACCGAGTTCAGGGTGCCAGCATTGATCCAGAGTGGGTTCTGGTGAGAACTCTCCTTTTGGCTTGCAGATAGCCACCTTCTTGCTGTGTGCTCTTCTTCGTATGTGCAGAGAGAATAAGAGTAAGCTCTCTGGGTGTCTCTTCCCATCAGACCAGGTAGGGCCCCATCCTCATGACTTCATCTAATCCTAACCACCTCTCAAATGTCCTATCTCCAAATACCATCACAGTGGGAATTAGGGCTTCAACAAGAAGTTACAAACATTCAGACCACAACAGCATGAGTGTGAAGATATTTGTATCTCAAGTTAATACCCACTAGTGAGCATCAGTAATGAAGGGCACTAAGCACCCAGAGAGAAGACTCAACAATGAAATCAGTTAATTTCTGTTATCCTGATGCTGGTACAATGGGCTTATGGGTAATGTAGCTTTGGGGGCACAACTGGAGATGTTATGGGCCTACCAGCATGGCCTCCCCCTCACAATTCAGGCCAGTTATTTCTGTTGCTGAATGTCCAACCAATAACAGAGACCAGAGCTGAGTCTCAAATAGGGCATATCACATGAGGAAACTGCATTGTGGGGACCTGATTACACTGGCTGTTTCTACCGTGGAAAGGGCAGCAATTCATCTTGATTGGAAACGATATCTATTCCAGGCACAGATTTGCCTTTCCTGCCTATGAGGCCTTGGGATGTACTTCTCTCTGAGGGCTAAGAGTGATCTACCAACATGGGGTCTCACATAACATTGCCTTGGACCAAGGGTCTGTCTTTACAGTGAAGGAGAGATATCAGTAGGCAAATACCACACCGTCTGTAAGATGCTGTCCGTAAAGAGTAAGGTAAAACAATAGGTAGAGCAGCCTTTTCAAGTCTGGCTGAAGTCAGCTTCTTTTGAGGCCAGCTTAGCCTCGATGCCCTGCAACTATGGGGCAGCATCCCCTAGGACATGGTATATACCAGAAATCAATCATCACCATGTAGTTATATGTCCTTAATGGATAGAAAATATTGAACTGGGAATGAAGAAATAAAACTAGGGGTGGTTCTGCTTGCCAACACTCCCAGTGATCTGCTCTGGTTCTATGAAAATAAGAGTCCTAATTCCTAGAGGGGAATACTTCTACCAGGGGACACAATAAGAGTCACTTCAAGCTTGAAGCAATAGCTTCTGCTTGGTCACTTTGGGCATCTTGTAAGAGACCAGTAAGCAAAGAAAGTCACCATCCTGACAAAGACAATTGACTTTAACCATTAGGAGAAAACAGAGCTGCTATTATACAATGGGACTTTTAGAAGTTTGTTACTCAGATGAGTCAACAGGATTTGTTTTTATATTCTCCTGCCCAATTTTGACAATAAGAAGACATATGCAGTAGCCATGGTCTAAAAAGTGCATGGTGACCAGGAGTTCATACCCCTCATGGTTGAGGGTCTTAATTACCCTGCCAGTTAAGTGATCTAGACCAGCAGAGGTGCTACCCAAGAGTAAAGGAAATCTAGAATGGGTAATACAGGAGGAAGACATGAGTATCAGATATGGTCCTTGAGACCAGTGACAGCAGCAGGGGTTGTTGTGTTTTTTCTACTAATATTCCCCTTGGAAATGTAGCCAAGAAGCAACACCAACCAGAAACCTGGAGAAGCCGTTTCCAGATGAAGTGAACTTACTGTAAAAAGCAAATGGTTCCAAGAAGCACACAGCTGAGACTATCGTGGATGCTATAGTGTATTACCCAGATTCCTCCCTTCAGGACCAAGATACTCATCCCCCAATCTCAGATATTTGTATCTCAAGTTAATACCCCCCACCCATTCCTTTCTGGAAGTTTCCCTGGGCCAAAGAGAGCTGCCCTACCCAAGGCTATGCTCCCTCCATGGAGGCAGCCTGCATCCAATGACTGGTCAATGCAGGGACATAAAAGCCAGATCCCCTTGCCTCAATTTGGGGCAACTCTTAAAGACTATCCTCATCCCAGAGCACCCCAGAGGATTAGCCGAGACCTCTATTACAATTGCATCACAGCTCAACTTCTTCCTCTGCCAAGTCTTGCTTCTCCCACTTCCTCACACTCCCCAAAAAGTCTCTTGTGTACAATCTCCAAATCAGAGTCTGTTTCTAGAGAAACTGACTTTAGCCAGCATTGAAGGCACTTACATAATAGCAGGGTGGTGTTTTCTTCCAGACTTAGACCTGTTAGACTATATGCTCCAAGATTACAATATTTTATTTTCCATTTATTTTTTTAAGCTTCTCATCACCTACCACATTATATTACACTCAACAGGTACTGCATAGATGATTCACAATGAGTTAGCTCCCTAATTAGTCAACTCTGCTTGATTCTCAATGGGATGTATGGAATCTATGCATTTTCCTGGATATCTCTGGAAATCTCCATTGTCCTTCAAATGACTCCAGAAGTTTCAGCTTTATAGAAGCTTTTAAAAGTCACACATAAAGCACTGTTAACCTGGAGGGAAGGAGAAGAGAATAGGATACTTCTTTTTTTCTCTTCTGCCAGATTAACCACTTAGAAGAAAGCTTTAAAGAAAGCAGAGAGTCAATCTCATAACTGAGAAAACAATCTTAAATGAAAAGGTAAGCATATTTGTTATCTGGAATAGAGAAAGAATTGGTATTTTATAATCCTTCCTACCGCACTCATTAAACCATGGAAATTATTGAGATACCTCAAATTTGACAGACATATCCCTCCAAAATTTATTCTGATCCATAATCAAGACTGATTAAAGTTTCCTCACAGACATGGTATTGTGCTGAGGGCTGTACTATGTGAGTCAAGCAAGTTTGAATGTAGTAACAAGGAAAAATCCAAGGGTAAAAATGCAGTCAATGAAAATCGCTCTTTCCTATTTGCTCACACCAGACCTGCCTCTAGGATAGAGTCTAGACTAGCATTGTGTATCAGCCCTGCCAAACGCCAGAGGCTGGCCCCACTGCTGCCCTCACCAAGTCTGCAAATAAGCGACAGGTGATCTCCACAGGCTTCTAACAGGCTATCAGGTCACACACAGTACTTTGCTCGGAAAAACTCACTTATGTATCTCATCGCTGATCAAATTTAAGTACTTCATATTTACAGTTTAAAAGCCTAAAATGGGTTAGTTTATCATAGCCCAGCTTCATGACACTGATGCATGTGCTTGTACCGAGTGGCTATGAGCTTGGTGCTCTTTGATTTAGGTGCAGGAAGCTTTTATTTTTGAATCTCTGCCTACTCATGGCAATACATCAAACAATCAGTTTTAATATCTTTAGGGTTAAGTGCACTCATGTAATTTAGAATTAAATGATTTTTATTAAGCACTTTTATAGACTATCTACATGCTATACAACTACACTGATTAAGGATCATGGTGACTGGTAAAACAGCAGTCCCTATGAATTAGGGAAGCATTAGTGAAATGCATTTTCTGAATGCATTCAGTACTAAGTAACTCAAATGTCACATGAGAGTCCAAATGAAAATTTCCCTCCACAAAGCAAACACACAGATGAACCGAGTGGGCTATATTCGATTCTAATAGTGACATATCACTGGTGTGCGGTCTTTCTGCTTCTCCTGTCCTATATTCTCCCCCTACTGCACTCTCACTTCAGCCCCACCCCCCTCAACTTCTAAGTTTGATTATTTCTCTTTGAGGCTGCTAGGAACGGGGCTGGAAGTGGGGTAGTAGTCAACCTACCCAGGCCCCCTTCCCCTTGTAAAAAATTTGCAGGAGAGCTGCTCACCAGCAGAGGGCAGCATAAATCTTTTGCCATGCACATGCTCAGAGAGGCTCTGGACGTCAACAGCCTCTAGAGGGAAACTGGGACCTGGGGTTGTCCGGTAGGTGCCATGGGGTCACCATGTGATTCTTTGTGCTGTTGAACCCAATCACCTTTCCAGTTCATGGCTACTTGATCAAAACTAATGAAAGCTTCTCTTGTCTACTCTTTCAGTTGGGCATGGTTGCAGAGGCCATGGGGAGACACCTGGGTTTACTCTACAATTCTCTGAAGAATCACAGAATTTCATTTTTGACTCAAGAGTTTTTTGTTTGTTTCCTCTTTGTTTTTGTTTCTGGGGTGTGTGGATGGGAGGAGCTTCCTCCTGAAAAAGGCAAACCACACAAATTCTTGAAAGAAAAATTCAACTAGTGGCTATATAAACTGGCAAACCTTTTTCCTTACCTACATCAGAAGGATATCTGAGTCAAAGGGATCTTATTAGATGTTATTGTAACTTATTCTTCCAACTAGCTCAAGTGGTTGCTTTTGTAAAGCTGTCAGGTCTCAGTTGTAAGAGGAAAATGTCTCTCAGCACAGTGACATGGGGTTGATGATAGCAGTAGTCCCTAAAGGTCAAGACCAAACCAGGCAAATAGGACAAATATTCTTTCCTTTATGGAGAATTAATCTGATAAGGTGAATGTTTGTTGTTACACTTACTTTACCAGTGACACATCTTTCACCAGTGGGGATGACTATACTCTCATTACATTCTCTTCAAGGAATGAAAGTATTCCTCCTGATGCTATGGACTGAGTTGAGAACTTCAGCTCGTATCTAGATCAAACCTGAGGCCTTGCTTGAGTTTGGAAGTGCTGGAAGGAGCCAGAAGAAGCTTCCTCCCGAGGGATGAGGGATAGTTGCACCCAGAGAGAGCAGTGGGGATCACCTACCTGGAAGTCTTGAAGAAAGGTTTGAGATGGGGGCTGGGGTAGGGAGACCAGAGCAGGGAGAGGGAACTAGATTGGGAGGACACCTCTGGCAGAAGTGAGCAGTTCAGAGAGCTGGGGAGGCACTGTCCTTTCTGGAAGGCCCTGGCCCTTGGTTGGTACAAGGGAACATCTAAATTAAACTTTTATTTCTCCCTACAACACCATTTAGAGAACTGCCTGACTCTTCAGTAAAGAACTTTGTTTTCTGTATTATAGCCCGAAGGGCTTGGCTTCATGAAGGCTGATAGGCTTGGGGCAGCAGAAAAACTACACCTTTGAAAGCCTTCAGGGCTAAAGGACAGGAGGAACACTGTTTCTTCTCTGTGGATTGCCTTTGACTATCAGAGGCACGGAGACCAATGACTCAAAATGGTCACAAGCATGAGAAGTGCCAAGACTAATCTTTCTCAACTCTGCTGCTCCCTGCCTACTTCTTTGGGGTCACTCCAAGTTAAAATCATATTTTGTTTCTGACTTTCCTTCTAACTCAACCACTTCTCCCCTGAGGGTTTGCCTTTTTTGGGTAGGTGCCCCTTCTCTGCACTTCCACACCATGTACTCACACTTGCCATAGCACTTATCAACAGTATGGAAATTTCCTTTCTAGACTGTAAGCTGCGTGAGGGCAGGGATGCTGTTGGTTTTTTCAGCTCTAGCCCTACTGCATATCATTGTGCCTGTACAAAATAGGTAACCAAGAACTACATATTAGATAAATACATGAGTAGATTTACTTGCCTTATCACATCTAATCCTTACAACTTTTATTATTACCACCCATTTAACAGACGTGAAAGCCAAGGCTGAGGCAGTTACATAAATTTCTCAAGATTACCCAGCAAGTATATAATACAGGAGGAGGTGGTATGTGAATTGAATTGGGCCTTGAAGGGTAGGTAGAATTTTAACTGGTAAAGATGTAAAAGGGACCTTCTAAGAGGAGGTAAGCACATGAATATAAGTATGGAAACAGCAAAACAAAGAGCATATTTGGAGACTGGTTATGATTCATTTTGGGTTGCAAAAAGGTATGGAGATTAGAGTAACAGTAGAGTCACAATATGAGTGGATAACGTTGAGCATTTAATACATGTCAACACAATTCTAAGCACGTATATGTAAAAAATACATTTGTGAATAGTAAAAAAAAAAAAGTTAGAGAAACAGAGGGCACAGTGAAGAGTAAGACTCCCTCCTCTGCCTGTATCTTCTTCTACCTCATTTCCCCTCTCCTGAAGCACCCACTGCTGATGGTTTTTTGTATATCTTTCTACAGATTCCTATTCTATGCATATGGAAACATATGGATATATTTTTTTACAGAGTCAGGTACTAATCTACTTTTCTACTCCCTTTTTGTTTCACATTTAATGCATTAGAGATCAACTCATATTATGGAGCTGCCTCATTCTTTTTAACTGCCTCTTAGTATTTCATTATATGGATGTGCTATAATCTATTTAACCAATTCCTTCCTAATAGACATTTAGGATGTTGCAAATCTTTTGCTATTACAATCAACTACATCAAATATCTTTATATGTTTTGCTTTGAACTCGTGTGTGAATATATTTGTAGGCAAATTCCTAGAAGCAGTATTGATGGGTTACAAGGAACATACACTTTAACTTTGCACGGATATTATAAAACTGCTCTCCAAAGAAGTTATACTACCTTATACTCTTACCCACATCAAACTTTTTGATCTTTGCCAATTCGGCAGGTCAAAAATGGATTTTCACTAGTGTTTCTAATTTGTATTTTCTCCTACTATGAATAAAATGAGCATTACTTGATATATTTTAAATATAATGAAATCTTATTTTGTAAAAATACAAATAGGATTTATAAAGTATATATAAATTTAAATATTTATTTAAATTAATTAAAATGTAATATAAAGTTTAAATATACATAATATTTTATAAAAATAAGCATTACTTGATATATTTTTCCTTTTTTCTGTAATTGTGTTCATTTTTTGTTTTTGAAATGTTGCTTTGTTGGTCTTTTTTATTGATTTGTATGGCCTCTTTATATATTAGGGGAAATTAGCCCCTTAGTATTATATGTCTTGCAAATATTTTTTCCGTTAATTTGTCATGATTCCTTTGATACTGTCCATGGTATTTTTGTGTTTTTATTTAAAAAAATGCTTTATTTCAGAAAATTTCAAACACATACAAAAATAAAGAGAATAGATTAATACATTTGTATGGACTAAATACCCAGCATTATCAATATACATACAAACTGAATTCATTTATTGCCATGCCTCCCTGTACTACCTCTCTTCCTCTGCCCTGCTGGATTATTTTAAAATAAAATATATCATTTTATGTTATTTTTTATCTATGGTAATTATAGTCCTGTAGTGACTTTAATTTTTGTGTAGTCAAACTTACTAGTCTTTCTTCTGTGGTTCTGCTATTTAGATCACCAGAAACTCCCTGAGAATATATATAGTCACAACAGATTTCTCAGGTGAATATTTTAAGATGAGTAAAACCAAGCCACAGAGAAGTCAGGGTACCTTGCCTAAGAGGACATAGCTTCTAAAGGGTAGGACTTGGGACCAAATCCTGGCCACCTAAACCAGGGTTCCATCTCCTGACCATAACACCATATCCCTGCCCAGTGAAGGTGTAATGGCCACGCTGAGCGAGACAGAGACCTCGCACTGGCATTCCTGTTCAGTCATGGCTGAACCTTCATGACAATCACACGTGGGCTGTCTGCTCCACATTGGCTTCTTCCACATGAGCTTTCGAAGGCGGTGCACTTTGGAGGGGAGGTGGGTATCCCAGATCCCCCTGAGAATCTCATGAAAGAAAGTTCCAGGACCCTGGTCATAGGAAGCATGCATATTTACACATACAGACACAAACACATGTGCATGTGGGCACACGCACACACACACACACACACAACCATGCACCAGCTGTAAGCACAGCCTCCAGGGATCTGCTTATCTTCATTCTGTCATCTCTGCATTAGGCAAGGAAACAGGCTCTTAATTATCATGAATCTGGATTGGATACTTACCAAGGTTTTTTGCCATTCAGTTCCCTAGAGAACAGTGCAGTTTGATTATATTTGTATTTATGGGCAGGTGAGGATGACCTATTTAATCAATACATCTAAAGGCTAAGAGGTAAGCTATATTATTCAGACTCAGTAACAAAGCTTATGCTAATTTAACCTGACATGTAGCATGTTAGGTTAATATGATTTGGATTACATGTATCATTTTTAGAAATTGATGTTTTTGTTGCTGGTTTCTCCTGACATTTTTGAACTATAATATGGAATGTAATACTCCTCCAACAAAGAAGGTAATTCTCACTAGTGAAGGTAATTAATGGTTATTTGATCATATTACAGCATAGAAATGATGTTTTTGCTACACAATAGGTTTTCTAATTGGTGATCCAAGGATGACCATGTTCATTTTCTGCCGATAGAGATTTCCTACTGTGCACGGCATTATCTCTTAATACTGTGATAGCAGCAAATGATGGTCATAGCCAGTAAGAAAATTAATTTACAATGCTTCAACAATCATTATAAAAGACCTAATAATGCTAATTTACGTGTAGGATGAGTCATCTAATTAGTTAATTAAATAGGACCTTGCTGCCAGTCTCCTACAATGGAGCATACTGTGTTACAGGTGTTTGATAGAGCTGAACAATGCCAAGGGAAGGTAAATGAACACATGCTGACCCCACTAATGCATGCGATGTTTATAGTGATGAAAGCATGAGCAAAAGCAATTGCTTTACTCAAAGGAAGAACCAAACAACCAAATTTTAAATATTGTTATTTTGCTTCTATTTTATGAGGAAAAAGCTTTGTCGGCTTATTTCCTAGCTTTACAACTTCCAAAATGTCTTTAAATCTTGATTTGATTTCTGAAGTTCAAAATGCTCTCACAGGTTGATTACCCTTTGGATTTCCTTAAAGAAAATAATAAAATCATTGCCATCTATTGAAAACTACCACTATCACCCTCTCTTTAATTACTCTTAGTTGTAGTACTTGTATCTAATTTATAAAACTTGTATGCTCATGGAGGCCATAAACAAAAATGGGTTGCTAATTTTAATTAGCTTGTCTAGCTGGTGGTCCCACATAGCTGGGGATTCAGAAGTCCCAGTTACTTCTCCCCTTTCAGCCTTTGTTATTTCACACTAATAGGTTTTTGTATTTTTAGTCTGCCTTCATGTGAGAAGTACCCTGTCCCTTCAGTGAGTTTAGCTGCTTTTCCCTAGGCCTTGCCAGATGTCCTGATTCTTTTTTTTTTTTTTTGACAGGGGTAGGGGGAGGACGAGCATTGGGACAACCAAAACATCACATATGTCTCATTTGAATGCAACATAATTGCTCAGAAAGAACATCTATCTTTACCAATAATGTGAAATACTCCTTTCTAACTGCCAGACTGGAATAACTAATTTTAAGTGTTTTGTATTATAGAGTTGGAATGGTTTCTTTTCTAAAAAAAAGGCATTGAACGTGATTACAATAAAAGCTATCTAATGACTAAATGGAAATTCAACATTTTCTTAAAGAGTTTACAAAACCACAATAGATTTTCTTTCCGTCAATTCAGATATTCATAGGTCATCCAGTCTGGCCTTCTGTCACAGTACACCTAGAATTCCTTATTTTAAAATATTAATTAACTTTTAAACGTAAGTCTTTTAGCTCTGGATACAGTACTGCCTATATGAAGGAAATAACATACTGAGGTGAAGAATGGTGTTTCTTGGAATAGGTATTGTTTGCCAAGCTGTATCCAAGAGCCCTACAGAAAGTAGAAAAAGACATTATAGAAGAGTGAGCAGACATTTTTACAAGGTCACTTCATTCAGACTGGAAAGTGGCCAGCACAATGTCATTATTTACAACAGGATCTGGGAACACTTGAGGAAATTACAGACCATTTAGTTTTGATTCCATTGTGGGGGGCAAAGTCTTAGGAAGTATTTTAGGAGATTAAATGGGGAACACTGAGAAAAGCACAGCTTGATTAAAGATAGCCAATGCAGTCTCCGGAATGAAAAAGTCATGCTTCGATAATTTTTTGACTTCTTTAAGGAAGTAAATGCCAAGAAAAGCAAACGAATGCTTCAAAATTCTGTATTCTAAATTTCCAGGAATTGTTTATTAAAGTTTTGCTTGACAAATTAGCACAAAGAAGTGGTTCTTAAAATTAGAGAAATGCAGAGACAAAGATTGATAGTGCATTAAGTTGTTTTTAAAGTGAAAAGAAATCAGGCAATTATACCTTAGGACCAAAAGAATTTTACTGGAATAAGGACAATATAATAGTCTAAGTCGACTCCATTGTATTTACTATCAACATCAGCATCATATTGTTTTGGCATTTATTATGTAGTTGTACAGAATTTTCCCTAAGACAGTGGGAAAACATGAAAACCCCTTTCAGGAATATACAGTCTAACAGAGACAACATTGATTCAGATAAGTAGACAAAAAACTAGAAAAACATATAATGAAAATTTAGTAAGGCTGACTCTTAGATTGCTAGTAGTGAGGAAAACATGTTGGTTTTTAAAATTCAGGACAAGCAGGGCGCCTGGGTGGCTCAGTTGGTTAAGCGACTGCCTTCGGCTCAGGTCATGATCACAGAGTCCTGGGATCAAGTCCCACATCGGGCTCCCGGCTCAGCGGGGAACCTGCTTCTCCCTCTGACCCTCTCCCCTCTCATAAATAAATAAATAAAATCTTAAAAAAAATTTCAAAAATAAAATTCAGGACAAGCATCCATAGGGTTTCTTTGGGCAGCACAGGGAGAGCTACCATGAAAAGATGTTTGGTGGAAGGGTAAATCTAATAACCATCAAAGGAACAAGCACACCAGGACATTTTCTGGGTGTGAGAGGGATCCTGGAACCATCTGGGAGGTCATCCAGGTTGCCCAGTCTCAAAAGAAAGTAGGAGGGAGATGGTCCCAGAAGGGTAATATACAACTATACATGAATAGGGAGCTAACTGAAAATGAGTAAGAAAGAGACCAAAAATAAGAAAATGACATTAGGGTATTCGACTATATACCCTTAAGTCCTTTTCAAATCTAAAATACTGTGATTTCCTAGGAGAGACACTGCAGGGTTTAGTAAGGACAGGACTTCAGAGAATCTCTTTTAGTTAGCAAAGATTTCCTGGAAAAAGTGACCTAGAGATAAACAACATCCTCTACAAGGCAAGACTGCAGATATAAATAAAAGGGGAAAAGAGTTCACTATACAGCTGATGTTTATTGAGGGCTATGTCCCAGATACTATGCTAAGCATTTAACATACATTATCATTTACTTTAACCCTCTCTAAAATTCTAATAGTTGTATATTGTAGTTATCCTTATTTTACATTTGAGGAAACTAAATTAAGGTTCACATAGCCAGTAAGTGAAAGGTACTAGAGCCAGTTATTTTAAACCACTATATGAAGTGTCCCAGTTCACCTGATCATAAGGTTTAATCAGAGGTGCTTGGTATAAAAACAGATATTCTAGCCCCTCCCCTGAAGCTTTTAGGAA
Source organism: Phoca vitulina (assembly GCF_004348235.1). Classification (NCBI taxonomy): domain Eukaryota; kingdom Metazoa; phylum Chordata; class Mammalia; order Carnivora; family Phocidae; genus Phoca; species Phoca vitulina. The sequence continues at coordinate 12,382,790 of NW_022589710.1, read as the reverse complement.
GTAGATTCTAGGATAGGGCCTGAGAATAAAATTTTTTTACAAACACCCTGAGTCAGTTTTATGATCAGCCTTGTTTGAGAAACAGTGCTCTAATACCATAAAGCTTCTTAGGAAACCAGGTTTACTATATTCCAAAGCCTAGAAAATGCCGGAAGCTGGAAGGCTGTGTGATGGAAGGTATGGAATATCTACCCTTAACGAAGGCTGGAAGCCTAGAGCCCCCACAGCAGCATTAATCTATGAGGCTGTAGCCATATATTTGCCTGCAAGACACACTCACCCTCCTGGCTCCAACCCATGTAAGCATACTCTCCCTGGCTTAAAACAGGTCCTCTTATAAACCGCAGTTCAGAGAGATCCAGCATTCTTTCAAAAATGCTTACATGAAGTAAAAACACAAAAAAAATAGAACCATGTGGAATTACCTAGGAAGGGATCCTTTCTGACCAAAAGCAGGGAAAAGGGAATATGAAATGGAACAGAGAAGATCTTAAAATATTTAATTTTAGGGAGAATGGAATTGGTTAATACTTTGAACCCAGTTATTTCTCTTCTTTGTTGTCTTTGTTAACTGAATACTGAAATAGATAAAAAGGTCTTTTTTTTTTAATGAATGAACACATTATAATATGCAATCTATCTTCTTGATACAAGAACTCTGAAAAGATTGCACAATTAATTAAATGCATCAAACTTCAAAGAGCTGCTAAGGTATCAACACACTCTTCAAGGGATCCATGGGGAAACTACCAATTACATGTTCAAATAAACATACCTATAGCAGACTAGGGCTTATTAGTGTTCATACTTCAATCAATTCAGCAAACATTTATTGAGCCCCTACTATGCGTCAGGCACTAGGACTATGCTCTATGGGGAACACAAAGATGAATACAATAGCCTCTACTTTAAAGAAACTTGTGATCAAATAAATAAGATAAAATGTAGACAAATGACTCTAATATAAACTGTAAATATCATGAAAAACTATAAACAAGTGTTCAAGGAGCTCAGATTTCTTCTATGCTCTGACAAGTCCTCAGGGAGAAGAAAACATTCGAGCTAAGACTAGAGGATGGGCAAAATTTGTAAAGAGAGCTTATAAAATTCTTTTTGTACCTCAATGTTCTCATCTATAAAATAGGGGTAATAATAGTTCTCACAGATTATTCTGCAATAATTATTACAGGGTCAACCTAACTTCATGGATAGTTCAGAAGCAATGGTTACTTGTCAAGGAATGTATACCCTTGCCACCGCCTATTATTAATGCATTGTTTGGATTTCCAGGATCACCTTTCAAAACACTTCAGAGTGATAAAGCATAAGCCTTAGAGCAGAAAGGTTACCTTTGGCAAACTCCACAAAAGTGTACCATAAGGATGAGTGCACAGTATAGCTGTGTACAAATCGCTGGCTACTTGTATACTGGCTGCTATGTTGAGGTGAACCAGTTAGTTAAGCTCTTTTCTATGGGTAAAGTGTAAAGAACATATCATCCTCTTGACTTGCTCAACAAAATGCCTCTCACATCTGTCTTGACTTTTCTGGTTCTATGGCCATACCTTGGTTAAGGCCTTTATCCCTTCACTACTAGAGTACGAGATCATTTCTTCCAAATAATCTCTTGGTATCTAAACTTCCCTCTTCTGTGCTTTTACACGAACCACTATCAGACTAACTTTCCTAACACAGTGCTCTGTTCACATCACTGCTTAAAAGTCCATCAGAGGCTCTCTCCTGCTGTCCAGAGAGAATCCAGACTCCATGGATTGCCATTCTGGACTCTTCACAACCTGGACCCAACACACTTGTCTAGTCTTAAATCCCACAACACTCCTATGTCTGTGGTTTTGCTTATGCATCTCTGACTAAAGCACTTAATCCTCATTTTCATATATCAAAATAGAAACCATCCTTCAGTGCCTGCCCAGCTCAACTCCAACCCTCCCCCAACATTCTGTGCATACTTCTTGGTACTGCACATATTTGAATACATGGCTATATCCATCAGGGTAAGTAACATTAGCTGCTTACAATTATTTACAATAGCCAAATTATGGAAACAGCTCAAATGTCCATTGACTGATGAGTGGATAAAGAAAATGTGATGTACACACACACACACACACACACACTGGAATATTACTCAGCCATAAAAAAGAATGAAATCTTGTCATTTGCAATGACATGGATGGAGCTAGAGAGTATAATGCTAAGTGAAATAAGTCAATTGCGAGAAAGAGAAATACCATATAATTTCACTCGTATGTGGAATTTAAGAAACAAAACAAATGAGCATAGGGAAGAAAAGAGAGAGGTAAACCATGAAACAGACTCTTAACTATAGAGAACAAACTGAGGGTTACCAGAGGGGAGGTGGGTGAGGGGATGGGTTAAATAGATAGTAGGGATTAAGGAGGGCACTTGTGATGAGTACCGGGTGTTCTATGTGAGTGCTGAATCACTAAATTGTACACCTGAAACCAATATTACACTGTATGTTAACTAACTGGAACTTAAATAAAAACTTTAAAAAATTAGCTGCTTACAATAAATTACAATTTCCTGTGTAGAGTTTTGCTTATTTTATGCACTCAATAATTTGTTTAATTATACAAATATTTAGAAATAATATGATTTAACATTTATTAACTACTATGTTGCAAGTGCTGTTTAAATTCTTTGCATGTATTACATCATTCTGTCTTCTCAAGAACTCTCTGAAGTAGGTATTGTTATTACCCCTATTAAGGGATGAAGAAACTGAGGTACAAAGAGTAATTTGCCCAAGGTTACACAACTAATAAGCTGGACTCAACTGATACTCTTAATGAATATACTATGCTGGCTCTAATGTTAAGGTGTTTTACAATTTATAAAGCACTTTTACTTACATGATTTTCATTTCAGATACGGAAACTGAGGCTTAGTGGCAGGCCCAAAGTTATCCAATGAGTTACAGAGTGAGGACCTAAACACTAGAGGCCATTCCTTCTTCCTGCTGCAGGGAGTCACAGCAATATACTCCCACAATAAAAACAAAGGTAAGCAGATACCAAAAAACTGGAAATGTAGATGAGGAGCTTTTCAAGATCAGTGTGTGAAACTGGTGCATTCCTGGTGCCAAATGGCCATCTGGCAACATGACCCAAGTAACAAAATAGAGGAGTCACACCCACTGAGCTTGCCTTTCCAATACCCCTGCCATATTCAAACTCATATTGGTTTGGGGAAGAGTATTTGCTCTTCAGTTTCTGGGAAATGCCTCTTAGTTTGGGTTACCCCCAGATAAGACAAGAATTTGGGTGAAGGTAGTTTAACTTGGAGATGATTCTAGGAAGCAGGAGTAAATGAATTGTGAGAGTGGGGCAGGGAAGAAGGAGATAGCAATAAAACATGCATTATCAAGATGGTTGCTGGGTAACAGTAGCTCCATTATACCTGGATCATTAAGAAATATACAGAATTGCCCAACCCAAAAAGAGAAGGCTAGAGCATTTAGCCACTGCCCTTGCCCCAACTGGATGAGAGTGCCCTGGAGGCATTAACTTCTCCCACGTCTGGACAGCCTTTGAAAGTAGGTCCAACAAATATCTTTGGAGAAGATGCTGAGGCAGAAAGATGAACCACACAGTGCATGCTTGAAGTGAGTCAATATCAGCCTGAGTCTGCATTTGCATCTATTGTCCACCCAAACTGTGGTTGTAATCAGAAGTAGGCTGAGAGGATGCAACACAGGGCACCAGAGACCTCTCTTACACCAACTGAATTTTTACCACTGAAGAATTTTTAATTCCCTACAAGTGACCTTCGGGTTTATTTCTTTGGATCGTAACTCTTTGGCATATACTAAAAAATCCTAGGGGACGCCTGGGTGGCTCAGTTGGTTAAGCGTCTGATCTCAGTTCAGGTCATGATCTTGGGGTCCTGGAATTGAGTCCCACATGGGGCTCTGTGCTCAGCAGGGAGTCTGTTTCTTCCCCTCCACTGCCCCTCCCCCCACTTGTGTGCTCTCTCTCTCAAATAAATAAAACCTTTAAAAAAATCCTAAACAATCAGGGCGCCTGGGTGGCTCAGTTGGTTAAGCGACTGCCTTCGGCTCAGGTCATGATCCTGGAGTCCCAGGATCGAGTCCCGCATCGGGCTTCCTGCTCAGCAGGGAGTCTGCTTCTCCCTCTGACCCTCCTCCCTCTCATGCTCTCTGTCTCTCATTCTCTCTCTCTCAAATAAATAAATAAAATCTTTAAAAAAAAAAAAAAATCCTAAACAATCAAAATATATATCCTAATCATAAAATCATACCTTCAATTACATAGATCTTAATCTTTTAAAGACTTCTGACTTAAAGACTGTGACCAATATAGCCTATACCACAATAGCTCAGAACTAAAGTTACCAGTTTAGATATATCAAGTTTATTAGATTTTATGATAAATGCCTGAGGATACTATTAAAAGATGATGGTTTAAAAATAAAAATTTATAATGTAGGAAGCAAAAATAAATTTATCAAGACACTTTGAAAAGGTTTCAATTAACACTAGGTTTTTTTTTTCCTTGTGAATATAGTTGAGTTATAGTAGTATGATAAAAAATAAAGAGTATAAATTTTAGAATCAGACAAACCAATTAAATAAGTGGATGAATTTGAGCCAGTGTATCAGTCAGCTATTGCTGTAATAATGTTATGTAACAAATAACCCCAAAATTTCAGGGGCTTATGACAATAACCAAGTCTTCGGGCAGATTGTGATTCTGTTCAGTCAAGATTGGCTTGGATTGGCTCCAGGCTTTGAATTAGGTTCAGATCTATTTTAAGTTTCTCCTTATTCTCTTCAGAATAGGAGCTGTACAGGTAGGTTCTTGTCATGGTGAACAGCAGAAGCACAAGAAAGAAACCAATTCACATAAGCACATTTAATCTTTGATTCACATCACTTCTGCCCACATATACTTGGTCAAAGTAAGCTGCAAGACTAACATCAACATCAATAAGATGAGGAAATATACTCTGCCCATTCTTGTGGGAAGTAATGAAAAGTCATATGGCAGAAGGAAGTAGTGCAGAATTGGGAATGACAATCCAATCTACCTGATCTATAAAGTAGGGATAATGACATTTACTTTAGCATGTGTTAGAAGGATTAAATGTAAATAAATCATGTGAAGTGGATATTATAGTTCTGGCACACAGTAATTGATTACCAAATATTAATTCCCTCTATTTTATCCCCTTCCCTACCCATTAGGAGAAAGGCAGAAGGAAGCAATGCTTCCTTTCTTTAATTAAGTAGAAAAATAATCAATCTTGTCAGGCAAAGTGAAGAAAAAATACCTTTATGAATTTTTATTTCATCCTTGAATTTTTAATGTTTATTTCCTACTAGATTTCCTCCTACTTAACTGCAAAGTAATCATCAAAATCAGGAAAATAACACTGACACATTGCTACTGCCTAATTCTCAGACATTGTTCCAGTTTTCCAAAGAATTGTCTAAAGGATCCAGTTTAGAATCATGCAGTGTGGGGGTGCCTGGCTGGCTCAGTCAGTGAAACATATGACTCTTGATCTCAGGTTGTGAGTTCAAGCCCACATTGGGTGTAGAGATTACTTAGAAAAATAAAATGAAATGAAATAAAAAGAATCATGTATTTGGTTGTCTAACACATTAATATGCTTTAATCTGAAAGTTTCTTAGTCTTTGACTCTCATAACTATACTAGTTTTATACACTGTATAATAATTGCTACAAACTTAGCAGTTTAAAACAATACACATTTATAATTTAAAAGTTCCTGTGGATCAGGAATCCAGGCCTGGCTTAGCTGGGTTCTATGCCTCAGGGTCTCAACAGGCTGAACTGTATTTGTCAGCCAATGCTGCAGTCTCATCAGAGGCTATACTGGGCAAATATCTGCTTCCAAGCTCCCTCAGGTTGTTAGCAGAATTCATTTTCTGCTGCTTCAGGACTGAGGCTTTAATTTCTTACTGGAAGCCACCTTTACCTCCCAGAGGCAGTCCACAGTTCCTGCCATGTGAGCTTCTCCAACATGGCCACTTACCTCATCGCAGCTTACCTCAAGGACAGTAAGTGGGAGTGTCTCTGGCACCTCTGCTAATAAGATGGAGTCTTATATACATCATATATAATTATGGAGCGACATCCCATCACCTCTGCCATATTGTATTGCTTAAAAGCAAGTTGCAATCCTGCTCAAACTGAGGGGAGGACATTACAGAGAAGTGTGAAGACCAAAGGACAGGGATCTTTGTATGTGTGGAGTGGTCACCTTAGGTTCTGTCCACCAAAGTGACCTTGACACTTTTGAAAATTACTTTGTAGAATATTTCTCATCTTTCATATAAGATGTTGTTCAATTCGGATTTGTTTCATGTTTCCTTATGATTCCATCATGATTAGGTAAATAATCTTTTTCTAAAATATTACAGAGATGTTGAACTCTTCACATTGCTTGGTGTCTCGTGATTTCAATTTGCCCTATTACTGATATTCACATTGATAATTTGAATTAAGTGGTATCTGCCATGGCATCCTCACTATAAAGTTACTCTTTTCCCTGATGTAATTAGTGTTTTGTGGAAAGATACTTTAAAACTATGTAACTATCCCCTTCCACATCTTACTTTGAATCAATTTAGGTATTTAATAACTAAATTAAAAAACTCAGTTACTTATTTATTCAGAATGGACTTATGGTTTACTGTTTGATTAAATGTGCTATAAATAATTACTAAAATTATTTATCTTGGTGTCCATTTGTCCCAGATTTAGCCAGTGGAGTTTCCTTCAAGTTGGCTTATGTGTTCTTTTAACATGACACCATCATTCTTAGAGTACTTCCTTACTTTCTGACATAATAAGATATCCAGGCTCATGCACTTTTCTTGCCCTAGTGGTGACATCAGCCATTACTCTAAGGAGCCCTTTACCAGTGCTCTTCCTGCAGATTCAAATTACTGCCTGGGATTACTTTCTCTCAGCCTGAAGAACTTCCTTTAGTATTTCTTGTAAGGTAGGTCTGCTGGCAACAAATTCTCTCAGTTTTTGTTTATTTGGGAGTCTTTATTTTGCCTTCATTTTTGAAAGATAACATTGCTGGATATAGAATTCTTGATTGAACTTTTTTTTTTTTTAATCTTTGAGTATTTTAAATATTTTAACCCACTGCCTTCTGGCCTTCATTGTTTCTGCTGAAAAGCCAGCTTATAATGTTATTGAGGTTCCCTATAACTGACTAATCTCTTTTATCTTGCTGCTTTCAAGATGTCTCCTTGTATTTGACTTTCATCATTTTTACTATGCTGTGTCTGTGGTTTTCTTTGAGTTTATCTTATTTGGATTTTGTTGAGCTTTCTGAATATGTAGGTTATTGTTTTTCAATATATTTGAATTTTTGGCCATTACTTCTTCAAATATTTTTTCTTCTTATTCTCCTTTCCTTCTGATACTTCCATTACTTGTATGTTGGTGTATCTAATGGTGTCCGATATCTCTGAGGCTCTGTTCATTTTTCTTCATTCTTTTCTTCATTCTTTTCTTTCTCTGTTCTTCAGCTGGTATGATCCCTATCAATCTATCTTCAAGTTCACTAATTCTTTCTTTTGCTAATTCAAATCTGTTAAGACCCTCTAGTGAGTACTTTATTTCACTTATTATACTTTTCAACTTCAGAATTTCCATTTAGTTCATTTTTATAATTCCTCTTTATTGATATTTCCTATCTGATGTGACATTGTCATCATACCTTCCTTTGCGTCTTTAATCATTCTTTCCTTTAGTTCTGTGAATACATATATAAAGGCTACTTTGAAATATTCTTCTATTAATATTTATTAAAATATTTTTAAAATATTTACGTTTTTTTATTAATTTGACATCTGGTTGTTCTCACAGGTAGTTTATGGTGACTGATTTTTTTCCCTGATGTATGAATCACATTCTCTTATTTTTTGTATGCCTCATAATTTTTTATTGGAAACTGAACATTTTGGATAATATATTGTAGCAGCTCTGGGTACTGCTACTCCCTCCCCCCACAGTGAGCTTGTTATTTCATTATTTGTTTACTGACAGGCTGGGTTATTTTAGTGAAGTCTATTTTTCTCTCACATTGTTACACTGCTGATGTTGTTCCTCAAGGAGGCACAACTTTGGGAATGCTCATATTTGCTCTCTCTCAGACCACACCCAGCTGTTAAACTCCACTAATTGCAGGCTGATTGCTTTATTGTTTTCAATAATGCCATAAGGGATTAATTCCTGTACAAACAAATCTAATCAAACTGTGGCTCTTTTGAAGGAATAGTTTTTGATGTCAGCATTTAATATTTGTTCTAACCCGAGGAGGGTTCCTCCCAGCTGTCTTATTCTCCTTTCTCTCCTGCAAACTAACCATCCTCAGTTTTGGCTATATCTTCATTAGATTCATAAATCAAGTTTCTTCCCAGCTGCCTTTTACTGTACATCTACTATTTTAAAGAGTATCCTTAGGCTTAAATATTTCCACTCTCTGTTGCAAATGAAGACAGTTACTTTGGGAAGAGATTAGGAGATATATGGTTCATGGCCTGCCTCTTTCTTAAGACAAACTCTCTGAGTCAGGGCTCAGGAGCTGAGAGCAGGGACAACAAGATCCTCTTAATTTGCATCTTTTGGTGGGGAACTATCATGTCAGGAGCTGGGGGAAGGGTTATCAGGACCTCAGTACTTCTAGTATGCTACTCCCAAGGTAGAGACTCTGGGCTACAAGCAGGGATTGGGCAGAAGGGATCCCCTATATCTTTCTGCACTCACTCAGGAATCAGCCTGGGCAACAGGCAGTTGGGGGCAAGGTGAGAAATGCTAGGGTCCTGCTAGTCCTAGGAAGAAAGCCCTCTAGCTGGGAGCTAGGAGGGCAAGGGTGTGGAATCTGCCTGCCTGATTTGGGATAGGAAAGAGAGGGAGTGGTTCAAATACCATAGACTTGCTTTTCCTAGGTTGTTTTTCTTTTTTTAACCTAGGTTTTCTTGAGTGGATTTTTTTTTTTTTTCATTTGCCATTTGCCTTAGGATCATTTCCAGAAGTTTTGAATGATCTATTTTTGTTTGTTTGTTCTTTTGTTATTTTGACAAGTTTTTAAAAATAATTTTGACCAGTTTTGACCAGTTTCACGGGAGCAAGTCAGAAGAACTCATGTTGTCATGCCAGGAATTAATCACACAGCATTTAAAAAATTTTTAAACTAAATTTTTAATTTAACTGTGTCATTTTAGTGTAGGCATGACCCACAGCCCATATACATTTCAGAGTTTCTACATGTCAGAATTCTTTTACATTATCTATAACTGCAACTTTTCCCAGACCTCTGCATTGTCTGTTCTCTGCCTAGAACTCCCTTTCTCCAGATATTTGCAAGACTTACTCCCTCTCCTCCTTCAGATGATTGCTCGAGAATCATCTTTTTAGCAAGGCTTTCTTTCACCATCCTATTTAACATTGAATTCTCCCCCATAAAACTGGCATGCTTATCCCCTTTTGCATTTTTTTTTCTTTTTTGGTCAGAGACTTTATTTTTATTTATTATTATTATTATTTTATTTATTTATTTATTTTTAGAGAGGGAGAGAGCGAATCTCAAGCAGGTTCCATGCCCAGCACAGAGCCTGCCTCAGGGCTCGATCTCACAACCCTAAGATCATGACTTAAGCCAAAATCAAGAGTCAGATGCTTAACCAACTGAGCCACCCAGGCACCCCCAGAGACTTTATTTTTAAATTTTTTTGTTCACTGCCGAATCCTTAGCACCTTAAAGTGTCCTGCACATAGTAGGCGCTAAAAAAAAAGAAAGTTGTTAAAACAATATTCTTAACATCTTACGTGTATTAACTCATCTAAAGCAGACCAGTGATTGTAAACTGTGATAATAATTGATAGATAATAATAATGCTTCCTACTCTCCAGACATGGAAACAGAGGTACAGAGAATGAATACAATGAGGCCATGGTAAAGGCAGGATTTGAACCCATGACACATGACTATTAGATTAAACTTCCATTCAGTCTAATTCTCCTCACTCCCAGATACTGGTTTCCTTTCCAGAGCACTAACTCAACTAATTCCAGTTAACATGTTAAAAAGACATTGGTTGATACTAGTTAGGATTAAGATTCCATAATATTCACATTTTAATGATGAAATCTTAAAAATCAAATGCCTTCAGGGTTTTTCAAGGTAATAATTCCAACAGGAGGAAGAGAGAATTATTTCTTCAAAAAAAGAAATTTCATTGGTGCTTCTCAAACAAGGAGTGGCATATCTGTCCTGTTTACGAGTATCCAGCAACATGCACTAAATTAAATGAGGTATAACAGCTGTGAAATGTATAGTTAGTACACACTCTTAATTTCTAGGAATCATGTTAATGCAGCTGGGTGTTATATCAACCAATCTCAATATAAATGATCAAAAACCCAATATGAAAAGCATCCCCCATAAAGCTAAAGTGGAGTAGAAACTTAAAAAGATGTATTAAAATCAACATTCTCATACTTAGCAAAATGGAGAAATAGGACTTACTGATACTACTGTTCTACTTAACAGAAATAAAAATTGTAAGATTATACCATAAACTAAATAATAAATATTATCACTGGGTATATATTGATAGTGCAATTATGGATGATTTAATTGTTTCTGTATTTTCTACATATTCAAAATAAATGCATCCTTTTTGAAATCAGCAAAAAAAGTTGGTTAAATGTTACAAAACACTAAAGAAGCTTGTGTTCATAAGAAGACGCTTTAATTGCTAAACGTGTAACTAAATCTATTTATCTCCATGTTGTGTGTGTGTTTTTTTTTTAAGATTTTATTTATTTATTTGACAGAGACAGACACAGTGAGAGAGGGAACACAAGCAGGGGGAGTGGGAGAGGGAGAAGCAGGCTTCCCGCAGAGTGGGGAGCCCAATGCGGGGCTCGATCCCAGGACCCTGGGATCATGACCTGAGCCAAAGGCAGACGCTTAACGACTGAGCCACCCAGGCGCCCCTCCATGTTGTGTTTTTCTATGTGCAAGGGATAATAGGATGTTTCTACATATGTAAATACTTTAACAATTTATAGATTCATTCTATACAGGTACAGTTAAGATCTACTACTTCTGAAACATACTATATAAATAACACAAATGGATGACTATACTTTACCTTTTTAAAAATTTTTATTTTATTTAAATTCAACTAATTAACATATAGGGTATTAGTTTCAGAGGGATAGTTCAGTGATTCATCACTTGCATATAACACCCAGTACTCACCACATCACGTGCCCTCCTTAATGCCCATTACCCAGTTATCCCTTCCCCCCACCCACCTCCACTCCAGCAACCCTCAGTTTGTTTTCCATAGTTAAGAGTTTCTTATGGTTTGTCTCCCTCTCTGATTTCTTCTTATTTTTTTATGTAAAGACTTCTTGGTTTAAAGTGTTAGTCTTTACCACCAGAAGTGGCAATAGAATAGAGGTTAAGAGCTCAAGCTCTGGGACCACACAGCTCAGGTGCAAAACTCAGCTCCATCACTTAGTAGCTGTGGGACAGTGAACAAGCTACTTATAGCCTCTGTAATTCAGTCTCTTCATCCATAAAATGGAGGCAATACTAACTCCTGTTTTATAGGGTTGTGGTAAGGATTAAATATGTCAAGCACTTAGGACAATGCCCACATATGTATTTGCTATTATGATCATTACCAAGTTGGCAGGCTCTTCAAGGCAGAGGAGTTATTTTACTTACTCCTCTGTTGTACTTACTATTATCCCTTGCATATAGAAAAAAATCAATAAATGATTCTAGAATGAATGACAGATTTAATTAATCTGAGAACTGAAATTAAAATGCTTGCTACATAGTCACTAAAACAAAAATTAGAAGGTTTCATGGACTGTCATGTGTGAACTCTCTAGTGTGAACTCTCAGTATTTCTCTTTGGTTCCCTAGTAAAGGCTCTGAGAAGAGGAACCTACTTCTAATTTTTAACTGTAACTCTAGAGATTTTACTGGATACACAAACAGGAAATTTAGATGTTAGCCAGGACTCTATATGAAAAATAACAGAACCCCAATTCTAAGTAGTTCATGTAAAAGAAGAAAAGGAGAAGCAGGTGGCTTATTTAGCCTTAACACAGGGAGAGGTGCTGAAATTGGCCTTTGGGATACCTAGAATCAGATGGGTCAGTCTGTCTGCCCAGCTGTTTCTGGATGTATTCTCTCTCTTAGTCTCTCTCCTCACTTTGCTTCTTGTTCTATTTCTCTCTTCCATGTTGCCTTTGTTCTCTCCCACTACAGGCAGTTTCTGTGTAGGATAGGTGACGTGGCTACCAGCAGTCCTAAACACACATCCTCAGATCTTCTCATAAAGGAGAGAAATCTTACCCAACATCTCCCATTATAAAACATGCCATGGAAGGCTTTCTTGGGCTGTTTAGGTATTGTGCCCATCCCTAGAGAGAAGGATTATATAGAACAGGCACTGGTCTCCCAACTCCAAGGTTTGTTATTGTTATTTGCTTGTTTATTCAGACTGTTAGGATTACTTTAGTGAATTCTTTATTCCCCCAGTGTTAAGCCTCTGATTTTATATCTCAGGGTATGCATATAGTTACTTTTTCCATGACCACACCCAGCTGTTAAAATCCACTAATGTCTAGAGGTGGAAAAGAAGTGGTTCCCCCCAAACCATGTAGAGATAGCCCAGACAAACTTCAGGAATGCCAAATATCAGGCAACTACCTCAGTTTGTGTCTACTATATGAAATAATTCAAGGGACTGTATTAAATTATGGAATGCATTACTAAGGTAGGACATAGACACTTAACTGAAAATATTCCAAAGCAGGAATACCTTAGCTCTCTATGAGGGTTATGTGCAGTATTAATGTGATCAGCTAACCTCTCCCACTTCTTTAAGTTCAATGATTACAGTTATGGTACTCTACCTGGAAAAAGGTAAAGTCCAACAATATTTCCAAGATTTTCTATTAAAGGAAAATGTACATTATTCTAGTATCAATGCAAAACATAGAAATTAGTGCCTTAAATCTCTCTCTGGTTCTTGTGAGTCTTCCTGGATTAGCCTGGGGGAGGATGAGGAAAGCTTGGAATAATTATTATTTGAAGCATGGTAAGAACTGAGGTACCAAAAGATTTCTAAGACACAGTGAACTCAAGCCAAAGGCATCCCTAGACTGGCTCACTAACACCACAGTAACCAAACACTGCCCACAACAGGCAAAGAGAGCCACTGTAGACAACTGGACTGAAGGAAAAAGCAGCTCAGCTACAACAGCAGGGCACACACATCACACGTGGGAGACATCCCTGAAGTGCCAGGTTCTGATGAATAGGAAACACTGCACGGCAGGGCACTATAGGACCTCTTCTTCATAAGGCCATTACTTTCAAGTACAGGAGATGTAGTTGTCTTTCCTAATACACAGAAACAGACCTAAAGAGACAGAGGAATATGTCCCAAACGAAAGAACAAGACAAAACCATAGAAAGAGACGTAAGCAAAATGGAGATAAGTAACACACCTGATAGAGAATTTAAAGTAATGATCATAAAGATCTCACTGGACTTGAGAAAAGAGTGGACTACATCAGTGAGACCTTAACAATGAGATAAAAAAGAACCAGAGATGAAGAACATAAAAATGAAATTTAAAATACACTAGATGAAATAAATGGTAGACCAGAAGCAGCAGAAGAACAAATCAGTGATCTGGAGGACAGAGTAATGGAAAGTCATCAAGCTGAGCAGCTGAGAGAAAAAAATAATTATGGAAAATGAGAACAGACTTAGGGAACTCAGCAACACCATCAAGTATAAAAACATTCACAGTATAGGGATCCCAAAAGGAGAAGAGAAAGAAAAGGGGGCAGAAAATTTATTTGAAGAAATAATTGCTGAAAATTTCCCTAATCTGGGCAAGGAAATAGAAATCTAGATCTAGGAGGTATAGAGATCCCCCCCGCCCAAATCAACCCAAGAAGGTCCACACCAAGACACATTATAATTTAGATGACAAGAAGTAGTGATAAAGAGAGAATTTTAAAAGTAGCAAAAGAAAAGAGAGCAGTTACATAGAAGGGGACACTCCATAAGGTGATCAGCTGATTTTTCAACAGAAACTTTGCAGGCCAGAAGAGAGTGGCATGATATATTCAAAGTGCTGAAAGGAAAAAATCTGCAGCCAAGAACACTCTATCCAGCAAGGCTATCATTCAGAACAGAAGGAGAGATGAAGAGTTTCCCAGACAAACAAAAGTTAAAGGAATTCATGACCACTAAATCAGCCCTTCAAGAAATGTTAAAGGGAACTCTTTGAGTGGAAAGGAAAGACCATAAGTAGGGGTAAGGAAAGTAGGAAGCACAAAAGCAGTAAAAATAAGTATATCTGTAAAAATCAATCAAGGGACTCAAAAAATAAAAGGATGTAAAGTATAACACCATATACTTAAAATGTGGGGAGGAGAGGAATAAAGAATGGGTTCAAGCTTAAGCAATCGTCAACTTAATACTGACTGCTGTATACGTAAGATGTTATATACAAACCAAATGGTAATCACAAATAAAAAATAGAGATGAAAAAAAATAAAGAGAAAGGAATCCAAGTATGCTGCTAAAGAAAGTCAACTAATCATGAGAGATCAAGAGAAGAAAGGAATGGAGAAGAACTACAAAAACAACTGTAAAACAAGTAACAACATGGCAATAAATACATACCTATCAGTAATTACTTTGAATGTAAATGGACTAAATGCTCCAATCAAAAGACATAGGGTGACAGAATGGATAAAAAAACAAGACCCATCTATATGCTGCCTACAAGAGATTCATTTCAGACCTAAAGACACATGCAGATTGAAGTGACCAGATGGAGAAGCATTTTTCATGCAAATGAAAGTGAAAAGAAAGCTGGGGTAACAATACTTACATTTGACAAAATAGACTTTAAAACTAAGATTGGAAATAATCTAAATGTACAGTAATAGCAAATTTAAAAAGAAAGTATGGCATATCCATGTACTAGAATATTATATAATCAGTAAAAACTGTGTTATGAAAGAATATACAATAATATATTCTTAGTATATCATAAGGTTTGTTTTAAAAGATAGTTATAAAATATTCAAATCCCATTATTTAAAATTCCATTATTTAAAATGCACATATACATTTTATATGCATATAAATGCAGAATGAAGAGTAAACATGATACAAACCAAAATACTAATAATGCTTTTGGAGTCACTGTAGTAGAATTGTGGATTATTTTGTTTTCTGTATCTTATATGTGTTTTCTAAATTTTCTATAATAAAGAAATACTACATTTATGTAAGAAAAAAATAAAATTATTATTCACTTAAAGTGAATACTGAGGCTTAAGTTTTAAAAACACTTGAACATTATTGAGGATTGTAAGGAAACATTTGCCATTAGCAGATTACTTGTTCTCCTTTGTGGTGATTTCTCTGCAACATTTCATACTATTTCACAATTTGGTCCTGTACTTTGTCAAAATCCATGAAAATATATGATCTGAATAAAAATTAACAGAAATCTTCAAAAGAGGGTGCCTCAGTAGCTCAGTTGGTTAAGTGTCCCAACGGCTCGGGTCATGATCTCAGGGTTGAGAGATCAAGCTCTGTGTGGGCTCCATGCTGGGTGTGGCGCCTGCTTAAGATTCTCTCTCTCCCTCTCCCTCTGCCCCTCTCCACTCACACTCTCTCTCTCAAAAAGGAAAGAAGGAAAGAAAGAAGGAAGGAAGGAAGGAAGGAAAGAAGGAAGGAAGGAAGGAAGGAAAGAAGGAAGGAAGGAAAGAAAGAGAGAGAGAAAGAAAGAAAGAGAAAGAAAGAAAAGAAAGAAAAGAAAGAAAGAAAGAAAGAAAGAAAGAAAGAAAGGAAAGAAAGGAAGAAAGAAAGAAAGATCTTCAAAACAGCTATGAGGGATATTGCTTTTGTGAACTAATGGTCAGCACTCTGGGGACAATGTGTCCACTTTCTTTTTTTTTTCTTTTTTTTAAGATTTTATTTATTTAATTGAGAGAGAAAGAACATGAACAGGAGAAAGAAGCAGACTCCCTGCTGAGCAGGGAACCCAATGCGGGGCTTGATCCCAGGACCCTGAGATCATGACCTGAGTGGAAGGCAGATGCTTAGCTGACTGAGCCACCCAGGCACCTGAATGTGTCCTCTTTCTTATCTTAGATTTACTGCTGGGCTTAACAGTGCTATGCTCCTGCCAGTGTTCATTCATTCATTGAATCACTGTTAAACGAATATTGAACTCCTGAAGTCCTCCCTAATTGCTGACAGCACCCTACAGAATTTGCTGTGAGATGTACATAAACTGTAACCTGCCAAAATGAGACCCCAAAGCTGATTCGGGAGATATAATTAAGGACAACTGCCTTTGCTTTTTAGCTCTGAATTAGGTTTAAAATAAACAGTGTTGATCCCAGAATGGAATGTGTATAAAGAGTTTATATTTGTCTTATTCGGGATTTTATAACAAGATTTTAATAGGTCTTCCATTTTGATCTCATTTGCTGTGATCCAATGTGACTACAATAGATTGGACAAATTGTAAAACTCCTAAAAGAATGGAGCAGTGCGGAACAACTGTCGTGATTTCAAGTGACATCCCTTTTGCCTAGTCCATTGTCTAATTGTATTTCAGCTGCAGACATATTTTCTAACTTAGATTTATTTTTCATCCGCAGGATATGCACGGGAGCCCTTATCTTCAGGCACACTTTTTGCCCTATCACTTTGGTAATTTGAATCACCCACACAAGTTCAAGGAAAGTACTGCGAACATAACAAGTCCTTATCCAAGTCCAGAGTATTTTGTTCACCTAGTTTACTGCCTTACCATCTGCCCTTCACTTCTGAAGGACTTGCAATAAAGCAGGAGCCAAAGTAAAAGCAGATACCCCACTGCTATCTATTTAACTTTCATTAAGTGAGTTGGTGCAGTGCTCAGGCGCCTTCTCAAAACCAGCCCATCATCTAAGAGTATTTACATAAGACTCTTTGCATTATATTCCGACCTCTGCAACATTAGTATTAACTACTGACATCTGCCAAGTCTGACTGGTAAGTGCTTTACAGTATCAATTCATCCCAAGCAAAAAGCATTTCTGAGTGCTGCAGTGCTCTTGTTAATGCCAATAAGAAGTATCAAGGCTCATATGACACCTAGCAGAAATTAGTACCCACATTCAAAGAAAAGTCTTTGTTATTTCCCAGAGTATTATGTGGACTTTATTGAGATGACTGCATCTGACACCTGCTGTAATATAAAATGCAGCTATAATTAGCCAACTGATGCTCACTGCAGTTTAGGTCGAATCCCTTCTGTGGGAATTATGCTTTAAAATATTCAGAACTCCAAGTGGCTCTCATTACATTTAATTTTAACTTAGAATTAGGTGGTCTAGAAAAAAAAATTTAGGATTGTAATAGCCCCCTGCTGAATGCCACACAGCAACGTGAAAACCCATAGGGTTTTTCCCCCCTCTAAATTAAAAAAAAAAAAAAAAATGAGAACAGCAGACTACACTAGAGCCTTCCATTGAAGTCTGGCTTTGCTTAATTGTACTTTTTGCACTCATCAGTCTCTCCTCTTCAGAGCAAGCTACAAAAATTGCCTGAATAGCCAAAGAAAAGTTTCCCACAGTCACTGGCCACAGAAAAACACTATTGTCCTTCCTCACAGTTTGATGGACAACATTTCTATAAATGGGTAGCCAGGCTGTCAATGGTACCCTTGCTGAAAAGGCAAAAGAAGAGAACGGATTCTGCCAATATCTGACAAAGCATGTTAACGCATAATCAGGCATTCACTAGTCAGGCAGCTGCCCCTGGGACCTTCATCATACAGGTGCCTTTAAGCCATTTCCTATTCACAGATAAAGGAAACAAGCAGGAGATACCTGGGAAAGGAGCAGTCCATTATGGCTTGCCAAATGTCCATCTTCTAGGCTGTGTGTATAAAAGTAGAAAGAAGAAAAAAGGAAACTGTGGTTTCCATTGAAAAACTGTAAAACAGCAGAACATTTACAAAACCTATCATTTAAGCTGTGCTGTTTTTCCCCTTTCCTTTTCTCTTTATTTTATTTTTTTAGAAGGGGTGGATGTGTTTGTTTGTTTGTACAGCATAGAGCACTCATGTCTAATAACAGAGGTCTGTTTTCCTCAGTGGTTTGTCAAATGCATTTGTCCAAATGTCCCTTCACATGCAGGCTGAAATACTTACCTGGTCTAATTGAGCAACAAAGTATCTACTTTGTCACCTTAAGTGATTTTTTTTTTCTACACACACACACATGCACCACACTCACACAAACATACACACTCCATTTTAAGATCTGTGATCAGTGATGCCAAAGTGGTAATGGGGTAGATGATTCTCCAGTAAAGCAGAAACTCTGGACGATCTCTTAAGGGGCCACCAAAATAAATATTCAGGAGAATGATTACCACTGTTCATTTCTTCATAACTGCTTAGACTAAGAACATTAGTATCACACTGCTCTGATCTACCCAGTTAGAGAAAGTATCAGACCTTAATACTCCATTAAGCCAAAGGCCCTATCAGCCTATACATAGCACATTTTCAAATTAAAATTTAATAAGACAATTTCAGATTAAAATTTCATGATTACCACCTTAAGGCTGTTAAATATGAATTTCTATTTTATTTCTTCATTTTCATTTTATTTATTACCATACTCTCAGATTTCTTATACTCAATGTATGGTACAGATATGGGAAAGAACCAGGAGTACAATTTTGGGAAGTGATTAGATCCTCAGGGACCTTAGATTGACTAAATGTGGTCCTTGTGATACAGTTTGAAGATCTGACACACTCATAACCGTATTTCCCTCTAAAAGGCAAGGTACTATAAAACCACTGGGGAACAACAAAGTCAACACAGTGATATAAACCAAATGTCATGAATTAAAGTACTGCTTTTTCAACTAACGTCTTGAGTGCTACTTATTTTCTATAGCTTCCTCATCTGAAAAATAGGAGTGCACTGCTTACCACAAACAGTTCTGGGGAGTAGTCACTGATGAAAATTTCTGCCTTTGGTGTAGGAAGAGAGAACATCTGCTAACTGGAACAAACCCATCAAGGATCATGAATGCTTTAGAAATATAACATTGCATTCTCTGACCTAAAATTTATTTTCTTCTATTTCTTCTTTTTACTTATTTCTAGAATAGAAATAATAATAATGAGGTAAAGTTTAGTTAATAAATCGTTAATAAATTAAGATTTATTAATTTTATAATTTTTACAAATACATGAAGACAGGAAATTTTCCTTAAATTTAACTCAATTCAATAATATTTAATATTTGCTTATAGATAATCATTGCCATTACTGCTACCATACCTATTACATGCTAGGTACTTTATATATGTTTCATCATTTAATGACAACTCTGAGGTAAATATAATTATTATTGCCACTTTATTTATTTATTAAAAAAATTTTTTAGGGACTCCTGGGTGGCTCAGTTGGTTAAGCATCTGCCTTCAGCTCAAGTGATGATCCCAGGGTCCCGGGATGGAGTCCCGCATCGGGCTCCTTGCTCAGCAGGAGCCTGCTTCTCCCTCTGCCTGCCACTCCCCCTGCTTGTGCGTGCTCTCTCAATCTGACAAATAAATAAATAAAATCTTTAAAAAAAATTTTTTTAGGGGCACCTGTGTGGCTCAGTCATTAAGTGTCTGCCTTCAGCTTGGGTCATGGTCCCAGGGTCCTGGGATCGAGTCCCGCATCGGGCTCCCTCCCTGCTCAATGGGAAGCCTGCTTCTCCCTCTCCCACTCCCCCTGCTTGTGTTCCCTCTCTCTCTGTCAAATAAATAAATAAAATCTTTAAAAAATTAAAAAATTAAAAAATTAAAATAAAAAAGATTTTTTAAAAAGTAAACTCTACCCACACATGGGGCTCGAACTCACAACCCCAAATCAAGAATCGCATGCTCTACCAACTAAGCCAGCTAGGTACCCCTATTATTGCCATTTTATAGTTGGGGAAATTGAGGCTCTAGAAGATACAGTAGTTTAACCTTCTCTACTTCTCTATCAAGATGTAGACTTTGGATATGACTTCTTCCAAAGACCATGCTTTCTCTATGAAACCATGGTTCATGTTTTAATTAATAGGACAAAATGAATTTTTATTTTTTCATGATTTGAAAACACAATATGCTCTCTTATTAGGTAGCATATGTACATATTTATACTTTATAATATATGTGTGGGTTTCTTAATCATTGTAACATAAATTAAATCAACCTCTAATCTCCAGGTAGAATAACCAAAACTTTTTTGGATAATTGAATTTGAGTTTATTTTTCTTAACTATTTCTAGGGAAAGCATTTTCATCAGTGACTAAATTTATACGTGAAAATTTTAACCAAAGACTACTTTTATCTCAAAGGCATGGTCTATCTCACCAACCAAACTGAAACTCCTTAAGGTCTAAAAGAAACCCAGTCTTCAGCTTTCTCAAAAAAATTTTTGTAATAAAACATAATCTCTTAGGAATTTCTTCTTCAGATGTGCCCTTAAAACTCCTTTAACTTAAAACACTCTTTTATTCTGGTTTTGGTTGAATCCACAGTTTCTTACTATTTCCCACCAGGTCAAATATAAATATTTTGGACTGGTGTTCAAGTTCACAGAAAACTAACCCTAATGTGCCACTTCAACTTTTAATTTTACCCTTTACTCCAGTTGAGCAAATCTCATCTCTGCTTCTTCCTTGCTCATTCCCATTTCTGACTTCTTAGTTGCTATGTTTCTTATTAGAAATACCTTATTTCTTCCTTTCTTTTTCCTTTCTTTCTTTTCTTCCTTCCTTCCTTCCTCCTTCCCTCTCTCTCTCTCTTTCTTTCTTTCTTTCTTTTCTACCTAAACCTAATATTTCATGTCCATCTAATGGTATACCTTCTTCAAGGAAATTTTAACTCACTCAACACTGATCTTTCACTTAATTTCATCAACCCTTTTGATTTTATTATGTGGCCTATCACCATTCACTAGAATGATATGATAGTCTGCCTCATCCTCAGTTGTTTCATGGGGCCTAGACCTATGTTCCCCACCAAATTATAGCTTCCTTGGGGGCAAAAGAAGACCGTAAGTCCATAAACAAATGAGAGAAGAATAAAAGAGTTTACCCTAATGCTCCATATAACATTCTCTTATATTTCATCCTTGAAGGAAGTTATCATCCATTGATATCCTTCTAGTTCTGCAACTAGAAAAGGAAGCAACACTCCAATCTGGCTTGAACAGAGAATGAGTTAAAAGAGTTGCCATCTCTAACCTTTTCTAGGTGGATGTGGAACTTATTAGTGCATAGAATATTTCTGGCTTTTCTCCTTCTGAGCACATGAGGGGAATATCATTCTTGACCCCATTTGAAGTTAGCACAGCCATATCCTTTGCATTAGTCAATTAATGTGATCAGAAGCAACAAGTATCACTTAGGGAGAAGCTTTAATATTTTGTGCTATTTTCCATTTTACTTTTTCCTTCCTGCAGGAATTGTGAAAGAATGGAGGTAGACCCCCTTCCTCAGCCAGGGTCTCTAAATGAGGATGACGTACAGCAGAGTCCCCAGCCAACTAATGATGTACATGTAACAGGAGCAAGAAACAAACTTGTTTTAAGCCACTAAGGTTTACCACTGAAGCCCAGCCTATGCTGCCTCATGTTATAGCTTTCTTAGGTCAATATGGGACTCAGAATGTCAAGATATGAGAAGACTGAAAAACTGAATGACTAAATTAAAGCATCTTAAAATATAATCCATAAATATATAAGATTAGGCATTTCATTTTTTAATCTGGTGGGTGAAGAATCAAGCTCAAAAGATCCTTCAAACATCTTACTGAGTTGTTTACAATTTCTTTTCTTTCTCCTCTTTGACATCCATTGTACTTTCAAACTCTGTACATTATTTTGAAATTTTGAAATTTTTTACTGACCGTAGACTCCACTAAAAATCTCAACCATCACAAAATTTAGTGTTAGAGTTCTTTAACTTTTATATATGTAATATTTCTGATTGAATATTAAATACCATTTGTGTCCTTGTAGCTACAGCTACAAAACGATATGCATATTTTGGGCATTATTTTGCTATTGGGTATTGTCCAGGCAGTCAAAATAAGAAATCACAGATCTAGCTTTATTCATCTACATAAAAGTTTCTTTTACCTAGTTATGGCATAAATGTACACTTTAAAAATTTTATTTATTGTTTTCTTAGATTTGTTTCAAAAAGGAAAGCCAAAGTTTCAAATATGAAAGATGAGGACCTACTGAGTATGCTTGTTTTGTTTTTACTTTTATTCTTTTTTATATACTAATATGCTGATGAATACATTCCCCTATGACTACATTCTTCACCACACATAAGTACTATATAGTTACGAATAATGAAATTTAAAAAGCACAATGAAAGAACAGAACAACTGTTTTTTTATTTCTCACTCTTGAGGACTCACTGCAATATTTCCTGCTCTATATTAAGTTTGAGAGCTTCTGAGAAGTATTCTTAGAATTCGGATCTTTTGGAAAGAATAATGATTCAATCAGAGTTTTTTTTAATCATGATGATTACTTTAGGATAATGATCTCATACGGCTAAGATGTTGCACTTATATTGCACTTAGATGCAGCATTTCATTTTAGCAAATACCAAGAATCATCCATGACTTCATTATTGTACCTGATTTTTACAAGTTCTTTATCCAAGAACCTCTTCATTCTCAATTGAAATGGGGATGCTATTTGATAAAGTGCAATGATAACCAGTACCAGCTGAAAAACATGACAAAATGAAGAATGTCAGAACCATTTGAGAGCAAACCAGAAATTCCCATTTGTAGTCTTAAAAATCCAGCTTGGAATTGGTTCAGAAACCAGTCTTTCAAAGGTGGCTCACAATTCCCTTTAAGTTTCATTGGAGAAATCTAGACTTTAGTAATACACATGATATAAGGCATTAGTTTCCTCCCACAATAAAGGCAGAGAACCAAGAATATATCACCATCACCATTTCTAATAACATCCTGCTAGCTAAAAACTGAAACTAGCCAAATTGCTGACAACCTCATTCATTGGAGTGGCAAGACATGGATAGAAAGAGCATTTAAAAAGAATTATTAGAGTGATTAAAGAAAAAAGTTTATTCTGTAAAAAGATTAACCATTTTTTCTTTTGCCATCCCCATTTAAGGTATTCAATTTACCAATGCTCATTCAACCAATATCTACTGAGCCGTGACTATGTTAGAGAAATGAAACCCATGGCATTGCATAGAAGTAGAAGGCAGGTTAGGATATACGTCATAGGAGCAGCACAGACAATGCTGGCCCCCTCAAGAAAGCTTCCAGTGACAGGGGCCAGGGAAGGCTTAGTGTGAGAGGTGAGTCTTAAAAAATAGGTGAGATTTAAAAAAAAAAAAATAGGTGAGATTTTAGTTGGTGTAGATGAGAATAAGAAAACAGAGAAAATGAATGAAGAGGACAATAGAGGTGACAAGGAAATGAGTATACTGTAGTAATTGCAGAGCACTTAAGCAAAAGGGAAGTATGAAAATGGGATGGTTACGGTCAGCAGGGTCAGAATTTTAGTTGTTGATGATGGTGATGGGTTTTGGGGGGATGTATATATATAGCGAAGTTGTCCTCCTTTGAGGGAGTCGAATCACTTTCACAGAGGAAGAAGAAAGGAATGGTATGAAGAGTCTAGCCCTGGAAATAAAAAAAACACCTCTTTCTTTGAGATAGGAAACCATCCTTCTTTATTAAGAAAGAACATCTAGGATCACAATATCTAATGTGCTCTTCTTTTCTTTCCTTCTCCTCTACCTGAAGTATCTCAGCCTCTAAACCTATCTTTTCATCAGCACATACATTCATTTTAACACTTATTGAGCACCTACTATGTGCCAGGAATAAGCACAAGAGCCTGCCACATGGTTGATACTCAAAGTTTCCTGCTTTAAAGTAGAGAAAAGGAAAAATGAAAGAGCACTAGGTATCTGTAAATTTCTCAGTAAAGTAGGATGGATATTATCTGGTGAGAATGGAAAGGGTAAGTAGTGAATTAGATGTGTGAGCAGAAAGATCTGAAGCACCTGCTGAGGGAAGTGTGCTGGGGAATAAATGGGAGATCAATATCAAGATTGTGAAGCAGCAATGAGAACCCAGTTGGAGTAGGTTAGATTGATTTTGCATTGGGCCAGAGGAACAGATAGTGGTATGACCTTCTCCAAGAATACTATTTGAACAAAATTCTCTACAGAACAGGAAAAGGATGAGTGAAACATATAAGGGTAGGGTGGTGACTAAAGGTCAGGTTTGGCATGGCAGAAAGATAGGGTTTAATAAATGCAAAATGGAGTTTCTCACTTCCCAATAATCAAGCCTTCTCTCCTCCAAATAATGTGTTACATGACATTTCTCTCATATTCTTAACCCATAAAAAATGAATTAGAATTATATTCTAAACTTTCCTATTCTAAAATCACATTCTAACATGACTTCTGAAATAGTTGTATGATTAGTAAACCTGTTTTAGAATGGTTTTATTTATGTCAAAATGTCCACAGAAGTGTCCTCTTATGATAAACTTCTGTCCTAATTTTCATAAAACTATACAAATATTAAATGTAAGATGTTATAAAATTGATATTACATAAATAACATTTACTTTTCCATTGTGAGATTTTGTAGGTGAGAAATCCCATACTATAAGCCTTATAAATTATTTTTAAAAAATAAATGGGAGATCCTTTCTGATGACATTAAATCTACACAAATTAAAGAACAGCCTCTACTGATTTAGCTATTATCACATTCACTTATGCTGCTCATTAGCTAGTCATGTATATCCCATATGTCTGCATATCTGAAATGACCATAAGAAAATATGGCACAACAGCATTAGCTTATTCAAAAATGGTATGATTGAATACAACACAATTCTAAAACTCTATGACAGAATTAGTATCTTTTACTTTAAATCAATCTTCTGACACCTGGATTTTCCTCACTTTAGATGGGTTCCTAGTCTTAGATGAAAATAAGCCGACTGACTCTTGTTATTCTCAATTCTTCTCTTTCAGAAGTCAGGTAAAGTCAAAATAAGCTATTATGTAGCAGTCAGGAAAATACCATGCTAGAGGGTGAGAACTCAAAAGCTCTTCAGTATATACAGAGTATCTTTTCCTTTGGGAACCCTAAAATTCTCACGATAGGGTTGGGTACACACTAGACACTAAATACTTGTGTGACTAGACGCCATACAACCCAAGGATGGATCTGTATCTGGCCTGTTCATAGCTGGATCTCCATTGTCTACCAAAGCATCAGTCACATTACTGATACTAAGGAGGAAGGAAGCCGGGAGGCCCAAAAATAGTTCAATTTTAAGTAATAACATTCTCCTAGGCAGTATCTTGAGAGGGTCAGACACTAAACAAAACATCTGCATTTTAACAACTGTCTTAATAATAGCACGTTATTAAACACCAAAGAACTTTTGAAACTACTCACATTAAAAAAATTTAGAAAATTGCATTCAAATTATAGATAATCTACATATGAAATCACTTGCAGTTAATGTGTTGCTTAATAAGCATAATTTGTTCCTGTAAATTTGGTATTTTCTTTGCCCATGATTTAACTAACTCACCTTTTAGAGAAAGTTGTAGATTTTAAATGTCAATAGTTTTATCTTTTCTTCTTCTTTTTTTTTTAGGGAGATACTGCTACTGCCTGGGTAAAGAGCAGGAGGTAAAACAAGCTTAAAGAGTTTTGTTCATTATTATCACAGTAATAGTTCAAAGCAATAACAAAAAAATATATAATTTATTATCCTTAGGGAGATTTTCCAAGTGTTTTGGAACCCCATTTGTATTGACAAAAATAAATTAGATGAAATTGGCTGAAAAGAGAGCTCTCCATAAGAAGAGTTCAAAAGATGAATTATATTACTCTTCAGTTATTGATAATAACAATAATTTAGCTTACTACTTCAGTTTATAGTTTACAACATGCTTTCACATACTCTATCTCAATTGATTTGAACAACTTGTAAGTTAAGTCATGCAGCTAATATTAGACCATTGATTTTTTTTTCCTATTTCCTTGATTTTTCAAGCAATTTGGTCATTGTAGAAAATTATAAGAAAAATTGTTAGGAAAGTATACAGAAAAAGATTACTCTAAACCAATCGTGGTTAATATTCTGGTGAATTTCCTTTCAGTCTTTTTTCTGTGCATTATTCTAGTGTTTGAGTTAACAATCTTTACAATTTATCATATTACATTTTTCTTTTGACATTATAACAAGCATGTTCCCATTTTGTTTGAGTCTTTAAGTATCATCTGAATAAATTCACAAGATACTTCTAGTTTTTAAACACGTATAAATAAAAAGTATTTTGGGAAAAAAAAGAAAGGTATTTTGGATATCTTTATGCTCAAAACTTTGTGTGTTTTAGAATAATTTCTTTTCTTTTCTTTTTTTTTTTAAAGATTTTATTTATTTATTTGACAGAAAGAGACACAGTGAGAGCAGGATCACAAGCAGGGGGAGTGGGAGAGGGAGAAGCAGGCTTCCTGCTGAGCAGGGAGCCCGATGCGGGGCTCGATCCCAGGACCCTGGGATCATGACCTGAGCCGAAGGCAGACGCTTAACGACTGAGCCACCCAGGCGCCCCTAGAATAATTTCTTAGAATAGATGACAAGATTACATTTACCAAATACTAGAAGCAGCCACAGGATCAGAAGGGATTTGATTTTATGTAGTCAATGTTACTGCTTTGGAACAATCCTATTTTTATAATCCTTAAAAGTTATAAAAAATTTTTCCTTGCATCTCCCTTAAATGTTAAAGACAGAAGCCCTCAAATCAGTTTTCATTTTGTCTTCTCATTATGTTCTCTGGTGAAGAAAGAAAACAGTTAGTTCCTATCTTAGTATAATAAGATATTTAAAGAATCTCATCAATTTTAATCATCATTCTCTTTTCAAAAAGATAAAGAAGTTAAAATAATGATCACTAACTTTACTGAGAACTCACTATGTGCATGGCACAGTGTGCTAGCATTTCACATGCATTAATTTAATAAAGATAATTACACAATTGAGAAAGGAAATGAAGAGTCATCACTTCAACAACTAGGTTTGGTGAGCCAATTTATCAACACAGGAAGTAGGTTTAGGCTTCCCTTAAATAAATGTAGAATATAAGAAAAACTGCTGCTAGTCAACCAGGAGATATACCAAGAGACACTTTCTGATCTTGGGGGATATTATAGAATCTCCAACTAGGGAAGATCAAACGGAAGAAGAAAACAATTGGGAGAAGGAATGAATGACGTGTACTTTTAATTTCTTTCTTTTTAAAGTAATAGATGGCTGAAAATAGAAGAGGTAAGGATGGGAATATCAACGAGAATCAAAGAACAGAACATAGTCAAGTGATGAAAAAAGTGCTACCACTGTTTTGTGAATTTTTTTATATTATCTAATTTCATCCAACTCTATGAAGTCAGTGGGATTATCCCCACACAATCCAAGGAAGAAACTGACCAGCAAATGCTTGACAGAATATAGAAATCTGGTTTAGAAATATTAAATGAATACACTTTATATTTTCAAAGAGATAAAAGAGGAAATCAAAAAACAAATAAAAATAGGTGATGAAACACACACAATAACCTAGTAAAGAAAAATAACCAGTCAGACAGCTTAGAAATAAAAACTGTAAAAAAAAAAAAAGAAATAAAAACTGTATTTTATATTTTAAAAACTCAGAGAATGGGCTAAGTGGCAGGGAAAATACAGATGAAAGGAAATTAATAAGTAGGAAGATAGAACTGGGGAAAGCTCCCAGCACGAAAATAAAAGAAAAATGTAATATATATAAGAGAAATGACACTAGGTTACATATTTTCAGGAGGGAAAATAGAGAGAATGGTAGGTGGGCAATGTCTTAAAATAAAATGACTAACAATTTGGCAGAATTCTTTTTAAAAGACCCATGTGTACAGATTTAAAATACTTATCAAATGTTGATCAAAATTAAGTTTAAAAAACTTGTATCTAGGGGTGCCTGGGTGGCTCAGTCGTTAAGCATCTGCCGCCGGCTCAGGTCATGATCCCAGGGTCCTGGGATCGAGCCCCGCATTGGGCTCCCTGCTCCGCGGGAAGCCTGCTTCTCCCCCTCCCACTCCCCTTGTTTGTGTTCCCTCTCTCACTGTGTCTCTCTGACAAATAAATTTAAAAAAATCTTAAAAACATAACAAAACAATAAAAACTTATATCTAAATTCATGGTGAAACTTGTGAAAAGTAAAGTGTATTGTCAAGCTTCCAAAGAAAAAAAAAATACTGAATGCTATAAAAAATGAGAAAATATTGTCATCCTATTTCTCACCAGTAACATTAGTAGTAGGAAAAAAACAAAACCCAGAAAAATACTTTCAAGGTACTGAGGAAAAATAATAACAAAAAAAACTTTGAACCTAGAAACCTTTGACAAGTCAAACTATCACTCAAGAGTGATGACAAAATAAAGATTTTTCAGACATATGAGAATATAGAAAGTTTAACACCCACAGATCTTTAAGATGTTTTGAGAAGTGGACTTGTAATTGTAGTTCTTGAAACAAACAGAACCACTCTTTAAGGGATGTTAAATCAGTCAGAGAATGAACTTTTAAAAACAGTGGAAAATTAGAGGTCGCACCATTGTCAGGGACATCTGGGAATCGTCTGTGCTTTGCCCAACACCCTCTCCCTACAATGAAAACGTAGCCTTGTTGGTACTAATGGCTTAGCACAAATTTGGCTTTCTCGATTCTGAAGGGTGTTACCTGTACCGAGTGTCACAACCACTGCATGACCCGTAAGGGAATCAAAAGGCCTAATAAAAGTGACAGACCTCTACATCTGACCAAGATGGAGTAATAGGGTCCAGATTTATCCTCCCACTTAAACAACTGGGCGGGGGTGGGGGGGGGAAGCTAAAACAGAAAAAAAAAAAAAAAAGCAACTGTTTTTAGCTATTGGATAATAGGAAGTATGGGACTATGATCCCTGCGAGAAAGAAAAAGAACAAGTTGAGCCCAATAATTGCACCAGTTTACTGCCTAGAGACAGTTTCCAGTTTGCAGGTCAGGAAGGCAGAATGCAAATAAAGTCTGGTTGTCTCACTGGGTTGAGGAGACAGCAAACAGAGTTTGGGGAGTCAAGGCAGTGAGAGTTGGTGGAACAGAGTACCAGAGAAAAGGGAGCTCTGCAGAGAGAGTTCTGGAGATCTGCAGAGGGTTCTCCTTGTGTCTTTGGCTGATTCAGGTATATGTGAGAGGAAAGTAGTCAAGGCTGGAAACTAATAGGCAAAACAGTTCCCAGTGTTCATAGAAGGAAAGGGATAAGAATACTTTGTTTCACCAAAAAGAGTGAAAAGCTCTTGCAATACAAAGAACATTAACTAGAACACTCAGAATGGGTATCACCTTCATTGTGGGGCTAATTTAGCCCTGCCCTAAGGCTACTCTAAACATTCCAAGACAAAGCTTAAAACCAAGTATCTAGCCCATTACATGTAACTCAACTGTATATCAAAATAAAACCCTATTTAAATGAATGCTTCAAAATCCATAAAGCAACAATGTAAAATTTATAATGTCTGGCAATCAAAAAATCAGGAAAATATGACCCATAACCATAACAAAAATGAATCAGTAGAAACAGACCCAGAAATAAGTGGTATAAATAACAAAGATATTTAAAATAGCTAATATAAATATACTCTATATGTTCAAGAAAATATGAGCAAACATGACCATGATGAGAAGAGATATGGAAGATATAACAACAATTCAAATGGAAATTTCAGAGAAGTACAATATAAAAAATGAAAAGTACACTGAATGGAATTTAAAACAAATTAAACACTTCAGAAGATAATACCAGTGAACTTGAAGACAGCAACAGAAATTATCCAAAATGTAGCACCAAGAGAAAAAGACTGGAAAAGAAATGAACAGACTTCTGGGATAATACCAGGTGGCCTAACAGATATATAACTGGAGTCCCAAAAGGAAAATAGAGACAGGAGGTTATAGAAAAAATATTTAAAGAATAAAAGTTAAATTTTCTAAAATTGATGAAAACTATAAACCCACAGATCCAGGAAGCTCAATGAACTCCAACTGAAATAAAAATAAAGAAAACTATGCCAAGGCACAGCATAAACAAAATTGCTGAAAACCAGCTACAAAAAGAAAAATATTAAAAGCAGCCAAAGGAGGGGCGCCTGGGTGACTCAGTGGTTGGGTGTCTGCCTTTGGCTCTGGTGTAGTCCTGCGGTCTGGGATCGAGCCCTGCATCGGGCTCCCTGCTCTGCGGGAAGCCTGCTTCTCCCTCTCCCACTCCCCCTGCTTGTGTTCCCTCTCACTGTGTCTCTCTCTGTCAAATAAATAAATAAAATCTTAAAAAAAAAAAAAAAGAAAGCAGCCAAAGGAAAAATACATCAGACTTCTCAACAAACCATGCAAGCCGAAAAAATAATGGAGACACATCTCTAAAGTACTGAAAGAAAAAAAAAAACTCAGATTTCTTCGCCCAGTAAATATATTAAAAATTGAAAGCAAAATAGTTTTTCAGAAAAACAAAAACTGAAGAGAAGTCATTACCAACAGATCTTCACTCAGGAAAAGTTAAAGGAAGCTCTTCAAGCAAGCGGGAAATGATACCAGATCAAAATTTGGATCCACACAAAGGAATAAAGAGCAGCAGAAAGGATGAATATGTGGATTAATATAAAATACATTTTTTTTGTTTCTTTAAAAGATAAATGACTGCATAAGGTTCAATAATTTTTTGAGGGAGCATAACATATGTAGATTTTCTTGACTATTCTTGTCTGTTTATTTTTCCATATTAACTTTATTTTTTTATTTTTTTTTTAAAGATTTTATTTATTTATTTATTTGACAGAGAGAGAAACAGCGAGAGAGGGAACACAAGCAGGGGGAGTGGGAGAGGGAGATGCAGGCTTCCCGCCAAGCAGAGAGCCCGATGCGGGGCTCAATCCCAGGACCCTGGGACCACGACCCGAGCTGAAGGCAGATACCTAACACCCAGGCGCCCCTCCATATTAACTTTAAAATGAACTTTCAAGATCCAGAAAAAAATATGTTTGATATATTGGAATTGTATTAACTTTATACATTCATATGGGAAGAACTGTCAACCTCATGATACTTAATCCTTAGCCAAGAATGTAGGAGATCTTTTAATTTGTTCAAGTCTACTTTGTATTTCTCAGAAGCACTTTACAGTTTTCTTCATATAGATTTTGTACCTTTATTGGGAAACTTAAATCTTAAGAACTACTGACTTCTGAAAATGAATTAGAAATGAAGACTCTCTCTAAAATTAAATTACAGGTCAAAGGGGAAAAGTGGGATTGAATTTGTAAAGCTTGATTTACATGACTTTTCAAGGAAAAAAAAACATTTTAATATAAGGTAAGCATTTATAAAAATAAGTAAGGTGATTAATAACTATAATAAAATAAATGTAAAATATGCCTTTCTTCCCTTGAATGAGTCATTTTCTTTTAGTTGGTAGATCTTCTACTAAAATTAGCAACCCACATACTGTTTTTCTATATTTTTTACCAATTATTGACAGAAGGGTGTTGAAGTCTCCAAATATAATTATGGATTTATATCTTTCTCCTTTCAGTTCTATCAGTTTTTGCTGAAAGTATGAAGTATTTTGGAAGAACTGTTGTTGGTACACAAACAGTACTGTTAAGTCTTCTTGGTGAACAGACCCTTTTAAAATTATATACTGCTCTTATGATACCTACATTGTCTGATATTAAAAATAAAATGTAATTATATTTTTGTTAGTTATTTTCTATTTGCCCCATCTCTTTTTTGTTTCTTTCTTCTTCTTTTTCTGACTTTTTTGAATTATTTTTATGATTCCTTCATATTTCCATTATTAGCTCATTGATTATATTTCTATAAAAATATTTTAGTGGTTGCCTTAGGGCTTACAATTTACATCTTTAATTTACCACAGTCTATTTCAAATATTATATTGCTCCATGTACAAGGTAGAAACCTTACAAGTGTACACTTAAAATTCCTCCCTCCCAATTTTCATGCTATTGCTGTCACACATTCCTTTTATATATGCTACAACCCCACAATGAATTTGCCACTATTTTTGTTTTAGACAGTTAGCTATCTTTAGAACAAGGAAAAATTATCCTTTTTTTTTTTTTTTTTTTTTTTAAGTAGGCTCCACACCCAGTGTGGAGCTCAACATGGGGCCCAAACTCACGACCCTGAGATCAAGACCTGAGCTGAAATCAGTCGGGACACGTAACTGACTTAGCCACCCAGACACCCCAGGAAAGAATGTCTTTTATATGTCATTTTAATTTAACTATTTCTTAAGATCTTTATTTCATTGTGTAGATACAAATTTCTTTCTGGTATCATGGTCCTTTTGCCTGAAAGACTTCCTTTAACATTTCTTATAGTGCAGTCTGCTGATAATCAAGTATCTTCGTTTTGTTTACATAAAAAAGTCTTTATTTCTCCTTCATATTTGAAATGAAGGTGTGGAACCTAATTTCCCTCCTCTTGAGTATGGGCCAAACATCATAACTTGCTACTGACAAACAGAACCAGATGGAAGTGACAGTGTGTGACTTGAAAGACTAGGTCCTAAAAGGCACTATGGCTTCTGCCTTGCTGGCTTTCTCCACAGTGGGTGGCAAAACCACCAAGCAAAGCCACTCCTAAATTTCTGACCCACAGAAACTAGGAGACAAGAAATTTTTGTTGTTTTAAGCCACTAAATTTGGGGGTAATTTGTTACACAGCAGTATACAACTACTACTGAAGTTCTCTGGGTTTCTTGGATCCGTTGTTTGATGTTTTCATTACTTATGGAAATTTCTCAGCCATCACCTCTCGAAATGTTTCTTCTGCCCCAATCTCTATTTTCCTTTAGGGATCTCAGTTGCATGTATGTTAGACTGTGTAGTGTTGTTCTGCAGTGCTTGGATGTTCTCTTTGCAGTTTTAAACACTTGCCAAATCAGCCTCATCATGACCCGTCACCTCTTAAGACATCAATCCTAGCTGAGCACCACCCCCTTCTCTGAGGGACTCCACAGTGATGTGCCTCAAAGCTCCTAAATTTTAATAATTCCAAACTCTTCCCTTTGTTCCCCCAGCCCTAGAGGGGTTAGCTGCTTCCTGAATTTGCTAACTTTGTGATATATTATTGTTTTCTTATTATCTCTTGAGTTAACAATTTATCCTAACAACAATTTTTATTAACATTTTCTCTGTTCAAATAACAGGTATGGTTTCTGTTTTCTAACTAAACCCTGACTGACTCAGAAATTGGTATGGAGAGTCCCAGTAAACATATCCTCAAAGATGGGACTGTAGTATTTGTTTAGTTGTGTCCTTGGACTTGATTGTAGTGCGAGCTCCTTGCTAATAGAAAGTGGAATGTTGTGATCCATTTCATGACATGGTAACACAATTAGTTGATATTACTCCAACTTATTTGGCCATGGAAACTTTTGTTAAAAGAAGCATCTTACAGGACTAGTATTCAGCAGAATAAACTTTGGGAAATGCTGGCTTAGCCATACTTCTCTATTCAGTGTATCCTCCCTAAACACATTAAGCATGTTCAAGTTGCTGCTCATGCTTTATCTAAATTGAGAAATTTATACTCATCATTTGAGCCTCAATCCATGTTATACATTAAGTGTTTAGAGCTCTTCCTGACACTGAATCCAAACACCTCCCCACAGGAACTAACTGGTTGTATTGCTTTATACATCTAAAATGATCATTCTCACATTATATCAGTTGTTTGTTTACAAATATGCCTAGCCCACTAAAATTGGAGCTCTTTGAGAGAGTCCTTGTCTGATTCATCTTTATATCTCTCATGCTGATCAGAGTGTCTAGCATACAGAAGGTACAATTAATTGGTATGGCTATCATTCATGAGAATGGTTATGGAGGCTAGCTATATTTATTCATTAAGAAAAATTTGGGCACTTTGAATTTGGTATTATTCCAGAAGAGGATAACAGACATGCTTTGTTATTTGAAATGAATTTGTATATCATTCTTACCATGTGTTACAATTTCCTCTCAAGGGTAGAAACTTGTTTTTGTTTCCATTTTACATACCTGTTCACCCTAGACAGGCAAATAAATTCAGCTCAACAGCATATACTAATTGCTGTATGCCAGGTACTATAGCAAACCTTAAATACACGAACATGATACATATAAATGTTCATAGTTCAATGGGGAGACAGACTCAGAGTCAAGGAAATTTCAATATCAATATGATAAGTACAATAATGGAAAGTATATACAATTTGTAGTAGTTTAGCAGAAAAGATAAACTCTTTATGAGAAGAATTAAGGAAAAACTTCCCAGAGATTTCTGAGCTGTAGTTTGAAGGAGGAATAGGAGTTTTACAAGCTGACCAGAGGCAAGGGCATAAATTAAAAAACAAACAAACAAACAAAAACAAAAAAAACACGGAGGCAAAAAATAGTAAAATTTTGAAGAACTAAGAGCAGTTTCAGGAGCATTAAGCACCAGATGGTTTGTGGCAGAAAATGAGGCTGGAAATTTAGGCAAAGGCCAGATCATGACAAGAGCCTAAGATGCCATTCTAAGGAACTTACACTTATCCATCAGGTGACGGGGAGCCAGAGAAGATAAATAACATTTATTTTTCCTTTGCTGAATTAGTTAAAATTTGTAATATATACATTGAACAAACATCTGTTGAGCACTATTAATACTACAGGCATTTTGCTGTGCACTGGATTATGTAGTGGAGTTGTGCCTTTAGGCTCTTCATAAAGGACATTTTTTTTTTTTAAAGATTTTATTTATTTATTTGACAGAGAGAGACACAGTGAGAGAGGGAACACAAGCAGAGGGGAGTGGGAGAGGGAGAAGCAGGCTTCCCGAGGAGCAGGGAGCCCGATGTGGGACTCGATCCCAGGACCCTGGGACCATGACCTGAGCCAAAGGCAGACGCTTAACGACTGAGCCACCCAGGTGCCCAATAAAGGACATTTTTGTTGATAAGATAGATAGCCCAGATTTCATTTATACTTTCTATCCTCTCAGTTAATTCTTATCATAAACTTGCAGGACAGTATTTCTAATTTTGTTGGTAATGCTAAGACCAACACTTTGAATCATTTCTGCCAGGTAGCAGATTTTTCAGGAACCCACTTTATAAACTATAATTAGTCTTCTATAAGGGGAAAATTATTTCCTTTATTTCCTTTCTAAATGTTATAGCTTTCATCATATTTTTGTTATACATTACTATCTACATATTTCTATTTAAAGTTAGCCCAAGGAAATCCACATCTTTTTAGCCTATGAACTCTTCTATTTAAGATAAATAGAAGAAAATAAGAAATTTTCTAAAATGAAGGTAATAAGCATCAGGAAGAAGTAAGAAAGGTCCCTAGAAAGTAGAAATAATGCATAAAAGAGTTAAATTCCAAGTATTATCTCAGTAAGCAATACGAAGATATAAGTGGAAGTCTGGATATTGAAACACAGAATTACATAGAGAACTTATATAAAAATCAAATGGCCATCATTTCTATAATAGAGGCTCAAGGGAACAAGTAACACTTGAAATTTCAAAATCAGTGATGGCATAGACAGGAATGAGCAGTGCCTTATTAAAGATGGTATTCTTATAATATACAAAGCATGTCCCCAACTGTTTCCTACCAGTGTCCTGAATATTGGTAAAAAAAAAAAAAAAAAAAAAAAGGTAAAAAACAAAAACAAAAAAACCTTCACACCTAGATGAAAACAAATGATCTGAAACTGGTTGCTGATTTGTTACAAAAAAAATTCTAGTTACTGTTTTAATTATTCTCCTCTAAAAAGAGAACCAGAGGCAAAGAAAATTTGCTAGCACTGCAAAGAATCATGAATTTTAGTTAGATATGGAGATGAGTGCCTTGAGTGAGAAGGCTGCTCAATTTGGGATTACATATTGGGAAATCTTTTTCTGCATGTTTCTAGACATAGGCGGGATTATAAATTGTATATGTTGCTGTGAGGAAGGGAACAGACAAGATTTCTCAAGACCCTGTCAAGCCTGGTGATCTTTGGAAATGAAAGCCTAATTAAGAGGCTCCCTAGGGACAGGTCAAAGGCGTTCTTTTATCTCTACTGCCCCTATTCCAGTTCCTTGATGCTTATTCTGCTCCTTTCATTCAGCCTACTCTAAAACTGAAGAATACATATTGTGCAAGTTTCCACCTTTGCTTCCTCTACTGTAAATGCATTAGACTATTAGGGTTAAGAATTTTAAATACCTCATCCCTTATCTATGAACTGATGGGTTTTGTTTTGGAATAGAGCTTAACATTTAAAATTCTTCTTTTTTTTTTCAGTTGGACAACAAAACTTTTTAGACTTGGACTATAAAAGTCCTTCAAATATCTTTTAATAAATCTGATGAATAATACGTTGTCAAATTTCACTTCGGATTTATGTCTTCCTTCTAGTTTCAAATACTGTGTCGCATGCAATTACTTACTTGGGTTAAACGGTTAGAATCGTATTGACAGTGTCTGACTTCTTTGAAAGCTTTAGGGCGAGTGTCTCTACAGTATCACCCAGATACGAATAGCAACTGATGTACGTTTTAAAACTTAACATAATTATTTTGCAGATTTAAAGTAATTAATGTCATTCCCTTGATAGTACACGAGGAAGAGTAGGGCATTTTATTGTTCTTTCATATCCTCCGCTCCCTCACATGAAAAATTAGTGACGTTAATTTATGTAAGTTTTAAACAACCCTGTAAAGGTGAAAATGTTCTAAGTATGACAATTCTATGTGAAAGAGTTTTCCAAAGTTTACAAGCAGGTGTGGATACTGCTGCATCCCCGACCAGCAATCTTTCCTCAGACCACTCCACAGCGCCATGTTAAAAATTTTAATTTAAAAATTTAACTTCTAAAACTCTAACATTTAACTATAAGTTTCCTCTTACCAACACTCATAAGCAACATCTAAAAATCAAGATAGGCTTCGGATGCTAACCCTCAGTAGACCACCTCCCCAATCACCATCCCAAACGCTGTACACAGCCTCGCTCAGGTCAGCAATTACCGGCTCCTGCTCCTTGGCGTGACGATATAGCTGCACCTGATTGGTGCACCGTCTTGTCAGTCATAACGAGAGGTGGTCCTCAAAGGCCCGGTCTAAATGAGACGCTGTGTTTTTTACGTCATATGCCAGCGACGAAAGCAGGAGGGGGGGTTGTGAGCACAACTTCGTGGTGGCGGGGGTAGCCTGCGAAGGTGTCATGGCTGCTGCCGTTGAGCTTAGTCGCTCGAGCAATGGTGACAGGAGTCTGGAGCGGAGCTGCAGCCCTAATCTCTCCCAAGAGGTGCTCTGCGAATTCTTTCGCTCTCTGCATAGCCTGGTGGGACAAGTGAGTGGTGATCTGTGGGAGTAGGGGTGTGGGAACTATCCGGCCCCTCCCCCCTTTTTTCCTCTAGCGGAGGTGGGGGGCTGCGGAGGGCTGCCGGGGGGCTGCGGAGGGCTGCTGGGGATAAGGACAGACTAGCTGAGGCCGGAGGAGGAGCCCGAGCCCAGCAGTCTGCGGTCGGAGTGAGGATGGCCGTACGGGCTTAGTTCACGATGGGTTGCAGATGAGATTTCCTTGCAACTCTTCTCCCCAAGAGTGAGAGAGCGTAGTGTAAGTGAAAAACCCGCTCCGAGAAGAACAGGCTTGGAGAGAATGAACGTGTAAAAAGCTTTGTGGGTTTGGAAGGTGCCTGGCGCTCACGATCCCCTTTCCTTCAGTGAATTCATTATAGAAATTGATAGGTTTGTAACAGCCTGAGAATTTTGGAAAAGCTCTCCCCGCCTTTTTTGGGTGATTTGCTTTTAGGAGTCACTTGGTTTCTTTCTTTTTTTTCCTTCTGGTTGTTGTGTGCATCTCTTACCCTTTCATATGGGGAGGAAAATAAAAGGAATTAATGTAAATACTTCTTGCATAAAGTTGGATGAGTTATCCATGGTTGATACAGTTTGCATCAGAACTGTTGTTTAATCGTCGTTTAATTATTAACTAATTTAACTGGCTGATAAACAGCTTCTGCAGAAATGTCATAATAAATTGGATTTAAATAAAAGTACTCCTTACATTCTATTCCAATCAACTCACTACTTCGTTTCATGAAGTAAAATGCAAAGCATACTATAAATGAGAAACAACTTGAAAATAAGTTTGTTTGCTTTTAAAAAGGAAATCTTTTCTCTTGTATCTTGGAATATTTTCCAGCTCTAAAAGTTGGTTATGGGGTTGGTACTAGTGCATGTAGTAGGCACAGCAGACTTTTATGTCAAAGATAATGTTAACTTCCTTTATGAAAGCAGAACATTTGTCTGATTTGTAAAAAAACTATTTTTAAAAGCCGTGGGTGGATGAAGAATAAATTTTTTAAAAGGTTATTTCAGTATTTTTAAAATCCTAATATGTTTGTCGTGACTTAAAAAAAGCATTACTCTAAGTTAACATTTTGTTTGGTGTAACAGAACAATTATTAATAGAATCTGCTAAAAGTTGTAACTTTTGAACTCAGTTGTTTGCTATGGACTTACTAAAATTTTTTAAAGACCTGGGGACATTAATATTTTAGTCTTATCACCCAACAGCTGTAATCGTTTAACGGTTTAAGAACGTTTTATGTCCTGGACATTGGAGTTTTAAGGTTTATTTGTATTTTAATGTCAGGATGAAAAAAGTTTATGCTCACCTATAATTTACAGAAGTTTTATTTTCAGTGGTAGGATATTTTTTAAAGTAACATTAAATAATTTAAACATTTCTTTTGAAATATATTGCATACTGAATTTTTAAAACTCATTTACAAATTTTAATACATATTTTGTGATTATGTCACCTGTCAAAAATGTTTGGAGTAAATATTTGGAAAGATTACGTGACACAGTGAAGGAGCCATCTATATAAGTGTCAAAAAATTAAATCATTGTCTCATCGATTAAATACTAACCATTTTGATGTTACTCTTTATATTTTGAGATGTATTGTTAAAAGATAAGAATGAAAGCCACAATACTTATAAAATTGCCCCTGGAGGAAAATCACTATTTACTTTTGCAACAAGTTTACAAGATGTTTTTTAAATGTAAGTTTCAAAAAAAAAAAAAAAAAAAAGTTTCCATACGCTTAATTTCATTCTGCATAGTATCATTATATTGTTGGCTCTCCTCAATAGGAAACATAAAATTGAATGTTAAAAAGTATCCCAGATTTCAAATTTACTGGTTTTAACCTTATTGCTTGCCTCTGCATGGCTCATTTTACCAAGTTGAAGCATTATTTATTGTTAGCTTGGATTTTCATATTAATTTAAGTTTTTACTGGAAGCGCATATTTAAATAGTCCTTATTAATGTCAGACTAATACATTTTTGGGTGAATGGTTTACAATTACAAGTATAAAGGGTAAAAATGCATAGAACTCATATTACTAATAGGGAATTTCTTGAATAAATAGTTGGATATATTGGGATAATTTTAAAGTTCATTAATATCATTATTATGTGGTTTTCTTAAAAAAAAACAAGTATCTTTAATTGTGCTTGAAAGGCTTACATAATTATGTTAAATTGAAAGAATATGATCCCAACATTAAGATTTATTTTCTGTAAGTTATTATTTTCTCTAGAAAATTTGATGCTTTACTTTGGTTGAGGATTTGTCTGTGTTATCCCTAAACTATTCATAAATTTGTTATCAACTGATTTTAACAGTCTTAAGAGGACTGTAGAAGTACAGTAATAGTTTACTTCCATACATAAGTTGTTGTCTGATGAAATTTTTATGGGCATTAATATAAACTAAGATTAATGCAGTAATCTTAATGTAAAACCTTAGTGATTATAAACTAATCTTTGCCAGTGCAGCCTATCCAAGACTTCCTGTTTCTTTATACTTATCGGATATAGACTTTTAATGTTTCTTGTCTCATGTAAAGGGTGGTAAATTTTTGTCATATAGTATTCAATATAGTGCCTTTTTTGGTAACTTTGGATCTCTGGTTCTTTGTACAGTGATTCATCTTTTTGTTTTATTATAACCACAACTCATAACATCTGTATTTGAACTAATGTAATACTTGCCTTTATTTTGTAGAAAACATGACTTTCAATAAATGATTTCTGAAAAAAACAATAAATTTAATTCTACCATGCAGCATATTTTTATAGTATGCTATAAACACATATACCTAGAAAAGTTTATGGAGGTTCACTTTTATTCACTTGGAAGCCTAGAGATGGAGGCTTTCCCTCTAAAATTTTCACTGATTTTGATATTAATTTTATATTTGGGTTCTTGGTAGTTTTCTGTATATAATTTATTCTAATAGGTCACATATAGCCAACTTATAAGAAGTTTTATATGACAAGCCCTCACAAGTATTAGAAAATACTATTTAGCGAAAGATCTAGCCATTCCATTCAGTCTCTGACCATTTATTTCACTATTGTGGAAGACTATTTGTTTTTCACTTTCAGATTTCCACAGCTAGATTACAGTTTTTTATTTAAAGTATATAAACATGTTGCCATTTATCCCTAGGCTTTATAATATGTATGAATGTTGATTTTTAAATTATTTTAAAATTGGTTAAAGTTGAAAACGATAATGTGATTCAGAAAACATCAGAATAGTGATATATATCAGTTATGTCTTTGTGTACATATTTAACAAAAAGAAATGTTTATATCAGAACTTTCATAAATGTGCCTGCCCCTTCTGTTTAGTGCTCTGAGCTAGAAATACTTGGCCCTCATCCAAAGGTTTTAGATAATGAAGTATCAAAAAAGCCTCATCTTTCCATCTTTCGTGGATGGTTTCACCTGTAAGATGGTCCCATTACACAGACCCAAGAATAGAATTAGAATGAGATATCATTGTTTTTTTTTCTATGAAAATTACATCTCTCTTGGCCTTTTAAAGTGGTAACTAGGTAGAGCATTTTAATGTATCATTAAAAATCTGATAACTTTGAGCTAAATAGGCATGTTACTCTAAAGAAATACTATTTTTGTGACATCCCATATACACAGCTTAATCGTGTAATTTTTGTGATGTTGCTGGTTTGCCCCTTTGAAGCTTAACCTCAGAGATGATGTGGTGAAAATTACAATCGATTGGAACAAGCTCCAGAGCCTCTCGGCATTCCAGCCCGCTTTGCTCTTTAGTGCACTTGAGCATCATGTTTTATATTTACAGGTAAATTTCTTGTTAAAAATGTTAAGTCAGTGTTGAGAATAGAAATTAATGATAGTTAAATTATAAGCTAGAGTATTTGTCAGTTCTTACCACTGTATTAATAGTGTTAATCAATAAAAGGTTACTTCAGCCACTTTAGATCCAAATCTGTTAATTTATATAGTGATCTGGACAGTCTCAGGAATATAGTTCAATAGGCCGATGTGGCTATGAAAACTGAATGAATGCAATTCTATTCAATTCTAGACTTGCACTGAAAATTCAATACAGTTGCATCTATGGTGGGTTATAATTAAGCAATAAGACACGGCAGGTGTGTGTCATGCTATGATAATGATTCCATGCCTTGGGTGAGTTTGGAGGCTCATGGAGTGCTTTCAGTGGTTCAAGAAGTGGCATTATCCCAGCATGACACATCCTGGAGTGTCTATTGCAATTAAACAGTTTCAGCATAGTTTTTAAAAAGAAAGTAATTTCTGTGACATTAATGTCTCATCTTAGTAAGTAGCCAGTCACTATTTTATCTTTTCTTTTTCTTAACACTTTGAAATAATTCATCCTCTATATTAGAAATCAACATTGAATTATTTATAATAGTACTGCTATATTTTTTTAATATTTCAGTTCAGTAATTGAACAGTATTATGACCTTGCTGGTTTCCAATTGAACATCTCTGCAATTATAATTGTAAGTTTGCAGTTTATCTCTAATCAAAGTATAAAATACAGAGTGTCAAAAGGTAAGTGGAAGAACTATTTGGATTGGTCATTTTACTGCTATTAAGATGTTACAAGGTTTCAGAAGAGTACCTGGTATAGTAAACAAGGGAAGCAAAAGTACAGGTATGAAAAAATAACTGGAACATTGACAAGTATGGGTGTGCTTTGATTAATGGAATAAACATTAATTTTCAGCCCTCTGTTCAGTGACTTTATGGGAAATTTTAACTCTGTTTCATGTTGAAATAGTTAACCCTAATATTAAAGGACAGAAATAATGAGTGATAGAACTCAGTTGAGGCCTGATTAATGGGGGAGGGAGGTGAGTAGTATAATTTACATTATACAATAGGGTTGTTTTTTGTTGTTTTTTTTTAACCCCCTCTAGTATAGTGATAGGCATATATCTCTTTTCAGCTGTGGATCTTGGTAGTTTTTTTTTTTCCTTGTTCACTTTCTTTTTAAAAATTTAATTTCATGACCTAAGAAGATACCTTGCCATGTCAGGAAAAGCCTGAGTGTTCACTCAGCATAACACCTATATATTTCATGTCTATGCTCTCTCATTCACTTTGGCCAACTGCAGTTTCAAGTGGAGAATCTCCAGTGATACAGTGATAATGCAGGGCTTTGCTGAGTGAGAGCACTGGCTCTCATGTTAAGGAGGAAAAATACTAAGCCTTAGTGTTCTGAGGAGGCATTTGAATGACATGTTAATTAAGTGGCATTGGTGCCAGAGGCTGAGGCTTTGATTTGGCACAAAATAGAAGATGAGTGACAGAATGATTCCCTCAAAGAAAATTTTAAATTTCCTCAGGTTTTCTTTTTTTTTTTTTTAACAGATTTATACCAAATGATAATGTCACAATAGCAGAGAACAGCAAACACTTACATGTGATCAGATCTATGTATCCTGATATGCCAACATTTTATATGTAGTTAATTGATATTAAATAATGTGTTTACTTAGCAGAAATTTATATAAATGTTAAATGTGTAATTAATTTTGATTAGTTTGAACCTCTGCAGATGGAATTGTGTTCTTCTCAGCCTTTTTTAGCAAAACTTCAGCCTCTGATTAAAGAGGAGAATACAACTGTTGTTGGAGAGATAGAAAAAACAGAAACGGGGAACAAGAATGAAGTAAATGCCAAATTTCCCATTAGTGACCTACAAGAGGAAGAAAAGCACAAAGATTGTGATTTAGGAGATGTGAAAAAGACACAGATCCATTTTGATCCAGAAGTAGTTCAAATAAAGGCTGGAAAAGCAGAAGTAAGAAGGTTTTATTGGGGGCGGGGGGGAAGAGTATTATTTTAAATCTTATGCTCAAATTGTTAAAACATGCGTTATTGTTTATAGATTGACAGACGAATATCTGCATTTATTGAAAGAAAGCAAGCTGAAATCAATGAAAACAACGTCAGGGAATTTTGCAATGTTATTGATTGTAATCAAGGTAACTACCTGGAAGAAGTTAATTTTCATAGGATTTTAAGCACAGTTTTTAGAGTTGCTCTGATTTTTCATTTGTTTTTAAAAATGAGTAACATTAAATCACAATTTATTTCACAGGTTTATTTAGAAACAGGCAGCAGAAATTCTATTTAATAAGACTACATTGTAAAAATGGGCTTCAGGGTGCCTGGGTGGCTCAGTTGGTTAGGCGGCTGCCTTCAGCTCAGCTCATGATCCCGGAGTCCCGGGAACGAGTCCCGCAACGGGCTCCCTTCTCGGCAGGGAGTCTGCTTCTCCCTCTGACTCTATCCCGTCTTGTGCTCTCTTGCTCTCTCTCTCAAATAAAAAAATAATAAAATAAAAATTTTCAAAAAAAAAAATTTTAAAAATGGGTTTCATTTTGGTTAGCAAAAATCTAATAAATGCAGACATAAAAGGGCTCATGTTTACCACAGGTGAAGATTCTTTTTTAAAGTTTCTTTGGGAAATGAAGATGAAGTATGGGTGGCAGCATTTTTCAGTCTCACTAATAAGAAGGAACTAAGTTATATAAATTTCGAGCCTGTAAGTGTACTTTTGAAATTGTATTAATATATAAGTAAACTTAGTAAAGTTAATACTCCTCAAGAGGGAGCAGTTTTCTCACTACTCCTGAGCTTTTTGAAATGTTTTCTGTCATGATAAAAGCAATCTGTCATCAAGACTGTGGTGTCTTATGCTTTTTTCCTTTCTCTCATAGTGTATACATTTGCTGTTTTTCATCAGATTCTCCTTTTCCTCTTTACTTGATGCTATAGTGTATTTACAGATCTGCAGGTATGCTGCAGAATACAGAATACTGCAAAACACTGGCATAGATCGTACTCAGGCATCATAGTAATAATCAGAACAAGTAGTTCTTAGAAAAAATTATGGAGAAGAGTTCCTAATTGGAATGAACATTTTTCTTGTTGCCTCTAACATCTCTTAGCTAATTATTATGAATACAGAATTGTCAGATGAACCTAGAATTGACTCTTACATTGGTACACTGATTCTCTTAATAATGAAATAATACAGGCTCAAGTGGGTCCTAAATTCAGCCTTTTCTGCTGTTAACATTATACATGCGTCTCT
The DNA here is from genome assembly GCF_004348235.1 of Phoca vitulina. NCBI lineage: Eukaryota > Metazoa > Chordata > Mammalia > Carnivora > Phocidae > Phoca > Phoca vitulina. The sequence continues at coordinate 12,337,986 of NW_022589710.1, read as the reverse complement.
CTAGACTTAGTATATTTTCCTGTTAGCTTTTTAAAACAGGTACAGTAGTGGCATAATCTCAGGTACTACAATCCATCCAACTGCAAGCAACCCATGAGAAAGGGTTTGTTGAGGGAGCAAGCACATGTGTCACTAATGTTATTCCTCTGTTCTCCCTGCTAACTCTATTATTATAAACCACCAGGGGATAGAAATTGACAAGAATTGAAATGCTCAGCAGGATTCCTTGGCCCATTCAATCCCTTGCTGGCTCAAAACAGTGCTAGCAAGAATTGCTGTGGACAGGGACTAGCACTCATACATTCACTATCTTCACACCATGCTGAATTTCTCACTGATGGGTCAGTTAGTCTATATACTTGGAATATAACTCTGGAATGGATGATAGCTTCTTTTTTTAACCCTTAGCCCCATGAGATGGTAAAAAGAGAATGGAGAAGTGATGGCCCTTTAAACGTATATTGATGTGTCTCAAAAGAAAAAGGAAAGAAAAAGAAAATGATTCTGTTTAGTATCTATATATAAAAGATGAATTTGGAATTATATTCACATAATTTGATTTGCCAGCAGAACTATTAAGGAAACTTAGACTGAAAAAAATATGAATGTACTGTAATGTGTTAGTGTATTCCTTTGATACCTGTCAGTCTGACTTAAGTATAAACAATAGATTTTTAAAAAAATTCCATAGGGAAAAAAAATTTTCTTCCAGTATCTCTTTTACCATCTATTTTTTATTATAAATCAGGGGAATTTTTCAAGAAATTTACTGCAATACATAGTTTTACTTAATGTCATTTTAAATATAATATTTGAAACATTTTTATATTATGTTATTAGCATTATTCCAGTTTTCCCCCGGGTTTGTAATTTATTTGTTGATACCTAATTTGAAAAAAAAAAAAATTATACCTTTCAACTTAGAAAAAAATTAGAACAAATTTTTACAACTTATTTTTACTAAAATTGCATTTTTTGAAAAGAGTGGTCTGGAAAGAGATAGATAGCTTTTGTTAGAGATTTTTTAAAATGAGCACTGGAAACCTAAATAAAGTGGAAAAGTATGTTTTATTCTTGAGGTTTCAAGATCTCTTTTGTGTGGAGTTCTTTTTTTTTTTTTTTTTAAAGATTTTATTTATTTATTTGACAGACAGCGAGAGAGAGAACACAAGCAGGGGGAGTGGGAGAGGGAGAAGCAGGCTTCCCACGGAGCAGGGAGCCCGATGTGGGGCTCGATCCCAGGACCCTGGGATCATGACCTGAGCCGAAGGCAGACGCTTAACGACTGAGCCACCCAGGCACCCTGTGTGGAGTTCTGAAATAAAAATGTGTTAAATGTATAATTAATCCTTTTTATTAGATGATCCTTAGTTTGATCAGTAAATAATACTAAAATGCTGAATTTTTTAAAAAAGGTTTTTCAGTAAAAGTAATGAGTTCTATTTATTTCTATGATGAAATGAAGGGAATAATGTCTCTTTGGCTTAGAATTAAAATGCTCTCTATAAAATATATTTTCTCCAAAGACCCAGATGGTTTGGGGGGGATATTAGTATTTATTAAAAATTAAATTATGCCATTTAATGCTAAGGACTTTTCTATATACAAATCTGAAAATTAGATAAGATTAAAGATTATAAATTTTAGAGGGGAAAGTTCGCTATATTTTATCTTGTATGAGATGGTGATTTAATTACTATTATTTAAAATAATTTTCTTATGAGTAGTATGTTAATATGAATTATTGGAAATTTATCAGAATCTCATACATTTAAAGTTAAGAATGTACTTAAACTTATACTCATCTAAATTCTCCTTAGAAAACAGTTGTGCAAGAACTGATGCCGTTTTTACTCCTTACCCGGGATTTAAAAGTCATGTAAAAGGTAAGTATCCACTACATATCTTCATCATTGTCAGAAGCTTATTCTAGATTATAAGCAAAATGAAGTAGAAATCACTTGCTATCTAAATTTTGTTTATTTTAAAATAAAATAAAAGTCTTGCCTTCGTACTTGGCTTGATGGTCAGATGGATTTTATAAAAAGAATATGAAATACTGTTAGGGAGATAGAATTTCTGACTTTCAAGCCTATTAAATTTATATTTCAAAAGTTTCTTAATTTAGTTTCTAGAGTTGTGAATACATACGGACCACAGACTAGACCTGAAGGAATTCAAGCGTCAGGTCATAAACCTAACAGCTTGCTCCGAGATTGTGGTAATCAGGCTGTCGAAGAACGACTACAAAATATTGAGGCTCACTTGAGATTGCAGACAGGTAAGCAGAATGCTGGGCGGTGCCCCATGAATGTACCTTTGTCAGTAGTTAAACTCCAATTTATTTAGTTACAAAATTTTCATTGAGCATCTGCCATGTACAAAACATTGTTCTGGTTGGTACAAAAATGAATAAGCATAGTCCCTACTCTCAAGGAATCCACAGTTCATGTGTTTATGCTCTTCTTCCTCCTCTTACACTTCTCACCAGCTTGAGACTGTTAGTAGAATGGGAATAGATTCCAAATAGGTCCTGACATTCTCAGTTTATTAAGTCACAGCTGAAAATTAATGTAATCTTTTTCCTGCCACCAATTTCATAACTTAACCACGACTGTGTCTCATTCTTCTCACCCCACTGTGCTAGGTACAAAGTATTGCTAAGTGTGATCTTAGTCCTCAAGGATCTTTCAGTCAGAATAAGCATATAAATCCGTAAATGCCATAGGGGAAGTGAACTAACATTTATCGAATAATACTAAGTGCCAGTCACTCTCAAAGTATTGATACATGTCAACTAACTTAATATTTAACAGTACCCTCAGTACCCTTGTGAGTTGTTGGTGCTGTTATTGTCAGATAAAGAAACTGAGTTCAGAGAGCTCAAGCAACATGCCCAAGGTAGTAATGACAAGTAGAAATCAAACCTCAGTCTTAACTGGCTGCAAAGCCTGAGTCTCCCTCCCCATTTAGTCACCAGATCCTGTTGATTCTGTCTTCTAAATATCTCCCAGATCTACCTACTTCTTTCTACTTCCACAGCTACTACTCCAGTTGAAGTCACTGTGTTCACTGCCTTGGACTGATGGAAGGATATCAGCTGGTTGCTTTGCCCCTAGATTTCTTCCTCAAGACCAATTCTGTACAGTGGCCAAATTGCTTTTCCTGAAGTTCTGATCTTACTGATCTTGCTACTCCCCAGCTAAAAATTCTTTCATGGTTTCCTGTTACCCTTATGTGCATACCAAACTTAGTATTTATTCATTTATTCCACAAATAGGTATTAAGTTCCTACTATAAGCCAGGTGCTATTCTAGGCACTGAGAATGCATGTGAACAAAAATTCTAGTATATAAATTATATGCTACACAAGAAGAGCTACAGATAAAAGCAGCTTGACCAAGAGAAGAGAAAGGAGCTTGGGATGGGAGGGGATTGTAATTTTAAGTAGCATGATCTACATCTATAGTTCCAGCCCTATCTCTGGGCTTCCCAACTCCCACTCATTTTGCTGTCCTAGGGCCTTCACCAAGGCTTTCTCTCCTGCCCACACTTTCCCGTCCTGATCCCAGACTGGTATGGACTCCCCTTTCATGTAGTCTCAGTAGTACCTGGTACTCCCTGCCCTCCTTTATAGCAGTTATCACAGTTGTGTGTGTTTAATGTCTGTTCCCCTTGATAGATAGTAAGGTCTGCGAGAGCAAACTCATGTTCATTAACTCTGTGCTTAGTGCAGTGTCTGGCACAAAACAGGTATTCAGGAGTTTTTAAATGAGCTCATTTCACCTTTTCAGATCATATGCAAAGTACAGTGGGTACACAAAGTTAGTGTTCAGCTCTTTCAGGGGAAGTCAAGAGATGGTACCCCTGGTGAAGTGACATTTGCATCCTTGAAAGATTAGTAGGAATTTGTCAGCAGGCAGGAGCAAATTATTCCAAAAAGAGGGAATACCATCTGCAAAAAGCACTAAGGCACACAAATCTGGTTGGGGAATTTCTGAGTGCAGTCTAGCTGGAGTATTTGCTGAGTGGAAGTAAAAGAAGATGGGACTGAGTAAAACTTCAAGGGTAATAAGAGATTAGCATTAAAAATTAATCCCCTCCCCCATAACTAAATGGATTAAAAAAAAAACAACTGAAAAAAGGATGGATTGGCTTATTAAGTCTAATAGTATCAGGGTGCCTGGGTGACTCAGTCAGTTAAGCGTCCGACTCTTGATTTTTGGCTCAGGTCATGATCTCAGCGTCGTGAGATTGAGCCCCGTCAGGTTCTGCACACCGGGCATGGAACCTGCTTGGGATCCCCCCTCCCCAGCCACATCTCTCTCTTTCTGCCTCTCCCCTCCCCTGGCTTGCACGGGCTCTCTCTCTCTCTCTGTATATAAAGAAGTCTAATAATATCAGGTGGTTAATTATGAAAAATATCTTTTGAATGCCTGCTATGTGCCAAGTGCTATTTTAGACACAAGGGATACTAAAATGATACAGTTGCGGTCCCTAGCTTCAAGACCTTTATAATCTGGAAGAAAGAATAATATTGAAGTGGAATGTTACGGGGCTATGAAGGAAGCGTATGGTGGGGCACAAGGAGCCTCCATGTGAAGAGATTTCAGGCAGTGCTTCACTGAATCAGTGAAGCTTGAACTGGCTCTTGAAAGATACAGAGCTGAGCCATAGGGTATTCTAGGTAAAGAGGGCAGCAAGAGCAAAGTCAATTGAATAAGTTACTCATTTTACCTTACTCAAGAGCAAGAATGACCCAGACTCTAAGGTAAACATTCTCAAAAAAGAAACCTACTTCTAGATTTTTCGTATTTAACAAGTTGATACTTTTGATATGAAAATTTGCCCATATGCTTTAATTGAATAATGATTATCTAATTATGTATTCATTCAGTTAGTAAATATTGAGCACCTGTGTAGTTTGTGAACTGATGGTTTCTAGGTTTGTGCAGTGCACAAGCTGCACAGCCATACGCAATGAGCAAAACAAAATTATGCCCTCTTGGAGCTTACATTAAAGTGGAGAAATGGGCAATAAATAAACAAAATATAGGACTATCCAGTAGTAGTAATGGTTTGGAAAAAAATTACAGAAAGGATAGGGATTGCGGGGGGAGGGGGGGTTGTAACACTGGTATTTTTTAAAGGGTGGTCAGAAAAGGCCCTGGTGATAAGGTAACTTTTGAGCCCAGACCCAAAGCTGGTGAGACCAAGCCTTGTGAATATGGAGGCAGAGGAACCACAGGTGAGAGTACTTGGCCTACTTGAATAACAGAAAAAAGGAATCAAGTGGCTAGAATGATAAGGGTGTGGAGAGAATGTCCAAATCGTGTAGGACCTTGGATACTACTGTAAAGGCTCTGGTTTTTAATCTGAGTGAGATGCAAAGGTACTAGAAGGTTTTGAGCAGAGAAATGACACTATCTGACTTTTACATTTTAAAAGGGTCACTGCTGTGTTGAGAATAGACTCTGGGAGCAAGGCAGAAACAAGGAGACCAATTTGAAGGTTGTAGTATCCATAGAGAGCTGGTGGGGGTCTAGACAGAATGGTCACATTGCGGTGCAAGAAATAAGAGGATTTGGAATATAATCATAACCTTGAAATTTGAATAACCTTAATTTATCTTCCCCCTCCACAGAAAGTTTGTTAATTAAGAATTATGATAAAGCTCTTCTTTAATATTCTTTTAGGTTAAAGGAGGAAATGTGGCATGTAAGGAGAAATATGAATTGAAGAAAGTGATAAAGACATACTGCAGTCACTGAATTGAACTGTTAGGTGTCCCTGTGCATTTTTCTCCTCGCAAGGAACTATCATATTCTCAGAAGTACAAATTGTTCTGTACAGGAACTCTTCAGTAGCTTGTAATGAATTTAACATAAAATAAAACTCCTGGCAAAACAGGAAGCATAAATGGGGCTTGAGGAGCGGTACAATAGAATAATATACCCCATAATGTATAATATTGAAAATGTGAGCTAAGGATTTCATTTTATTTTACTCTTGTTCATTATCTTCTCAAGCTTAAATATTTCGCATTCCTCTGCGTATCTTCTTTGCATGTGTTTGTTTTTGTTTTTTTGAGAGAGAGCAGTGGGAGGGGCAGAAGGAGAGAGAGAATCCTGAAGCGGACTCCTGGCTGAGCAGGGAGCCTGACACGGGGCTCGATCCAAGGATCCTGAGATCATGACCTGAGCCAAAATCAAGAGTCATCTGCTTAACAGACTGAGCCATGCAGCTGCCCCTGCATGGTATTTTAAGAATAAAATTTGTAAGAAGAATTATTCAATAGTATCTCAGAATTTTTTCTTAATGTATTTAGGTGGTCCAGTGCCAAGAGACATTTATCAGAGAATTAAAAAACTTGAGGATAAAATCCTTGAACTGGAAGGAATCTCTCCTGAATATTTTCAATCTATAGTAAGTATAAGCGTCTTTAAAAATATAATACTGTTTATTTTACGATGCTTCATCGTTACCACAGTTCACTCATTTATCTGCTACAGGCGAAACACCATTTTAATAATTCAACGATGAACATAGTCCTATGTAGGAGTTAACTAGTTTTTTTAAAAAATTGTGATTCCGAGTATTACATTTATAAGACTCATAATTATTTTAAAGGGGGTACTTTTATTATATATCACCCAAATTCTTGAACTTGAGCCATTTCCATGGCATAATAAATCCGCCTAGGTAGCTGTCAATCCTGTCACTGTGACCATGCTATCTTGTAGAACAAGGGCTTCCTCTGCGACCCTGCTCTGTCAGTTACCCTTTCTGTCTCTTTAATCCCTCCCTGTCCACAGACTCCTTCCTTCAGCTCATACATGTTTGCATTTCTCCTCCATACTAGACAAACAAACACCTCCATCTGCCACCCTTTTTCTTTACCTTAACCAACAAACTTTTTGAAAGACTAGTCAGTATTTGTCTAATTCCTCAACTCTAGCACTTCTTTATTCATTCATTCTTATCCCCTTTTCCAAGGACATTAAGAAACAATGTTGTGCTGATAAGTCTCTATTTTGTCATATCAGCAGGTTTTAGACAAGTGATCCTGAGGTCATTGTGTTATTTTCCTCAGTCTTTTGGGGTGATTATACATAACACCTGCTTTTTCTGAGGTTTGGTTTTCTTTTTGGGGGGGGCGTATTTTTAAATTTTTACTTATTTTTGGTTTTCTTTTTTTTTTTTTAAGCAGCGCCATATTAGAAAGAACTAAATAATATAAAAGTGAACAAAATTTTTTAATTCAGTAACTTTTTAATTTTAAATTTTTTTTTTTTTAAGATTTTATTTATTTGACACAGAGAGAGCCAGAGAGCAAGCACAAGCAGGGGGAGTGGCAGGCAGGGGAGAAGCAGGCTCCCCGCTGAGCAAGTAGCCCGACGTGGGGCTCTATCCCAGGACCCTGGGATCATGACCTGAGCTGAAGGCAGCTGCTTAACCAACTGAGCCACCAGGCGCCCAGTTTACTAAATTTTTAGTGAAAATTTTACTAAAACTGCTATCTGAAAAACTATGTAAAATAACTCATGTTAGCATGAATCATTACAAGTCACTGGTAAAAATACAATTAAAATTATTTTAGGTATAGCACTTAGTTTTTCCGAAGTGGCAAATTGGGTATTAGAGTAAGGTACAGAAAAGAAGTATTTCCAGATGAAGAAGGCAGGTTACATAACAAATGTGAGCAGTGAAACCCAAAGATCAAAAATTTAGAGAAAGAGTTTTAGTGATTTATTCCCCTCAAATGTAAAATGAGGTTTACTAAAGTTCCAAGGGCTGAAGCAAGGATTAAGTGAGATAATACCAGTCAAGCACCTAACACACTGCCTAGCACATGGTAAAACCTCAGTAACTATTAGCATTTATTTAGTTTCAGAAACCATGTATGAAGTAGCTGTATAAATGTAGGTAAGTCACAAAGTTCCTTTGGCTTTCAGTTGTCTAATTTAGAAGATTTCTTGGTTGTACTAAATAATTACAAAGGTCTTTCCAATTTTAGGATTATTCTTTGAAGGTATCTTCCTAGAAAACTTGATAAAGATTTTATGCTTTTTCCTCTAACAGTGTACTGTATGTTGTTCCCATTCAAGCTGCCTTCATTAAATAATCCCTAGCAGGTTATTTTCCTATTTCAATTTCATACTTCGTTAATATAGTCCTTGTTAACATAGAATTGATCTTACAAGAGAGTATCTTAGTATTAGATACCTCCAGAGAGATCTTGCTCCTTCATTAATCTCTTTGATTTTGACTTATAAAGCTTAACATCTACCTATTATTGAACTTGGTTAACAAAAGAACAGCCCTTCAAATCATAATCTTGTTTTGGGGGATCTCTTATAGATAGCATAGAATGTTTAGAGTGTTTGGTTAAAGAGGTAGAATAGTCAGATTATAGAGGACCTTAAACGCTATACCCGGAAGTATAAAGTATTTAAAGTTTAAATGCTGTTGAAAGCACTTGAGCAGGGAGGTAACTTGTGCAAATTATTTAGAAGATTTATCTAATACTGTTCTGGAAGGTAAATGAGAAGGGAGAGACTAAGATTAAGGAGACAGTATTATACTAGCTTAGAGTGAAGTGAGATCCTAAACGGAGGACAAGAGAGTGAGAATAGAAAAGATTAACACAAGAGATGATAGGAAATAAAGTTGACAAATACTGATAATTGATTGGCTGTGGAAAGAGACATAGAGCAAGGGTGAGTCCACTTCCTGATTGGAGAAATTATATACCATCATTGACAGAAATAAGAAAATCTGAAGGGGGAGATACTTGGGGAGAAAATATGAATTTAAAGTCCTATCAGGATATGCAGATAGAACCGTCAGGTAAGCTTTTCAAGAGTAGGACTTGTATAACTGGGAGAGTCTGTGTAGAGGTGATAGTTAAAACACAGAATGGGGAAGAACACTAAGACTATCAGAGGCCTAAAGTCTACAACTTGGTAGACTGTTCAGCAGCAGGAAGCATTACAAATGTAAATAGAATTGGCCTGGATGTGTTAGGTTGCCATACCTGTGATAAAACTGGTACTTCAAAAAAATATTTCTAATTCTATTAAACAATATATATTTGATTAGAAGGATCACTTCTGGATTAGTATTGTAAATGACATGTCCAAGTTAATAGTGAGCTACAAGGAAGCACAAAACACTGAAAAAGTTTAAACATTCAGATTAACTCTGCCCTCAAGGTCTATGAATAAATATGGCACAGGCCCAAAGGGAAAGAAGATCTCACACTCACTCACCCGTCCATAATAGAATGAATGTGCCACCTTTGGGAGCTGCACTCCTTGCTTGCAATAGATCCAGAGCTAGGAATGTCTGTGCATATGAGAGGAGTTACACACACCCTGCAGAGGACATAGCATGTTATTTATCACTCTCACCATCCTCATGCTGGGAGGACACACATGGCAATTACATACCTTTACATATCTTTCAAAGGTGTACAGAAAAGACTACATATGCTGTATAGTCTTCTAGCTTCTAAAGTTAGTAAGGGAAATTTGAGCCCATTAAATTTCTTAGGGATTGAATTTTTGTAGAAACTGAATTCTGAACTCTGAAAAGATTTTAAATGAAATGTGTTTAATTCAGATTTACATGTAGGTGAATTCTAAACACAGGGAAGACTCGTAGTTGAATAGAGATTTGTTATCATGGGTAACACTGAAGCACAGCATATGAAAAGGGAAAAGCTAACAGAAAAATATGGAAATTGTATTTGGTTCATAGAACAAAAATAGACTATGTGAAGTTCTTTTCAGTTATGAAACAGACATAAAACTCCAGAAAAATGTATATAAAGCAGGAATTATAACAAAGATATAAAAGTAGACTATGTGAAGTTCTTTTCAGTTATGAAACAGACCTAAAACTCCAAAAAAAAATGTATATAAAGCAGGAATTATAACAAAGATTAGTATTTTGTTGCACCTTTTAACATAATAGTTGGAAAGATCTTTACTGTTCACATTCAACATGGAAAGACTTGAATGTGGTAATGTTTTAAAATTTTTAAGGGCATCACTTAATAAAACTATTTAAGACATACAATCTTTATGCGTATTTACAAAGAATTACTTACTGATTTTAAATTATGACCCTTGAAACAGTAAATATGCTTCACAAGTACATTTTTATAGCACCTTGTTCATTTTATAGCACTTATCACTTATAATCATATGTTTACACATCTGTTTTTCCACACATATAGAACCTCCGAAGGGCAGGCACTGTGTCTTGTTCATCTTTGAACATATAGACCATAGTAGGCACTCAATAAATGTGAGAATGGATAGGGTTTGGCTGATAATTCACTATTGGACTTTTGAAGGTGTGTTAACTTTGTTCCAAAGCACTGACTAGGTGGAATCTTAGCTCTAGTCTATAATGGTAACTCCTGGTTGTAAAGAATAGAGAGAGGGGAGTCAGCTGCATGTGCACAGGCCATGTACGTGTCCAAGTGCATGGTGGGCCTGACACATGAGGTGGCAGCTGGATCTGGCTGGAAAATTAAATTGCAAACGTATTTTGGAGGGCCTTGAAGGCCACACTAACCAGTTTGCAATGCCAGTATCACTAGTGCACAATTAAGTTTTTGAGAAAGAGAAACCTATAATTTAGGTTCCTGTCTGGTGGCATTATGAAGTCTGAGTTGGAGAGAGATCAGAATCAAGGAAGAGAGTTTAGGAAACATATTGTCCATACTGGGGAGAAAGGAAGATCCGAATCAAGGTGGTGGGATGGGACTCAAAAGGGAAGAAATATTTAAGACACTACACCTAAAATAAGCCCCCAAAGATCCCATTTTGCTGTTTTCAAGTTACTGAATCACTGATGTCCTTATTCTCCTCATTCTGATACTTTTTACTTTGGTTTTGTGATATAGTAATAATCTGATTGTTCAGTGACATGGAAACTATCAATATAGACTAAATTCTTAGGCAAACAAGGGGAAGTACATTTTATTTAATTAATTTTTTTACAGGGGGAAGTATATTTTAATCAGGTACGTGTAAAAAGGCACTTCTTGGGAAGGTAGAAGACTGAGGAGTCTTCTCACCAAAATTAAACATTAAGCCCTTACCTGCCTATGGGCCCCATCACAGCTATCCAGCTCAGTTTGGCAAAGGAAGGAACCTGTTTATATAAGCACCTTTCCCCCCATATTTAATAATTCCAACACTTAATGATTTCCCACTTACAGTAACTACTGATAAGAGGCACACCTTGAAATTCTTTGAAACACCTTCTGACACAAAGGGAAATGTGAATTTTTACCTTCTCTTCTAAATCTCAGTGGTCAGAAATGTTCATGAGAACATTTTTGCCACCTACATTGACAGTTTCTTTGTCAAATGTACCAATATACTAATTTGCCATTCAGAAGTTGGGGTTCTGTGAGACTAAGAACAAAATCTAAAAAAATTCATTTGGTCAGGGTTTAAAAGGCTCAGCAGCATGTCACTGAGAATGTTGTCAGCTTAAGCTGTAGACATTTAAACTCAAACTGGCTTAAACAGTGCGCAAGTTATCTTATAAAGTAGCAAGTTCAGCATAGTACACCCTTCACAGTAATGGATTCATTGGCTAAATCATGGTTGTCGAAGAATTGGGACCTTTCCCCCTCAGTTCTGCTTGGTGTTGGCTTTTTCCCCAGGCAGATGGCAAGACAGCTACTTTCAGGTGTCCTATTTGGATACAGCAGTGTCCAGAGGAACTGCCTCCTTTGAGGGCTTTCTCTTAGAAGTGAGGAAGTTTTTTCCAGAAGCTCTCCCCCTAATCCCCAGCAGACCTCTTACCCATTGGCCAGAACTGGGCCCATGCCCATTCCAGTCACTGACAAGACCAGTGGGGTACGATCAGCATTCCCGTGAGTCCCGTGGAGAGGCACACTTGCACAAATAGCAACAGTGATCATTAGTCAGTCAACGGTCTGTGTGCATGTGTGTCTTTTCACCCCTTGGCCTGGCACTCTAAATTGTGTTTTCCTCTGTCTAATGCTGCTTCACTTCACTTGTTCAGTATTCTGGGATGAAAGGCTATAAAAAAGGAAACTAAGTAAAAAACCCCCAGAGCATCTCCTTCCATAATTACCCTCATTAGAAGCTGGGAAGGAGCCAAGAGGAGCATGTTGCTTCGATGTTACTACTATGTACTATTAATATCATTGTTTGGAAGGTACCCTCCAAGATACAAGAAGACAGATGTCAGTAGCAGCTAGTGTTTGGGGAGAGTTGTGGGCTGTGTTTCTGCCAGGGTTCTCCGTATTTTGTTTAGTATTCTATAAAGGAAAATTGTTTCAATTTTCTAAGCATTGATTACTTTTTTTACTTTTAATCTAGAGCTTTTCTGGAAAAAGAAGAAAAGTTCAACCACCTCAGGTAAGTTACTGAATTTTCATTGCGGCTTCTGAAGTAGTTTAATTAGTTTTATACCTCTCTTATCAATAAAAGTTACTACTCCGGTTGCTTTTAGATCATACCCTGGCATTTAGGACTGAAAAAAAAGGGCAGTATAAATTTATGAATTTGAATTAAAGAAATAATTTTATTTCAAGGGCATGGAATCAGAGGGGTCAAATATAAAAGTGTCTAGCTGTTACTTGTAGCAAAATATGTCAGTTACAAAATGCTGAAAAATAATAAATGCTCAGATAATTTACCCCCCCTTTTTTAAAAGATTTATTTATTTATTTGAGAGAGAGCACACAAGGAGGGGCAGAAGGGGAGGGAGAGAGAATCTCAAGCAGACACACCCCCCCCCCCCACTGCTGATCACAGAGCCCAGAGCCCTATGCCCCTGGGGTTTGATCTTACGACCCTGAAATCACAACCTTGAAATCACAACCTAAGCTGAAACCTAAGCTGAAATCGAGTCTGACCTTTAACCGACTGAGCGACCCAGACGCCCCAGCCCACCCTCTCCACCTTTTAAGTAATCTCTACGCCCAACTGCGGGGTTGAGCTCAGGACCCCAAGATAAAGAGCTGCATTCTCTACCTACTGAGCCAGCCAGGCGCCCCACCCCCTCCCCACTTTGCTGACACTACTAATTAGCAGCATCTAAATCAAAAAGGGTGTTTGGCAGAGGTTGACTTCAGCCCACCACTGTCCATAGTACTACTATATTAATTAGTTGAATCTTAATTAGTGAGGTTCTGGTAGCTGTTAATGGCAGTAATGTAAAATTTGAGTTGGAGAAAACTTTAAAATTTTTTTTTATTTTTTTTTTTTCTTTAAAGATTTTACTTATTTATTTAACAGAGAGAGAGCATAAGCAGGGGGAGACTGAGAAGCAGGCTCCCCAGTGAGCAAGGAGCCTCATGCAGAACTCCATCCTAGGACTCTTGAGATCATGACCTGAGCCCGAAAGCAGACACTTAACCGACTGAGCCACCAAGGCGCCCCTTTGATTTATTTTTTAAGAGTAGCATACTACTTATTTTTTAATTGTAAAATTTTGAGTAAATTTTTGAGAGCATCCATTTTTTCCAGGAGAGGTAGTTGATTGCAGTTGACCCATCAAAAGAGAATTTCCAGCAGTTAAGCTAATCCTAAAGTTTAATTTTTTTACTATTATGAGAATAGTAGGTTAAAGAAAAAGTTTTTACAATCCTTTCAAAGTATAAGAGGTCCAGGAAAGCTTTGTCATTAGGAAAGAGAAAGAAAGTAAGAAATATTTAAGCCTTATTATTTTATGCCTTTAAATTTATGATATAGTCAACATATATAGTTCAATTTAAAAATTATTCTCATGAAGGAAAAAAAAGACATTTACCATATTTTAAATAGTTATAGTTCATTTAGCACTTTATCTGCATTAAGATATTTCAGAGTCATATTCAGCAATCTGTATTCTTGTTGTTTACAGCAGAACTATTCACTGGCTGAACTTGATGAAAAAATTAGTGCCCTCAAACAAGCCCTGCTCAGAAAATCAAGAGAAGCAGAATCCCTGGCTACTCACCACCTTCCGTGAAAAACTCCTCTCATTCTTGTCATTTGACTTTTTTATATACATGTAACTTACACTGCAGTTAATTAAATGGATATGTATTCATCAGTGTAGACTTCCCTCTGAAGTCAAGGTTTCTTTTCACGTGAGTCCAGCCTGCACAAAGTTATCTTCAGATATTCCAGTGAATTTTGAAATGATTAAGGCATTAAAAACAGCATTGTCAGAATGTATTCCCTTCTGTTTTAAAGGAGGTATTTTGGAAATTGAAAAACTTAATTTGAAAGCACATATTTGTGTGTGTGTATGTACCACAGAAAGGAAGATTTATTTTGAATAGTGATTATTTAAAAGGACTTTATATTTGTAACATCACCATTAACCAGTTTATTAGTTTAAATCCATACTTTGTACATAAGAGGCATTCAACAAAAATTTATCAACTGAAATGAATTTTAAATGAATGCATACACTTTTTTTTCTCTAATGTCAATTTTAATGCAAATAAACAATAGATCCCACCTTTATTCCCTTACTGGCTGTGTGTCCTTAAGCAAGTTAATGTCTTTGTGCCTTAATTTCTGTATCTGCAGAATGGGATTGATAGTAATAAAACCTAGAGTTGTCATGAATAGGTGAGATCATTCATGCACAGCTTTTGAAATTGGCCCAAGGGAAGTGCTCAGTAAATGTTAGCTATCATTACTGTATAAAACCAAGTCTGTTTTTGGAAGTCTTTAGATGTTACCAACAGTCCCTCTCTCGAAAGCCTCCCAGTTACGTTAGGCAGTATATGTATTTCCATAGTTGCAAATTAAACATTTAATAAGATGCAGCTACAATCAAGGAGCAGATATTTAGGTCAAGAATTGTTTGGCTGCAAGAATCAGAAATCTACCTAAAATAGCCTGTAAACTGGAAGTTGTTAAAAAAGAATCCAAAATCTGGAATTTAATTGCAAGAAGTATAGCTGGACATTGTGGTGTCTAGGAGGTCACCAACAGTTCATAACTTTCTCTGTGTCTGCAGTTGCCTCTGGCTGTTTCTATGTCTAGTTCTGTCTCTAACCCCTACCTTCCTTCTTCTCTGCTCACCCTCTTCCTCTGTGCCTCTTTCCCTGTCTCTCTCCCTTGTTCTTTTTCTCTTACACCTAAGCATCTATGTGTCTGCTTTATTCTCTGTGAACTGATTTCTCTGAAGGCCTCTTCATTACTGCTCCTCCGTACAGGGTAACATATTAGCCCTGTCTCCATAGTCTTGGCATTCATGCCTTTGAGTCGCCATGATGCAGACTCTGAACCCAACTCTGTAGAACCTCACAACTCCACTGACTGCTACTTACCTCTTGGTATCTCTTAGTTCAGCTCCTGAGACTGAGGCTCACTCAGTGTGATCAGTGGTCTCAGTCAGCTGTGGCCAGGATGATGGGGCAGGACCTCCTCATAGAAACATGCAGTATGCACACATCCTTGCACAACTATTTGTGGAAGCCTTGAAAGTGGGGTCACCTGATAAAAAATGGGGGCTTTGGAATCATTCCCAAGAAATGGATGTGGACTAACTAGGTCAGTTCCACTAACATCTTTCTCTTTTCTGCAGAACAACTCATCCTTCAAGATATATAGTCTTGCCTAACGTGATCCAGTATTCTAGGTGCAGCTACAAGCGGCTGCTGCTCAGTCCCCATCTGGTGACCATAATCACCACCCTGCCAGAATGACCTCCTCTGGGTCTACTGGCACATTTTACTACCACCACGCCAAAAATACAATAGGAAAAACGTCAATGAAAATGATCAATTAGAAAAAGAGGTTGACTTAGAGGTAGGGAAAAAACCTAGAAAAAAAGGATCAAATACTGGTCACTAGTCTGCCCCTAAATAATAAAGATCCTGAGTCTGTTTCTTGACCCTCTTGGCAGCAGAGTAAGTTCCTAAATCATGCCTGACGGTCCCAGGATCTGTCCATTAGAAGGATTTCCTTTTCCCATTGTTCTTCAGGCGTGAAGGACATTCGAGTCAACCTCTCTCCACCTGAGTAAGTATTGTCTGGGGCCAGCATCCTTTCTACTTGAGTCAGAGCCTCCAGAAGAGACTAGGACTAAACGCCATGTTGCTGTGAGTTGGTATAGGTACTTGTTCAAGACTAAGGTTCTTCTGATGATAACTACCCCAGAATTTTAGTGAGCTTTCAATCACTGTCTTTCTTGAGTACATCCTTGACTAAAAGGCAATGCCAGGAATTTCTGTGGGGGTAAGCTTGCTTCCTTAATTACCAGGCTACCTAATGACCATTCCCTCAGGATTTTTGTTAATTCAGCTCTTCCTAGACCCATTGTTCTTAATGGCCCTGTCCTCAAGAGAATAAAGGAGAAAAGTGGGAAAAGGCTGCAGAACAGAAAGCACTTCTTCCACAGTCTACCCCTAAAAATCCCTTCCCTCCACAGATTACATTCCAGTCTAAGGAAGTGATTTACTAGGGGTGATAGTAATCAACATGTTTATCCTGCAGAAAAGGGCTAGGTTTCCCAGACTATTCTAGCTACTGCTAGATACCTTCAGTTAGGCTCCTGAGCCCTGAGCTTTTCCAAATTCCTAGGGAGTATCTGAACCTCATCTTCAACAGTCGTCTCAGTAGAAGACTTCCCTTTAAGAAACATACATAATTCCTGCCTTTCCCTATCTGCTTTTAGCCAGACAACCTGGTATAGAAAACTTTTCACCACTGCATTTTAATCATGTCCACAGGGAATTACCCACTCCTACATTTCAACATTTGACAACTTTTAAATCTGAAGCTTTGCCTTTCTTGACATGTGGTTTGGGTGCCAAGAGATTTTAGACAATTGTTTAGTTATTTTGCCATCTCTTACCTCCATTCTACCAGTTTTCCATGGAATAGGGAATCCTTTCTGTCACTCCTGCCTTTACCCCATCCCTCTGCCTTGACTCCACAGCTAGTTCTTCATTTGCACTCAGAGTCTATTACTTGCAATCCCACTGCTGGCACTAATTTCTGTTTTAGGGATCTGTCATTTTCAAGAAACAGAAACCCAACTCTAACTTACATAAAGGGGTATTATAAAGAATTATAAAAATTCAAATTGCAGGAAGTTCAGCCAGGTTTTGTCACCATCTCCCCCTCACTGGGTCACGTTGTTTGGATTCTGAATATCTACTTCATTCTGCTTGTAGCTTGATTTCTCTGAAAATGTCTTCTTTTCTGCTGCTTTGCAATCTAGTCTTGCTTAAGACTTTGGGGTCTGTGGTACTGCTATCTCTGACCTATCTCTTTAGCTCCAGTGCCCCATGTTTGTTTATTATGATTCAAAATCTGAAAAAAGGAATTTGTATTCAAAACTGTTGACCCCTGGACCAATTACCTGTGGCCTGAGTGTTAGGATATTCTAGAACAAAGAGCGCCACATGCACCCAGTCCTTTGAGGAATGAGGAGCACTTTCAGCAAAGAAAGCATGGGCTGAAACTCTGCCCCTGCTGATCTCTGATCTCTGATCTAGGCCTTTATAAAGTTTTTCGTTCTCTAAGAAATACTTTTCTTTCCCCCCCCATGACTTTATCTGAGATACTACATGAGCCCATGGAACAAAATTTTAGCCCTGCATTTCTTTTTCTGAGCAGTCCTAACTATATAAAGATTGATTATTTCATGACTTTTAGTCTTAATATTCTCCAAGGGATAAAGAGAAAATGTGCTTTTTAAAAACAATAAAACTGTTATCTTTCAATTCCCATATAGGTCCACTGGACCCTTTTATAACTCTAAGATACATGATGGGATCCCAGTGATTTAATTCTTCCTACATGTTTTGAAATACGTTATTTCATCATCCCAGGAATTATTTAATCATTACTAATCAATTATTTCCAACTAGGCTTTAAAAGACTAAAATAGTAAGGAAATGGAAAAATGATGGAATCCCCTAGAAGAATGTAATAGTATGTAATAGTAAAATAAATGATCATCCTTCAGTTTTCATATAGCATTGCCCAAAGTACTGCATTATCTTTCAAGAAGATATAAAAGTTTGGAGAGACACCATTTTTAGAATTTGTTGTTTTGGGTTTTTTTTTTTTAAAGGCTTTTGATGATTATGGTTAATAGTTTAGAATTCTTTGTTTTGACTACAATGGCAAGTAGAAGGAAATTAACAGCAGAATTTCTACAATTATTAAAGGAATCAGAAGGTAAATGCAAAGAGACAGAGGGCAGTACTCTGGACCCTAATGATGCTGATGGGATTGACCATGCAAGCAAAATATCAGACCATGATTCTAAATCAGTTCTCTGAAACTTAAGAATGGAGGAGTAAACCATATATTTCTAAGGACAATTAGAAAATCTGGTATTCTCATCCACTTATTCAACAGGATGGGCTTCATCATGCAAATTTTACAAGGACCTGCACTATTTAATTTTGCTAGATGGGTGGTGTGGCTGTATTCTTTCACTTTTTATGATGTTTATGCACCAAAATTTACTTTATAGTTCCTAAGTTGAAAAACGCTGAAGCAACTATGTATACAAAGGTGATTGAAAAGAAGTGATGTGGAAATGAAAAAATTATTGGATTAGTCATTGTCATTGCTTATAAATCTAAAAATTAAAATGTTTTCCAATAATTGCCATCCTTCTTCAACAAAATCGTGTCATCAGTTTTGCATTTTCAGGATGCAAGTGCAAGAAGAACCAGAAGTAAAGATAAGCTTGAACCTAATAGAAATGTATTTGGAATCTAGAGTTACTATTTATAAGATGGATATGTTCCAGGTTCACACACGGCAAGTGATGAGCAGTTGGTCACATTCAACTGACATTGCCTGTTTCATATTTATGTAACTCTAAAATATGTGTGTGCATATATATATATATATATATATATCTTCAAAGCCAAAATATATGAAATAAAAATTGTGTTTACAATGCTTAAATTTTTATTAAAGTTTCTAACTGAACTACCCCTTTATACTTGGTAAATTACTCATAAAATGAATTAAATATACATATATTTTTATTTTAATTTTAAGATTCACTGGACCCAGATGGTGAATGGCAATGACTATTTTTCCTGGTATATTGAAAGTTAAGATGCATTTTTAAAATCTGAAGATCTTTGTAAAATTCATATATGCCTAACATTAATTTTTTATAATAGTACCAAAGTAAAAAAAAAATCATATACATAGGCAAGCTAAAATTACTTTCAAAGATTTAATTTTTAAAAATGGTTCCAAGAAATTTAAGACCTATGAGATCACTTTCTCACACACTTCTAGGAAACTTTAGTCAAAAGGAATGAATAAAACAGAAAATCCCTAGATTGCAAAATGTTCGCATGCTTCTGCTTTTTAAAAAAGTAATTTAAGTAGCTGGCACACTGCTTTCCCTGTGTAAAAAGTTGGGATCATTTCAAAAACAACCCATCCTTATAGGACAAAATGCTTCAAATGTAGCTCTTAGAACCTGCAGCTCTTGGTAAGCACAGAGCTGTCAGAGGAATTTATTACCGTGAGTACTATTTTCGTGTCTTTAAATGGCCTTTCTAGGATGACCTTTACACTGCTATAAATCACTAGGAAACAATTTTTTTCCAAGTTTTCTTAAAATTAAAAGCAATGAATATTGATATAAGTTTATATTATCAAACAGAAGGGGTTATTAATAGATTTTGCCACTCTAGAATTGTGGAATTAGCTCTTTTTTTTAAAGTATGAACTATTTCAAACATACAGAAGAGTATAGGCAATAATAAATATCAGACAACCACCCAGTTTTAACAGATGCTAACACTTGCCATATATATTTCAAGTTTTTATTTTTAAAGGAACAGACCAAGTACAGTTATAGCAAAACCCAACTGCCCCTCCCTCCCTCCTTAGTCCTCCCTTTCCTCCCCTCTCTCTGTCTCTTTTTATCAGAGGGAACCATAATCCTGAAGTTCCTGTGCATCATTCTTAAGCATTTTTTACTATTGTTCTGTTTTTAACATATTACATTAATTGTATCATGCTTGGTACTTAACTACTTTTCACTGAACATTGTTTTTGAGTTTTAACCACATTGATTTTTGTAACTATACTTTGCCTATTTTAACTACAATTTAACATTTCAAATGTATAAATAAACTAGATTGTGTCCTTCATTTGGGGGACTTCATGAGGGACATCTAAATTGTTTCTTCTGTTTTTATTTCTTGGATGGTACCCTGAGCTTTGCAATGCAGCCTCTGGAGTGGTAGCTTTTCATGCGCATAGCTTCCAACCTTGGAAAACAAACTACCCCAGAGATTTACTAGAATCTTATTTTTTTAAAGGGATGCAGATTATTTATAAATAAAAATATTACAGATAGAACTAGACATATCTAGTGGCTGACAGAAAAGTATAACCAAGCATAAAACGTATGTTCATGTTTGTGACAATTCTGTTTCTTTCCTGTACCATCTCAGTTGATTTTAACATTTAGGGCTTAATAGCATGGGAAGTACGCTTTGAAATTCACTGTTGCTAAAGAACTTTAGCCTTCATGTGGCAGCCTATTAAATAGCTGCTATTCACTGCCTTTTTTTTCTTCTTCTTCTTGCTCTTGGAATCCTGATCTCAATAGAAAGACAAGCATAGATGAACTCTCATGCCAATTAACAAATCTGGAGAAAAAAATATGACTGATGCTTGAAAAGTCCTGACCTCTGACCTTTACTTGCCTTTATAAGGTAAAGTTGGAACAAGGGAATTGAAAGGGCATCCTGTTAACCTTAGTCTGTTGCCTGAAGCTATCAGTCCAGTGTACCAGGATGGAAAAACAACAAAAAAGGAATTATGGAAAATTTATTCACTTAACATTTATTGAATAAGAAGCACTACAATGGGGCTGGGTACACACAGATACATAAAACAGATGGAATCTCTGCCCTCAAGCCTTAACCAATGTATGCCCTTATCCACAGCACTGACAACAGCCCTAGTTGCTCCTTTTCAAGAAAACTAAGGGTATCTGGAAATGCTCAAGAAGCATAACTAACATAATCAAGAGTTTTGTACACAAATTACAGAAAACTTCTACTCAACTGGCTTAAACAATGAAAGCGTTTACTATTACACAAAGAAAAAAAAATCAAGGTTGGTTAATTCACTAGTTCAGTAACTGTCACTGAAGACCTAGATTCTTCCCATCTTTCTGCTGTCACCTCCAAGTCTTCATGGTGACAACATGGCTGCCACACTTCCAGGTGTCACATCTTCTGCAGCAGGACAGCAAAAGAAGCATTGTGGGACAATGTCGGCACTTCTTCTCAGGTATCTCTTTTCTTATGAGACCCCCTCTTACATCTCATTGGCCAGAACCGTATCACCTGTGCCTTCCTAAACCAATCACTGGCAAGGGGAATTACATTTCCATACCTGGCTTAGGCTACTTAAGCTTAATTAAAACTATTGAGCACCCACATGCCAAATATTCTCTACTTTTAACTGAAAAGACAAATACAAACAAACCAAAGGACAAGTATTATGTAAAGCTCAGGAATACGCCGACAATGATATATATGCAAAATTTAAATCTCTGTGTTAATAAATTGATCGACTAATTTGTTTTTAGTGTTCCCATCAGACTACACTAGCTATCTGCTACTGGGAGACAAGATCAACGTTGGGAGTTGCCTATTCCCCCAATAAAGTCTTCCTGATAATTTCTTGCTCTCAGCAAAATAACTACAAATCTAAAATTTCAAATGGGAAATGTAACAGAAATTAGCCATCACTCAATATTTAAACTCTTGCTCATTTCATCAATGAAACACCATTACTGAAAGAACACTATCTTCTTTCAAGAAATACAAGTACATCTCTGACTGTTTTATATTTTGCCAAGAGCCAAATTTTATGTTTTATGTCGATGATTAGAAGGAATTCTTCTTGGATTAAATAATACTGCTGACAATAGGGAAATAATCCCTTGAATTTGTAGAGTACTTTATGCTTTCAAAGTGCTTTCTCATATGTTAATCTGAATTATATCTCATTCTTACTCTAGGAAGGGGTAAACAGCTGCAAAATTAATTCCTCATTTTTCAAATGTGAGAACTGGGATGTGTCAAAAGTTAAAGACTTGCCCAAAGACTTCACAGCTAACTAGTAAAATAATCAGGATTAAAACCAAATTACTTCATTCCTAATCCAATGCTTTTGGAGCTATTTAACAAACTTTCATGTAACTTAAAATTATGTGATACTGTAAAAACCCATTTAAAAAACTGTAAAAAAAAAAAAAGTTGGATCTCTCTTGTGAATAAATTAAAATATAACATCTTCTTTTAGATCTTATCTTCTCCAAGCTAGACCCAGTTGTTAGGTCCTTGAAATCTCAGGACCTTAGATATATTAGGTTCAAAATGTTCCTTTTTTCAAATGGTCCTATCACCTCTCCTATTAGAAATTGCTATATATTTCATATAAACTCAGAATCCAGTAGGCCTTGGCCTAGACACTTGTATGACTTTAAATTCTATTTATATCCTGATTCTGAAAGAGCCAAAGTCAAATTTAAAAAGAACAAGATTACAAAAAAAAAAAGAAAGAAGAGAAAAAGGAAAAAAAAACAGGATTCTCTAGAATGAGATCCTCAATGACAAATTTGAGAAAAATCTCACTAGAAGGGACCTTGTGTAGGAAAAACAACTCTTCCCACTTCCCTGGATTTCAGGAGGATTAAAAAATGAAGAAATGTTTTAAATCTATCACCCTTACCTCAATATTTGAAAAGTGATGGATAGGTGACAGGAAATGACCTTTTCCTAACAACAGCTAGCCCCCTCAAGGTCCTAGAAACCTTGCTTCCAAAATTCCTTAGAGACTTACGCTATCCCAAACCCCCTCCCAATTTGAAAGTATATAATCAGTCACCTGTCGTCACCACCACGCTCCCCACCCACCCATGCTCACGGGTCCTGTCCCCGTGCTTTAATAAAACCACCTTTTGCACGGAAAGACGCTTCAAGAATTCTTTCTTGACTGTTTGCTTGGAACCCCAACATTTCCACATCACTATCACGTCGGTTTGAGCCACAATCACACTATTGTTCTAGATTACACCAAAATCCTCCTGCGGTCTCCTTGCTTCTGGCCCTTGCCCCTCTGTTCTCTATTTACAGCAGCCAGAGTGATCCTTTAAAATAAGTCCGTTCACATCACATCTTTGCTAAAAACCCTACAATGGATTTTTACTTAGTTCACTCAAGAGAGACAGCAAAATCTTTCCAAAGGCCTGTAAGGTCCCATGATCTGCCCACTCCCTTCTTTCTCATCTCGTTATTACTCCTCAGCTCCTTGCTGCCGGGAATGCACCTGCCATACTCCCACCTATCTTGCCCTAGACTGCTGCCCCATATCCCCTTCATATCTTTGCTCAAATCTCACTCTTAATAATGGGGGGGAGGCAGTTGTGCCAGCAAACCTACAAGGCACCAGTTACATTTGAATTTCAGAATTTCAGATAAGCAATGAATAGCATCTCAGTGTAAGTACGTCCCAAATACTGCATGGGACAACTGTATATTTAAAAAATTATTGTTTATCTGAAATTTACATTTAACTGGAAATCCTGTTGTTTTTTTTTTATTCTAAATCTAGCAACCCCACAATGGGTTCTAACCCGACCCAAGTATATCATGTCTTCCCTCTGCCCCCAGACTCCAGATTCCTCTCACCTGCTCTATTTTTTTTTCTTTCCTCATAACACTCAGTTTCTTCTAACCAACTACATAATTTACTTAAATATCACATTTACTGTCTGTCTCCCTCCTCTGGAAAATCATCTCCATGTAAGCAGTTCGGAGATAAAAGGAAGATTTAATTTGTGGTCAAAGAATTTTATTTTTCAGCACATTTCTTTTCCACTGATTTGAAGAGTTCAAAGCTTTCCATGAAAACACTTGGGGAAACTAGGCGCTTCTCTCTCTCCACTCTTAACTATTCTTACACATCTGATGCATATACACATATGTTAATGTCATTGATTTCCATTTAAAGCTAACTCTTTGCTATAAATGTAGAAGTTTCTCCTCCAGAAAATACACCAGACACATAACTGACAAGATAGAAAATTCCCATGGGGGGAAAATTACCTTTAAAAAAAAATTCAAACACGGTGGTACTTCCCAATTAGATCCTTTCTTTGAAAGCAGTCAAATATATATATTTTTAACAAATAAACCTTTTTTCTGCAGCAGCAAGAAGGCCATCTGTTGAATTCTATAGTTCAATAAGAGCTCTAGAATATGTAACCACCTTGTTCTTTGTTGATTCATTCCTTTACTTACTCATTCAACACACTGTCCTTGTTTAGCCACCTTGTGCAGAGCACTGCGTCATGCATTGGGGAGGGGAGAGTGGGAGAGAGATCCGTGAGAGGGAAGAAGAGCCCACGTACAAAGGGCCTGGTAAATCAGTTTAAAGAGCCAGTGGGAGGAGCAGGCGGATGGCCCCATCAGACTTGCATGTTAGAAAAAATTACCCTAGCTTCTGGCTACAGCGTGGAGAAGAGATTACTATGCTTAGGTACATTACACTTCATTAAGAAGTTATTATCATAAACAGGGTCATAACCTTAACCTGTGGGCCTCAAAGTAAAAATGTCAGAAAAGGACCCCTTTGAAGAAACCACAGTAGATCTGTTTTAAATATTTTATCATGGTGTGTTTAAATGTACTTTTTAATGTTAGCATATGTAGAGCAAACATCTGCAATTGCATTCAGTCCTGTGAATTTCCACTACTGAACAGAGAAAAAGAGCCGGCGTGAACTAACAATTCTGAGTGCTTCCTCAAACCACACAAAGGATAAAGGCCTTCTCATGCATTATTTCATTTAATCTTTACAATAAGCTGAGAGGTTATTGTACTATTATCCCTATTTGCAGATCAGGGATTTGAGACTCAGAAAGGTGAGTCCTGCCCTCCATAAAAGACAGAGTTGGTTAACCTGCCCTCATGCTCTCTCAAGCCCATGTTCTTGCCTCTACAAAAAGCTGCCAATATATTTACAGGACAGCCATGTTAGACAGCAGCTAGGCAGGGGAAAGGCTGAGGTAACCTTGAATAAAAATAGAATAAAGAAAGAAAACGGTCAGCTAGAGCGAAGGCAAAAAATTAACTGGAAAAATAAAATTGAGGAATTACACTTTTGAGAAGAGCGAAAAAAGGCAATTTGCTTCCCAAATGGAGAGATATAAAGCTCTGAAGATTATCAACTTTGCAATTTTTGGACTACCACAAGTACAACCACAAACATACTTTCTACTGAACTACAGAATTCAAGAGATGGCCTTCCTGCTGAGGTACTAATATTAAAGATGAAATGCTACAGAAAAGAAATCCACTTATTAACTTATTTAATACAACCCCTCTCATCTAGCCTGGTATTTGCTTTTGGCCAAGAAAGCTTGATCAGCATGCAGACCCCTGAAAGCCAGCTACTTTTAGTAGAAGGGAACAGAGGGGTCTCCTGTCACCAAAAAAACAAAACTTTCATCCAGGTTTGTGTCAAAAATTCTAGAAGAGCAACTGTTTTTGGAGAGAGATCCAGTCACTCTGAAGCACTGCTTCATGCCCTTTCAAAGACACGGGGTAATGCGGGGCCAGTTAAGTAGCCAATGGTCACCTACATCCTGAGATTTGAGGAACACAGGCAATGTCTCCTTCCTCAAATTATCTTCCCTATTACTTGGTAGAGATCCTGGATTAATGTGCATGGCTGTGTCATTACCCACTTACCTCATTAATTGGCCCATCACCTACCAAAAACTACAGGGAATGGAACACAGATGTGGTACACTTTGACAGGGGGATGCAAGGGCAGAATGCTGGCCCAGGGTAAATATATCTCAAAGAGAAGGCTAGCTAGCCAGGAGGCGGGTGAATCTGTTGAGGTAAAGAGGACAGGGTCTGTCTATTCAACATACCATGGAATGTTCTGTCCACAGTCACTACTCAATGTTTCTTGAATAATTGCTGAAGTGTTATGAGAAGTAGGGATGAGGGGAGAGCCTATTTAACAAGTTTTCTACTGCCTATATCTGAACAGGCAGAAAACTGCTTAGTCAAACAAAGTGATGATGCAGTGGAAGTTTTACATATATAACTGTATACACACCCCCTCTCCGTGGGGCATGGTGTGAGTTATGTGGGGGCTTTTATCTTGTTAAAAAGAAACAACAGGTCCAAGATGAAATGGAGTCACTTGTGCTGAGCTCCACATCAGCAAACCAAGACTTAACACCTAACCTAATTACAATATCAGTCCCTCCCAGGAATGTAACCTTAACTGGTCAGTGTGGAATTTCCTGGTCAGCACCAGTGAGGTAATCTGCCTGATAGACCCTTTTCATCCCCTAAAAGAAAATGACCTTGCCTGAGACAATCCACTCTTCCCCCCTTCTGCCTATAAAAGCCTTCCATTTCGTACAGCTCCTCAGAGCTCCTTTCTCCTTGCCAGATGAGATGCTGCCTGATTCATGAATCATTGAATAAAGCCAATTAGATCTTCAAATTTACTCATTTGAATTTTTTAATACTCTTCTAAATATGGGTAGATGTTTTTGTGTCCTTCTATTATTATTAACAAAGAAGCAAAGAAAAAAGATGGACGAGAAGGAGGGGGAGAGAGGCAAGACCAAATTTAGTAATTCTCTTAACCCCGTCTGGCCTCTTCTTTGGGCTTGTGGATAGAACCACTTAGGCAGGCAGGTCAAGGGCAAATCAGTACACCTTTGTCCCCGGGGTGGACTTTATTGAGGAATATATTTTTTTCTGAGAAACTCAGAGTCAAACTGGGATTAGCTACCTGGAAATGGAAGTGGTAAGTCTTTGAAAATTCTGATTCAATAAACCAACAGCCAGTACCCTGGATAAGAACAGGAGGGAAGAGAAACGTTCCCACTGCCAGAGCATTTTGCAGATAATTAAAGCCAAGACTGACTCGCAGCAGGATGATTTTAACATACCTGACACAGGGCTTGACTAGAGCTCTCTCAATGTCTCTTCCAGTGCAGTTATGCTATTAGCTTTCAGAATATACTATGTAGGGAAAAACACTTTTCCTTGAGCTATTTCATTTTTCAATTACTAAAGAGCTTTGAGTTTAAAAGTTCACCAAAAAAACCATCATGTTCCCATCTCGGACATACCCCTTGTCTAATGGGTAGTAACGAGATCACCCTTTCAGATACTATCGTCCACATTACTTAAACATTAGGCTGCCCTACTTCACACTTAGAATAGGCTATGCAATAAATCTATTTGATCTTTTCTTTATTGTCTGTCTCAGGAATGGATGCAGGATTTTCTTCTTTGCTATAGGAACAGATTTCTCCTTTGCTGTGTAGGAAGTGATTCACCTCTAGGAGGCTAATTTCTTATAGTTGAGTGCAGGATCTTAATAAATAAACCAAAAAGTGAAGTGCTATTTTGAACAGCCCTCACACCAGCAGGAAGAATCAGTGAATGAGGAACCATGGAAGACTGTTCACTACATACCCATTTACTCCAAAATATTATTTGGATCAGCATTGGATATTTTTTAATAAATTATAAGTGATTCTTCTTTCTGTATTAATTAAGAACATACACTACTCCTCAAGTGTTTTAACTCCCCCAGTGCCAAGTTTAAGTCCTCTGGATTATTCCTGATGCATGAAGAGCTCTGAAAACATAACAATGGTAAGCAATAACCCAGGGTGATTAAGAAATCAAGATGTGTGCAGATGCTGGTAAAAAAAAAAAAAATGCAGAAAGATGGCAAATGGAAATTAGAAAGACTGCCCAGACATATTGTCAGAACACACTAAAAGTTTAAGGCTTTGAGTATGCTAGATTTGTATCACATCTCACTTTAGAAGAAAGTGTGGGAGGGAGTAGGGTATGAAGCATATGAAAGAGGCAAAGCTTTTAGGATAGAATAAATACTCAAAACAAGTTAGCATGAAACAAATGAAAAATAGTGACAAAAGATAGAGATGGAAAGAGAATAGTTTTTCTGTGGTCATTATAAGTAGAAGTGCAGCACAGAAAAGCATTTCTTGTCCAAGCCGGTAACATCTGATGAGGTATCTTAGGCATGTGTATTAGTCAGGGTTCTCCAGAGAAACAGAGCCAATAGGAGAAACAGACAGACAGGTAGGGACTTATTCGGAGGGACTGGCTCACATGATTATGGAGACTGAGGTCCAATGATCTGACCTCTGCAAGCTAGAGGCTAGGAAAGTCAGTGGTACAGTCCTTCTCCAAACCCAAAAGACTGAGAACCAGGAGCAATTATGTCCAAGGGCAGGAGAAGATGGATTTCCCAGCTCAACAGAAAATAAATTTGCCCTTCCTCTATCTTTTAACTCCTCAAGAGAATGGATGATGCCACCGAACAATGGTGAAGATGATCTTTACTGTCTACCAATTTAAATGCTAATCTCTTTCAGAAACACCCTCAGAGATAGACCTAGAAATGTTTTACCAGCTATCTGGGTATGCCTTAGTCCAGTCAAGTTGACACAGAACTAACCATCATAGTATTACTATCAACTTACAGTCTCTTTCAGTTTAATCAGTCAAGCAATCAAATCATTCTTCCTATGCCAACATAATACTCTCTTTCTGTAATACAACCCTGTTTTTTAATGCATAGGCCTCTCTCAGTTGGGAGAACTTGTAGCCAATGGCTTCCTACCAAAGCATTCTGAGAAGATGGCCACTGGAATTTTCAGTCCAGATCTTGTGAACGGGAGGCTTCCCTGACAGGGGAGGGGGCCACCAACATGTAGTGATACTGAAGTGTTTCATATTACAGAGAAGAGAGAACCGGGACCCAAAATCTGTCCCTCAGGGCTCCCTAGTAATGATCTCTGCAACAGTCTCATGGCTAGAAAAGTAATCTCAGTAAAGTTTACTTTTATGGAAGAACAGTCTCAGAAAAGTTAAATGTTTCAGATTTTGCCTAACTTCATACCAACATGCAAGTTTTCTTCATTGATAGGTTTTTCATAGCAGTCATAAATACTTTAAGACTTTCTTGACAATATCTAATTGAAAGCTTAAACAGTGTTTCCTTTGGCCTCTTTCAAGGTAAGCCCCTGCCCACAAGTTCAGTGCTGATTTCTTTTTTTCCCTTCCCTTCCCTCCCTCCCTTCCTTCCTCTTTTACCTTTTTATAGAGACAGGGGTGGAAGTACAGTGCGAGAGGGAGAGAGAATCTCAAGCAGGCTCCACACTCAGCGGGGAACCCGATGTGGGGCTTCATCTCACAACCCGAGCCGAAATCAAGTCAGACACTTAACTGACTGAGCCACCCAGGTACCCCAGTGCTGATTTCTTTACATGAAATACATACTTTACTCCTTAGATAGCCAATGTTCACTTTTATTTAGGCAACTGGATTTTTAGCTTGAGTTCTAAAATGAAAAACAAATACAAGCTAATTTTATGGAGCAATCACTCTGGGAAGGAACAAACCATATCAGAACAATCCTCTTTGTAGACCTCCTATTAAACTATGCTGTGTCACAGACAAAATACTCATCATAACCGGGAATAGAGGGGTATTGTTTCAAACCTATTATGTACAAATCACCTAATTTTTCAAGGTTAATGAGTATAATTTACCCATCTTTGGTTACTAAAGGGGTTATATATGATGAACAAACTTAAGAGTTCATTTTATTTTGTTGTTGATTCACCTACAGTTGTTTGGCTTTTATGTCCATGTAATTGATTTTGTATAATTCTGCCCAAAGCAGATGGGCAACCGCTCATGACCACTTGCAAACCATTTAGATTAATTTTGTACTGATGTTTATTCAAGGCCAAATGGAGAGAACATAAAAGGTGTGATGTTCAACTTAGCATAACAATATCATGAAAAATCTATTTGGTCTCAGCAGTAAAATAGATTCTCTCTACCAATCAGTTTCATAAGTGCAAGTGAATTACTTCTGTCTATGCGCCTGGACTAGCTACCCAAATTAATTATGGCACAGTGTTCTAGTTCTACAATATACTGTAAACTTTCCAAGAACATAATAAAAGGTCATCTCCAATGCTACATGATATTAAATTTCACACTGAAGACTTATACTTCTCATACTTTCAAAGCAGAGGATAAAAAATTATAATCACCTGTTAAAAATAAGTAAAGAGACATACACTTGATAATCCAGAGAGCCATAGTCTACTGGAATAGTTCACAGGTAGTAGTGATTCTAATTTTTTTCAGTTAATAGATTTTTACCTACTTTAGTAATGTTGAACCTCACACCTTTATAGTCTTGCTTTGACTTATAATTAGTACCACTGAAATGCCACAATGTCTATTCAGAACATTACACTATACTTTTTTAGAAATGGACTTACACAGATTTTTAGATATATATATATATATATATATGGGTTTTTTTTTCTGTGTTTAGACTTGACGTTTGGATAAATCTAAGTTTAAGAGTCAGTGTTTATTAGGTAAATAGCAGGACACTTTTTTCTTTATGCCACTAAGATGCTAATTAAAGGTGTTTCCCTAAAATCCAGATCACTTAAAAATGCTTTGGAAGAACTCAGTGTTTTAATTTTTTCTCCTCAAGTGATAATAATCAACTCAGTCTACGAGACAGACCAGAGATGTCAAGACACTTAAGATGTATGCACAAAAAGGCTAAGCTTGGAAATGTGAAATGTGTATCCCCAAGTGATTGGGAGAAAAAGCAAATGACCTCTAATCTTTTGCTAAAGATCACGGTGGCTGAGATCTGTTAGAGATTTACCAATATCATTTTATTTCTCTGGGCATAAGGGAAGACGACATTTTTCAGACTCCTTGCAGTTAGTAGGGACCATGCAACTGAGTTCTGGGTAAAGGAATGTGGGTAGAAGTGATATAAGCCATGGACACGATATAAGCCATTTTCTGTCCGGGCATAACCCTCTTCTCACCAGATTTTCTCTGAGATCAGTCCAAACATACATGGGGAAACTTAGGTCTACTTTAAAAATCAGATAGAATTTTAGGCTGACATTCTCTAAACCAGAAAGCCTTGGAATCCTTAAAGAATTAAAGTTGTTTAGGTCAGTCTAATAAAAGCTATGAGCAACTCAATAAACTCCCATTTTTTAAAGCCTGTGTACCTTGAAAATTGAAAGTTCTACTTATAATGCATTACTGAGTGTCAAGGATCAAGATACAATAATGTAAAGAGGTTTTTCAAAACTCTACCAGATGTAATGCAATTTTTGATGACTATGCAGACAAGTCAGAATTCTAAACGCTGTTCACCATTCTGCACATCAGTGTTCTTTAAATAGTACAACTGATGCAGAAGGTAAGGGTGACTTGGCTCAATCTAGAGCAGCCCATGACATTTTCTAGGTTGTATTTTTAAACAAAACCCTGAAACGCAAGGTTTTTTTTTTTTTTATTGCTTCTTTCTTTCTGTGACACTACCCAGACAAAAACACTTTGGTTATTTTAACTTTCCTATGTATTTATTGAAGATGAATGGAAATTTATTAAATATATATTAATTCAATTTATTCATATCATAAGATCTATATTTATGTCCTTCTCGTGAACACCTGTAACTAGCCTCTTTCTCTAAGTGAAGGATTATTTAGCTTTTTGGCAATATGAGCAATGCCATGTTCTGTACATATTAATATTTAAAACTTCAATTTGAAAGGCTACAGGTTTTACAAGGAAAGATAAGATGTTCAACAACTTCCTCTAAGCTGTACTTTAAGTCTCACATTTAAGTATAAAAATTATTTTCTTTTATTCACTTGAGTATTTATAAATGCAAATCCTTTGAAATGTTTTTCTTCTTGTATTTAATATAGCTTCATCTTTTGCTTAGAAAAATAAATTGCAATATTTATCAATCTTCTGTGAAGTTCCAATAACTTTACCTTATAAAATGCTAAAACCACAGTGTAATGAAATTATGTATTTTTGTAATCCTTTTCCCTTACATGAATAATTATTAGTTAAAGAATAGTTTCTTCCTAAGAAGGTTTTTGAATGGTATGGTCCATAATGCCACACGATAACCTCAGAGGGTGAATGAGCTTGTCACTAAGGCATATAATCCTCCAGGCAAAGAAGAGGAAAATGTGTTAGGACATAATTAAATACTTACTTCTGGGGAAAATATAGGAAAAGAAACTTTATCTTTTGTCAAACACACTTTTGTTAACCCAGATTTTGCCAGATTTGCAGCATGTCAAAACTGGTCCTTTCCTTAGCCATTTAAGTACCAAGAATGCACACTCATTGTTCACGACTAGTTTCCGCTTGCTTGTGACAAAACAGCTAGCTGGAGAGTCAGCCTCGGTCAGTGTCTATTTAGGGCAAAATGTCAAAAAAGAATGTCCTGCATTTGGGGCTCAACAATAATGAACATGGCTAAATCTGAAAATTAACAAAAGAAAGTGAACAGCTTTTTAAATTCTGAAGAACATTAGATTCTGGTGTCCTTTTTGTTCTGATTGTTGTGGCTTAACATTCTGAAAAGACCACCTGTTGGGCAGCCATTTTGTGATTGTATTAAATGCAGCGACTGCATAAAAGAACACTTTCCAAAATAACCTGGCATTATTATTCACTTATTTTATAGTAAATCTGCATTTAAAACCTGCATTAAAATATGAGGCTTTTCTCCTCAGTGAAATTTAAGCTATAAGTTTGATATAAATGCATACTCAACTGCAAATGCATGATTTTATGGTCAAATGCATTATACTTAAAAATGAGTTCAAGTAAACCTTTGATATGGCAATTAGAGAGTACACTGAATGAAGTGAAACAGTCAAAAGTGGTGCACAGTAGACAGGGAATCCCGGAGGAAATGACACAAAACTGATAGCATATAATTATTAGACTGACACAGAGAGACATAATGTAGATGGAGAAAATTACTGTTGCCTATTAAGAGAATATGATATCCTCAGCAATCCTGAAAGCATATTTTACTGGAACAATACCTCCGAATTCATGAATAAAAGAAAAGCCATGTTCCAAACTCACAGGCTCTGCAATTCATTTCTGCTAAAAATCCCTCCCGGAATGTGGTGGAAATAAAAATATTATTTTTTAAGTCCAACTGATGAAAATGAAAGTTGATGCTTTAAGTGACAACTAAGAAAATACAGGTAGAGAATACTAAAATGAAAAAAGAAACTGTTCCTAAGACAAAAAGATAATTTGCCATAACTTTCTAGTAAGTTTTTAAAAATACATACTTTGATGTTAAATATGACACTTGGATCAAAAAAATCATATGAGATGCATGAAAAATATTCTGGATGCATGACTATTTTTGGCTTTGTGAGTACTTTAGAATTGTGTGGTGGAGATCAGTTCTGAATTCCATGATTTTTAGGGGTACATGAGCCTGCAGAATTAATGCATTTTCTGAATTTGGAAAATGTAACTTTCAAAATGTTTTTTAAAATCCTACATTAAATAGTTTCTAGGATTTCCTAAATATTTCACATTTCAATTTAATTCTGATTATAGTCTTTTGCTTAAGATGAATTATTTCATTTATGTTAAATTTGCTCTACTTAATGACCTAAAGTAAGTTGGGTGGAATTAATGACTGTATTGTCACAAAAATAACCTTCCTTTGTCACTGAGATACATCCAAAAAGTTTTTCCCTAAGTTTTTCAAAGTTTCCATTCACTGACGCTTTACCTCTATAAATGTTTTAAAAAATAAAGATTCACTTCTATGTTGTATTAAAAACAAATTTTGCCTTGGAAGAGAAAAAAATAAAAGTGCTCTCCTTAAGCCTTACTTCCAAGTGGAAAAGACCACCAAAAAAGAAATTTCCAAGTTAAATGTGTAAAAAATTTCATTGTTGATTCATACAAAATATACTGCCACATTCATCAATGTTTCAATAAGCTCCTCAACTCGCAGACTCTTGTGTTATACAAACTGAATATTTTAGTCAAAGTTAAAAAAAAAAAAAACCTCTCTGGGTAGATGTAAAGGAAAACTTCTTTTCTGATAAATAATCACACTGGGATTTTACATCTCTGACTTTATTTTTATTTTTTTTTCTGACTTTATATTATATTATTTTAAAAACGTACAACTTCCATATCCACAAGCAAACTCCCTGGTTTTTAAGAACATTTTTTTTCCTTATGTTTCAGAGTGTTGTATAGAAAAATAAACATCAAAATATAAACTTGTGGAAGAATACAACAAAAAAGCAAATATTCACAAACAGGGAAGGTACTGTAAATGAGATAACTCTCCTTCATAAATTTGGGATTTTAATGGTGAGAAATTATAAATGTACCCAAATATCATGGCCATTTATGTGTCTGGATGAAAAGCTTAAGATATTAAAATTATCTGGCAATTTAAAATTTTAGTTCATCTCTCATAAGTTTAGCTTCCTAAAGATCTGTTTTCCTGACATAAGTGACACTCAATGGGATACTCATCATCTTCGCATAAGAAAAACCGTATGAAAAAAATGACAGAGGACATCATGTCAATTTCAAATCATATCACAATCCGGTATTATTAGAAGTCAGTATAATTGGAAGTCAGTGACTTAGCAAGGTTATACAATATTTTATGGAGCTGTTCTATGCCCAGACTACAATATGCTCTATTCTTCTAAGGAAAAAAAGTATCTTACAAACACCCTCATAACAAAATCAAAACTATGTAATATATGATAAATTAATAGAGGAATTCCCTGTTTGCTAAAAAGACTGAATCCATAAATCTAGTTAATTAGAATCATGGATAGAAATTTGGGTGTATGTAGAAAAATAGGTTAGGCTTGCAAAAAAAAAAAAAAGAGAGAGAGAGAGAAGTGTATCTTTACTAGAGTCACACTATGCCTGGAACTGCAAGAGTTAATAAGAGGTGAGGAGGAGGTGAAGGGAAAGGAGAGATGAGGAAAATAAGAAAAACTGAGCAGGTGAAAGAAAAGATTCAATGGAAGGTATTGTTGGTCACAGCTAGGTGTCAGAAACAAAACTAGAAAAATGGGAACTGCTTCAACACTGGAAGGGAAATAAAAAAAAAATGAATGTATACCACATAGTAAAAGAAAAAAGAAAATAAGAAATAATAAAAAGGCTTTCAGGCGTTCCACAGAGCATATCTGTGAAAAAAATAAAGCAAGCAAGCAAGAAAAGAAAACAGTGAAATTGAAATTTTCTCCAAAGGTATCTCATCTAGAAGGCTTCATTGTGCCTTCCCTTTCACATCAAGAATTTAATTTTGCATTCCCTTTGTCTGTCTAGAGGCATATTTCTAGTTTATTCCATGGATTTCTTTTTCTTTAAAAAAAATTCTCCTTATTGGCTAAAAGAAAGGAATAAAAATCAGATCCTTGCCTAATTTCTTTTGACCCAAGTTTTGGAAAGATGGGAATATCTTAGTCATCAACTTCCATATTTGCTCATTTTCTCTGCTGCACAGATAACAAGCACCATTTTCATTGTCTTTAAGACACTCTCCTTATGATGCTAATACTAACAGACTCTCTCTTATGAATTTACCATTAATCAAGAAAGCTCCTTCTATATGTTCATGTAATCGAATATAGTAAGTTGAACTGCTCTTTTCAACGCCAGGATTGTGGTTCTAATCTGAGCACACATTATATTTCTGGCCATCTGGGGTCGACCAAGACTGCGGTGGGAAGTCCCAACCATCAGAAGAGGTGATTTATTCGGGCCACCCTAAGCCTCTTCTTGAATAAACTCAAATTTCAGATTTGACTCTGGAGCAATCCAAATCCTTCCCTGACTCTTTTGCTGGTTTTGGCCCAGGGCGCGTAAGCTTATCTGATTCTGTCCATATTTACAGCCTGGGGCTAATTCTGACCTGAGCTAACCTGCAATCAGGAAGGACACTTGGCCAGTCACGTCCCTAAGCTACAGCACTTGGGAGCAGAACTAAGACCTGGGCAACTGAATCCAATCACCAAGTGATTCT
Source organism: Phoca vitulina (assembly GCF_004348235.1). Classification (NCBI taxonomy): domain Eukaryota; kingdom Metazoa; phylum Chordata; class Mammalia; order Carnivora; family Phocidae; genus Phoca; species Phoca vitulina. The sequence goes on along the minus strand of NW_022589710.1, from coordinate 12,301,987 downwards.
CACATTACCTGGGCAAGGAACCTCAGTTTCTCTCTTTGTAACTTCAAGGGCATCAATTATTTCTCACTTTACCAGCATATTACAAGCATAGTGAGCCATTCTCTTCCCCTGACCAACAGTACACAGCATTTGTAGAGGCTCATGGAATGAACAAACTACCGTTCAGCTGATGATGCCAGACCCCATATATTGTGCCTCCTGCTTATGCCCATCCCCCACAAGTAACCTCAGGGAGTAGTCCGGATCCTGAGCTGCTCTCTGGTGCCCATGGCAACCCCATCTATTAATGCTGAAATGTTACTGCAGGTTTTTTTTTTCTAGAACAGTTCTGAAATGAACTGTTGATGCTGCAGTTTTTGCACATCCTTCAACTTATGTAGAATTCACAGCCGGAACTTACCAGCCTGAATCCAATCAAGTTCTCTAAGACACACCATCTAAAAGCTGACTTATGCATTCTTACTGATTAAACCTGCCATTTAACAAAAGCGTTTTTGTATTTCAAAATTCACTCCTTTCACTATTTTTTCTTAATTGCCATAGTAGAAAACTACTTTTGGAGCAAACTCTCTTGCAAACTCTTACCTTAGATTTATGTGAACACACACACACTATGTAAGCACACGCATACATGCAATACTTGGAAGGAATAAGCATTTTAAAACTCAGACATATTCTGTATCTAGAAAGTTCTATGTAGTTTCTTTTCAATTTACCATTTCTTTGGGTTATCATATTAACCAACTGATATTGGTTAAGGACAGAACCTTATAAACGCCCTCTGCAAAATATTTTATAAATCACTTATTTGCAAATTCTTTATTATCAGTTTCTAAGAAAAATAACACAAACATCAGTTTCTGTGAAGAAATCTGCTAGTGCCCAAGTAACATTTGATATATTTGATAACATTTCCTGCTTTAACTTCTTCCCTGTAGCATCCTTCTTTAGGGTACCCTCACTTTCACTGGAAATTATGTATTTACTCATTTTCCCATTCTTGCTTCTCTAATAATCTTTTAGCTTTATTTTTTTAAAGATTTTATTTATTTATTTGACAGAGAGAGAGAGAGAGCACAAGCAGGGGGAGTGTCAGGCAGAGGGAGAAGCAGGCTCCTCGCTGAGCAAGGAACCCGATGCAGGACTCGATCCCAGGACCCCGGGATCATGACCTGAGCCGAAGGCAGTGGCTTAACCAACTGAGCCCCCCGGGCGCCCCTCTATTAGCTTTTTTAAACCTTGTTTTAAGGGCTCCCGGGGGGCTCAGTCGGTTAAGCATCTGCCTTGTGCTCACGTCGTGATCCTGGGATCGAGCCCCGCATCGAGCTTCCTTCTCAGTGGGGAGCCTGCTTCTCCCTCTGCCTCCCTCCTACCCTGCTTGTGCTCATTCTCTCAAATAAATGAAATCTTAAAAAAAAAACCTTGTTTTAGAATTATATTCATTTAATGTGTCTGTCTTTAAGAGTTTAAAAACCCTAAAGCTCTTTTATTTGTATGTCACCTGTTAAGGGAATATCTTTTATAAACTGCAATAGAATGCCAAGTTAGTTGGAAGAGCCAGAACTCTGTCCTGGAATCACCCACCTGAAATTCAGCCACTCCTTGGATAAATAGCAGCAGCTGTGAGAAAGCACAGTGCGGCTAACACTGCACACCTGGGGAAGGCAGGAAATAAATGGAAATTTTCTACCTGAATTTGCAGGGTAGGATGGGCGGAAGGGGATGTTTAAGAGCTGGAATGCAATGACCCTACATGGGAATTTGAACCAAAAACTCAGGGTTAAATCTTGCCTTATAATGAAAGATGGATGAGGCCATTATCAGAGAGAGGGTCTGGCAAGCAGCAGGCGAGGGCATGTCCTTCGGGTGGAGAGAAGGCGGCCTCCTACAGCATTACTGAGGGTACCAGCGGCAAGGTAATTACATTCTCTCTGTGCAGACCCAAGCAGAACCTACCAGGAATATACCCAAGAGCTGGTGGGCTGCTGCAGCAGTTGTAGGGAATCGGTTAGTCATTCCGAATGAAGAGGAGCTTTCCGGCTGCTTTTAGGAAGGACTGGCATAGGCAGGAAGAAGTGAAACCTGACAGATTTGCTAAGCAAGGGCCAGGTAGTTTCAGTAAGAGATGGTCTTTTCTTGTGAAGTGCTCTATTAATTATCCATGTGGGCAGGAATTGTTTCTCTTGAGCAGTTACTGATATAGATATTCAAACAGTTAATGAAACTGCATCTGTATATAGCTTGCAAGTGAGAGTGCCGGCTGAATTCATTAATTTCAGATGTGAGGCTTTTTTCTTTTTTTTTTAAAGCAAGGAGAAAACCCACAGTTTGAACAAACAGTATTTGTAAAGTTCTGAAAAGACAGTGTTACTGGAAATTGGGAGAAAAAAATGCTTTCGAGCAAACCCTACTGTGTTTAAAATGAAAAACAATGGTAAAGGTTTCCATATGTAATTAAAATCTCATTCTGAAGTTAGCACTGTCACTGGCTTCCAAAGGACTCAATTAACAGGAAACTGCAAAGAATATGACATCTTCTTTGAGTTGCTTTAAGAAATGCTCCTAAGTAGACAAGAGGTTGGATAGTAGCTTTTACTCCCAAATGACAAGCAATTGTGGTTCATTCCAGGGTAGAAGAAAAGGCTAAGAAAAGTAGGTTTATAATATGCCAATAACATTTTCAAGTGTGCATATTTATCATTAGACCTATGCTAAAATTCAGACTGAAAATGATATCTAACTTTACTTAGCTATAGAAAATTACTTATTTCTTTAAAAATAAATACAACCACCCCCACTTCATCTGAGAAAGGAAAGGTGCTCACTCCACACACACTTGACCAATGTCTCCTTTTCAGACAGAGGCTTTCTTACAATTGAAACCTAAATGCAGTCCTGGCGCTCATCTAACCTTCCGAGAGTTGGGTTTCCCAGGTGCCTGGCGCACTATCAGAGTTTCATCTCAAAGTCCTGAATGAGGTCTCCACTGGTTTGTGGAAATGGTAGCAAGACGGGACAACTTCAGTCACTCTACATGTTAGTGATGTTGACAACCAAGCCAGTCAGCCATGGGTGATTTGCTTAAGCACTGTTTCAGGTGTCTGCCTCTTCTAGTTGCTGAAGATTGGGTCTGAGGAATTCAGCATCTGAAACAACCCACCGCATACCCAGGCACTGAGAGACTAAGGCTCCCCCGCCCTGAAGAAAGTAGACCATGTGGACACTTGGGAAAAGGCAACAGCACTGCACACTCAGGGCGAATGTGCCAAAGCAGGGGCACCTGGGATGTCAAAATAATTAAATTATAAATACCAGCAAGCTATCTGTTAGCCTTTACCTGTGAGGACTAAGAAAGCTAAACACCTTAATTTCTGGACTTTCCCTTTGATCACAGAAGCAGACCCTGGGAATTTTTCGATTCCTTCTTTTCTTACAGGCTTTTTTTTTTTTTTGGTCCTTAATGGAGATCTTGAACTGCAGAGCCGCCGTGTCAGAACTCAGATGGTTAACATTCACTTCTTGCTGTTTTATTGCATATTACTGTGCGCGCCTGAGCAGCGGGAGCAGATTCGGGCAATTACAATCAAGTCAGGGCACACGCCGCGGCGGAGCAACACGGGCATGATGAGGATACTGATGAGGCACTTATCGAAAACCCCACATCATCCACACTCATCAGCCACAACATGTCACCCCAAATGAGGCATCAGCTGCCTTCAAAAGGCTCATTGCACAGTGTTTACCGCTTCCCTCGGACCCACTTTTGATTTTACGGTCAGAGCTGGGTTCAAACAGCAGCTGTCTGGCAAAGACAGGTCTGTGGCTTCTAGCAGCTTCCCCCAGAATTCTGGGGCTTTGTCTGGGGAGCTTTGGGGAGCAGGGCCTGGTAAGGCGAGAGGACGCGGGAAGGCAGAGAAGTGTCCAGTTCCCTTTCTCTCAAAGAGGAATCTCTTTCCCAGAAGGGGCCCTTGATTAATTTCAAGCACTAGCACACAGTGGTGGCATAATGGGGGTGGGGGTAGGGAAGCAAAAGAAGGAGCCTTTCACAGATCTCCTTAAAATAGTAACAAGGTAGGTGGGACCTCTCAGGAAAACAGTAGTCCTAGAAAGGTCAATCCCTTTGGAAAAGACAGATCCAACCAGGAGAGCCATTCAAGTGGTAATTTTTAATTCTTTCATCATCAACTCATTCTTGGGTGGTTGGGGGTGGCACTCATTAGCAATTTAAAGGAAGATTTTATTTCAAAAACCCTCTTTTTCTGCTATAGAAGGAAGTAGATATATTCCTAGGAATACTCCTTCAACCTATGTTGCTTTGGGTTAGTGCAACTTGCAGCTAAACACCTGGGGGAATCTATTTGTTTACTTTGAAAAAAAAAGGAATATGAAAAGCCACTGCCATCTATTTTTGTGATTTCTGGCTGGGAGAGGGAATTAGACTAATACTTCTTTGCACAGTTTTTTAAATAGTTGGATTGTCAATGCCATTTATTTTAAAGCTAAATGCTCTTAATTTTGTAAAAACATCCTACTGTAAAACACTTTCTCGTTAGATCTAGATTACTGATCCAATACCAATAAAAGCCGCACAGACTTTAAATTTTTCACTCTTTTTGGCTGCACCACCCCCTCCAACCAAGTCCTAGAGAGTGCCATCTCAACCATACAAAGTGGTCAGAATGAATGGTAGCACGTGACATCAAGCTTCACGTGAGGCAAGCACGGAATAAAGGTGGGCTTCCTCTCCCCAAACATTATCTGTCTTGGAGATAGTGCCACGTCCAGATCATCATTCAGCAAGGGGCTAGGGGAGATTAGATGGGTTCAGAGTGACAGTGTGGGCATGGGCCAGGCCACCAGGCAGAGCCATAGACCCTGATAAAGGTCCAGGATCCTGGGACTTAGGAATAATCCCAAGTACCTGTCAGTCTGAGGTGTTCCTTTCCATACCAGGTAATGGGGGTCATGAACTCTCTTTTCAGTTTAAGCACAATCATTTCTAGTTTATTTGCACGATTTTTTAAAAAATAAACTCTATGCCCAATGTGGGACTCGAACTCACGACCCTGAGATCAGGAATTGCATGCTGACTCAAGAGTTACATTGACCGAGGCAGCCAGGCACTTCTATTTGCACTATTTTTATATGTGATTCTAAAGCAGTTGGCATTAGGCTTTTAATGGTATTTTAACATCTTTACAAAAAGTGTGGAGCCAAACTCAATACTTTGGAGACTTCTGAGTTTGAATAACTGTGATAATTATGATAAATTAATCTACTTTTTCTGGTAAGTCATTTTCCTTGCTCTTCAAAAATTAAATTAAACCAGAAGTTGCCAGAAATTTCAGGAAAGGGGCTCCTCATCTCCATTCTGTCTCAGACGTTGTGTTAGTTTTCTCTCTAGGTCCCTTTCTCTTCTAAACCTTCTTAAACTCCTTTCATGTCTCTTACCTGATAATATTCCAGATTGGTCCCTTCCTAAATTTAAGTCCACAGGTTTGTATCACATGCTTGGATTCAAGGGAAAACACCATGACACGGTCTCGGATGGTGGCCACAAAGCTCAGAGTGGCACTAGGCTTTGTTAGCTCCAAAGGAGCTGAGGCAAGTATGTTCTTACATTTCCCTTTGTCAACTTAGACATCTCAGTGCCTCCAGTAAGAAAGAGGGGATTTGATGTCCGAAGAACCTGTTTATCAGACTATGGTAAGTGAGTACTAAAAGCAATATGAAATGTAAATGCAGAAAAGAAAATGGGTGGGTACTATGGAACGGTGAATAATTTTGGAAGCTGAGGTTAAAATTAGCTCAAGAATCTCAAATCCATCTTGGTCCTTCCAAGTTTTGCTTATGACTAATTTTCACTAAGTCATGTCTTATCATTTGGAGCTCTTGAAGTAGGTGGCATCTATCGATGATACATAGAGAGAAAATTGGGTATTAGAGTTCAGCAGCGGTTATAGAGAGGACTCATTAAGCAATCAGGTACATTTGCATGGACATTAGCAACCTTCTAACCAGCAACAGCACCTGCCTTGGTTACTGGTCCTAGGGGTTGCCAACATTCCTTAGAATTCTTTATGAAATTTTAATATCATTGGTTGTGTGTGTGTATGTGTTTAAAATTTCTACATATTGGATACCCTTCTATGTCTTGCTACCGATAGAAGGGGTGGGGGGAAGGCAGGAGAAGGACTGCAAATTAAAATGCAGCATAATAAATTCTAGGCAGTTATCCAAACCAAATGAAAAGGAATTATTCCTGTAGAGTATTCAAAGGAACTCACTGGTCAGATGGCTACTGAGTCTTCTAGTTTTCAACCTCTGGTTTAGGAATAGACAGAAAATCCTGCAGGATCCTTGCTGGGAGCTTCAGAGAAGATCCAGGCAAGAAAGAGGCGGTTTGCATGTGTGTATTCACATGAGGCATGCACGTCTGAAGAGTGTGTGTGTGTGTGTGTGTGTGTATCTATCTCTTTGTGGGGTCATCATCTAACGCTCTTTGTGATGCACATTCTAAATTAGGCAAAAGGGATGAATCTTTCAAATGCAGATCATGTTTGCATTAGAAGAGCAATGAGAACACTTGTCAGTTTCAGAACATTTATGTGCTAGAAGTACTGTTAGCAGAAGAGCAGTTTAGATAAATTCAAGACTTTTTTTGCTGATCACAAACATTAAGCTTCACACCTGAAGCCCTCAGCCCCCCGCTGTGCTCTAATCCTGGCACCATTCACCCTTAGAGACTCAGAGTGCTGTGCCTCAGCTCTCAAACCTTTGATTGCCCTTACTTTGAATGCCACCACCTGCAAAAATGCCTTTTTATTCCCTTTGAGCCTCTTGAGAAGGAAGTAAAAATGATAATTCATGACAAACATTAATTAATTGTTTACAAGATGATCTTTTCTTTTTCCAACTTCTGTTCAGCAGACATGTTGAACTGCAAGATTCCACTCGCAACGCCAGCATTCGTCAAGAGGCCTGCATTGTTGTTTCTCACTGAGGCATAGGACCGACTGCAGACCATTGTTTCTAAAGCTCAAGTGGGCCTGTCTGGTTCGTGTTGGAAGAATAGGGGTGACATGCGTGAGTTCCCCAGTATAAAAGAACTACCAGTTCTAGAAGGGAATGGGAGTTTAGCCACTAATGCAGAGTAAATAAACATTTTTCACCACCTCTTGCTCCATGTGATTTTTTTTAAAGGTCAAGAGCTGCCATTACAGTATTTTAAAAGCTTCAAATTATGCTTAAAGAACGTATCACTAAACTCACAGAAACCTTATCAGAATTGAGGAGCCTACTGTGATTGGTCCTTGAGTTTATCATCACTGGGAGGTGGATTGTAAAAGGAATGCTGATGCCCCATTGTTTCTGATCTCCTGCAATTTGCTCAAAGTGGATGTTGCCCAACTTCTTCCAAATTTTCTTCAAACTATGGAGAGTGCTGAGACACTTCAGTTTCAAAATTTTATACGGTCCACACTGCAGGTCACACATTCTGGACAGGCAAGAATAAAGTGCAGGGACCTTTCACCACAAACATGTTCAAAATGCAGAGAATGGGTCATGTCCCTGTGAAGCCTCCAAATGTGTGTGAAAGAAAGAGAGAGGAGTAAAAGGCAGAGGGAGATTTCTTTTTTAAATTAAAGAATAAAAAGCTTACTTCAAGGAAGTGTAGAGTAACAGCAGAAAGACTTCCTCGGCAACTGAGGTTTTCAGATTTCAAATTAGGAGCCCTTAGATCACAGCTGCTAGGCTAAAAATCAATTCTATATTTTCTGAGTTAATACTACGGATTGCACTTAACAGACATGGAGACTAATAAGGTATGCAGAAGGAGTAAAAGCAGCGCACACACACAAATTCAGGCCTTAGTTTTGGCCATGATCCAGCACAATGATGTTTCAACCAGATTTGGAAAAAAAAAATCAATAACATCTGTGGTATAATGGTTAATTAAAGCAGCTCTTCAGCAGAGCTCAGGAGGAGAGGCTCGGCCTGAAATTCAGACAGCTGAAGCTTGATTATCAGGAAAGAATGCTTTTTTAGCTACGAGTGGATAGGCCAAAAGCTGCAATGTGCCGAAATGGGGAGAAAAATTGCTTTTATTTTAACTTTCTTTTGGTAATCAATACATGCTTTTCACCTGTATTAGGACACTGCTCCTTTCAAAGCCTGTTACTCCACTTCAGCATAAATTCTAGCTACTGTCTTTTGAAACTTAGGTTTGAAAAGGAGCCCCCATCCCCTGCAAAGAAACAAATATGCAGGTGTGGGTGCTTGTCCTTAAGACCAGTTAAAGATCAGGCTGATGGTCTGAAGGCTTTAATCAATAAGCTATGAGCAAAGCTGACCTGACCTTGAGGTATACAAAGGTCAAAGCCAAAGTACTTAAGGTGACACAATAAAACTACTAAAAATTCTCAAGGAAACTGTGAAGAGCAGGGTCAAATTTCCTCCCTTTTCCTATTGTTCTGAGTACTGTGCTAGGGATGTTTTCCTCACCTTTTTAAGGTCAAAGGTCAAAAAATCAACACTGATGTCTCCTGGCTAGACAGCAAGGTCAGTAGGTGACTTCTCTAAAGAAAAAACTATTGGTAACAACCCATCTGACTATTGGCACCTTGCTTTGGCTTCTGTCTTGACTAGAAGTGTCAACGAGGGCTACAAATTTCAAAACTCCCTCTAGTCAACTGCGCTCAGAAAAGGGGCAGAGTGAGGGTTCAGGAGCTTCATGGCAGAGTGACACCGGAGTGGAATCTTAGAGGATGAGAAAGAGTTTCCATAGAGACAAGGTTGAGAAAAAGGTAGAGAAGGCATTCAGAATTTATGTACACTTGTGTAAATTATAAAAACTGTTCAGATAGCAATACAAGCCTTTCTCAAGAAACAAGAAAGGTCTCAAACACACAACCGAACCCTACACCTAAAGGAGCTGGAGAAAGAACAGCAAATAAAGCCTAAACCCAGCAGGAGAAGAGAAATAATAAAGATCAGAGCAGAAATCAATGAAATAGAAACCAAAAGAAAAGTAGAACAGATCAACAAAACTAGGGGCTGGTTCTTTGAAAGAATTAACAAGATTGATAAACCCCTGGCCAGACTTACCAAAAAGAAAAGAGAAATGACCCAAATAAATAAAATCATGAATGAAAGAGGAGAAATCACAACCAACACCAAAGAAATACGAACAATTATAAGAACATATTATGAGCAACTATATGCCAGCAAATTAGATAATCTGGAAGAAATGGATGCATTCCTAGAGATGTATCAACTACCAAAACTGAACCAAGAAGAAATAGAACACCTGAACAGACCTATAACCACTAAGGAAATTGAAGCAGTCATCAAAAATCTCCCAACAAAAGCCAGGGCCAGATGGCTTCCCAGGGGAATTCTACCAAACATTTAAAGAAGAATTAATACCTATTCTTCTGAAACTGTTCCAAAAAATAGAAATGGAAGGAAAACTTCCAAACTCGTTTTATGAAGTCACCATTACCTTGATCCCCAAACCAGAAAAAGACCCCATCAAAAAGGAGAATTACAGACCAATATCCTTGATGAACATGGATGCAAAAATTCTCACCAAAATACTAGCCAATAGGATTCAACAGTACATTAAAGGAATTATTCACCACGACCAAGTGGGATTTATCCCTGGGCTGCAAGGTTGGTTCAACATCCACAAATCAATCAATGTGATACAATACATTAATAAAAGAAAGAACAAGAACCATATGGTCCTCTCAATAGATGCAGAAAAAGCATTTGACAAAGTACAGCATTCTTTCTTGATCAAAACTCATCAGAATATAGGGATAGAGGGTACATACCTCAATATCATAAAAGCCATCTATGAAAAACCCACAGCGAATATCATTCTCAATGGGGAAAAACTGAGAGCTTTCCCACTAAGGTCAGGAACATGGCAGGGATGTCCACTATCACCATGCTGTTCAACATAGTATTAGAAGTCCTAGCCACAGCAATCAGACAACAAAAAGAAATAAAAGGCATCCAAACCGGCAAAGAAGAAGTCAAACTCTCACTCTTTGCAGATGATATGATCCTTTATGAGGAGAACCCAAAAGCCTCCACCCCAAAACTGCTAGAACTCATACAGGAATTCAGTAAAGTGGCAGGATATAAAATCAATGCACAGAAATCAGTGGCCTTCCTATACACCAACAACAAGACAGAAGAAAGGGAAATTAAGGAGTCCATCCCATTTACAATTGCACCCAAAACCATAAGATACCTAGGAATAAATCTAACCAAAGAGGCAAAGAATCTGTACTCAGAAAACTATACAATACTCATGAAAGAAATTGAGGAAGACACAAAGAAATGGAAAAATGTTCCATGCTCATGGATGGAAGAACAAATATTGTGAAGATGTCAATACTACCTAGAGCAATCTACACATTTAATGCAATCCCTATCAAAATACCATCCACTTTTTTCAAAGAAATGGAACAAATAATCCTAAAATTTGTATGGAACCAGAAAAGACCCCGAATAGCCAGAGGAATGTTGAAAAAGAAAAGCAAAGCTGGTGGCATCACAATTCTGGACTTCAAGCTCTATTACAAAGCTGTCATCATCAAGACAGTATGGTACTGACACAAAAACAGACACATAGATCAATGGAACAGAATAGAGAGCCCAGAAATGGACCCTCGACTCTATGGTCACCTAATCTTCGACAAAGCAGGAAAGAATGTCCAATGGAAAAAAGACAGTCTCTTCAACAAATGGTGTTGGGAAAATTGGACAGCCACATGCAGAAGAATGAAATTGGACTATTTCCTTAGACCACATACAAAAATAGACTCAAAATGTTGAAAGACCTCAATGTGAGACAGGACTCCATCAAAATCCTAAAGGAGAACACAGGCAGCAACCTCTTTGACCTCAGCCGCAGCAACTTCTTCCTAGAAACATCGCCAAAGGCAAGGGAAGCAAGGGCAAAAATGAACTATTGGGACTTCATCAAGATAAAAAGCTTTTGCACAGCAAAGGAAACAGTCCACAAAACCAAAAGACAACCAACAGAATGGGAGAAGATATTTGCAAGTGACATATCAGATAAAGGGCTAGTATCCAAAATCTATAAAGAACTTATCAAACTCAACACCCAAAGAACAAATGATCCAATCAAGAAATGGGCAGAAGACATGAACAGACATTTTTCCAAAGAAGACATCCAAATGGCCAGCAGACACATGAAAAAGTGCTCAACATCGCTTGGCATCAGGGAAATCCAAATCAAAACCTCAATGAGATATCACCTCACACCAGTCAGAATGGCTAAAATTAACAAGTCAGGAAACGACAGATGTTGGCGGGGATGCGGAGAAAGGGGAACCCTCCTACACTGTTGGTGGGAATGCAAGCTGGTGCAGCCACTCTGGAAAACAGTATGGAGGTTCCTCAAAAAGTTGAAAACAGAGCTACCATACGATCCAGCAATTGCACTACTGGGTATTTACCCCAAAGATACAAATGTAGGGATCCGAAGGGGTACGTGCACCCCGATGTTTATAGCAGCAATGTCCACAATAGCCAAACTGTGGAAAGAGCCAAGATGTCCATTGACAGATGAATGGATAAAGAAGATGTGGAATGTATATATACAATGGAATATTATGTAGCCATCAAAAGGAATGACATCTTGCCATTTGCAATGATGTGGATGGAACTGGAGGGTATTATGCTGAGTGAAATAAGTCAATCAGAGAAAGACATGTATCATATGACCTTACTGATATGAGGAATTCTTAATCTCAGGAAACAAACTGAGGGTTGCTGGAGTGGTGGAGGGTGGGAGGGATGGGGTGGCTTGGTGATAGACATTGGGGAGGGTATGTGCTATGGTGAATGCTGTGAATTGTGTAAGACTGTTGAATCACAGACCTGTACCTCTGAAACAAATAATACATTATATGTTAAAAAAAGAAGAAGAAGAAGAAGAAGAAGATAGCAGGAGGGGAAGAATGAAGGGGGGGGCAATTGGAGGGGGGAGACGAACCATGAAAGACTATGGACTCTGAAAAACAAACTGAGGGTTCTAGAGGGCAGAGAGGTGGGGGAATGGGTTCGCCTGGTGATGGGTATTAAAGAGGGCACGTTCTGCATGGAACACTGGGTATTATATGCAAACAATGAATTGTGGAACACTACATCAAAAACTAATGATGTAATGTATGGTGATTAACATAATAAAAAAAACTGTTCAGGAGAATATGTATATAAGAAGTGATGCAAATGTTTTATAAAATCTTCATAATTAATCTTCATATTTTATATCGGCTCTCCTTCCTTATTTTAAAAACTATCAGGATCAGAGATTCCAATGCCTTCCTTTACAGCTATCACAATCAACTAGTTCTTTCCTTCTTCCATTTGACCACACTCTCTCACTGGAGATTGGAAAATTTATTGGTGTTTTCTCTAAATTAAATGCATTCAACATCTTTGGCTCTTAACCAGGGGTCCTGAATTTATTTGCTAGCATTTAGTCGTATACCTAGCAACATGGAACTGGGAGATGTAGACTTTATTCTACAGTCACTTGTTCAGCCCAAAAGTCATGTTAAAGTAACCATATTAGGCCTAAGCAGTAGCTGCTCATGCTGAGCTCAATGTTAGCAAACCAAAATTTCACTCAGTTTCTATGCTTGGCTCTCCCAAAAGAGGAAGGCTTGGGTCAACCAATTAGTGCTTGCCTCTCAGCATAAGTTAATATTATGAAAATATTATATTTTTCTAAAGACTTTATAAATCATGAATTAACTATAGAATTTTTTTTCATTTGGCAAGGAAAAATGCTATGAATATATATGATTCAGATATTTTTACAGGAAAAATACACACACGAAGATCAAATGAACAGATATGAAAAATGCTTTGAAGATGGCATTAGGTATTATGTAAACATACACATAAAGGGTTGTATTATGTTTGTTATATTAACACATTTTCATTAGGATTTCCAAAGAAAGTAAAGGAGGTACCACTGGGGAAAATTTGAATGCAGACTGGCATGATAAAAACATTTATACTGTGTAGAAAGACAGCTCATAAATGCTGAGGAAGCATTTTAGTTGAGAAATGAAATAATATATATGATGGAGTATAACTATTTCATTCAACAATGGTTATCTGCAGGAAATGACAGGGAAACAGTAAGGAATATTAAGCTAGAATGAACTGAATAATACAGCAAACGTGATATTCACATGACATAAAATCTTGCTGTTTGAATATTCAAAGCCTGTAGGTCAATTAAACTCTAAATCCAGTTTCTAAGTGAAACTCATTTAATTTTTATTTTCTGGGAAATTACACTTGGGAGAATACTAAAATTACTCATAACCATTTAGCTAGTAACATCACCAGCTACATATTACAGGGAATTTCAACCTTTTCTCAGGGTTTTTTCTTTGTTTTATTTTGTTTTGTTGGAGTAGCCACTGTGCACTAAATACACCATTAGAAAAACTAATATTAATGCCTAGAACTTTACATCTTAAGCCTTTTATGTACATCACTAACTTAATTCAAATAACATTTAGCAAGGTAGGTACTATATAAAGTCACGCCCATTTTACAGATAGCAGAATATGGCAAAATTGCTTAACTCAAGGCAACACTGACACCAGAGAAAGGTGTGGGCGGAGGTGGTTATGGACACAGTGAAATGAAAGAAATTCTTGGGTCCCCAAAATGTGTTCTGGACAGTGTGTCTTTTATTTCTAAAATGCTCTTTTGAGGCGCCTAGGTGGCTCAGTGGGTTAAGCATCTGCCTTTGGCTCAGGTCATGATCTCAAGGTCCTGGGATCAAGCCCCACGTCGGGCTCCTTGCTCAGCAGGGAGTCTGCCTCTCCCTCTCCCTCTGTCCCCACCCCAGCTTATGCCCCCCCAATAAATAAAATCTTAAAAAAAAATGAATGCTCTTTTACCACTAGACTAAACTCAATAGACGTACGGTGTCTGATGCAACAAGTACTAAGAACCTACTGTGCTGTGTCTAGCTCATAGTTAATTATCCTTCAGCATTGTGCATATGTCCTGATTTATGACCATTTGTCTTCTTTATCATTTGGTCTCTCCGGCTCTCAATGTCATCATATGTAAAATTTGCAGAATAGTTTCATACTTATTTATTAACCATACATACTTATCTCACATGCTTATCTGAGATAAAGGTGGTGAATGTTTGAAAACTCAACTCAATTTCCATTGTCTTCTGCATAGCATACTCCAAACTCCCCTAAACACAAAGAAAGGAAAATTTACGCTGACTAAAAAACTAACAACTCACTGCTGGCATCTTAGAGAAATTTTTTTACTAAGTATACGACTGAGAAAGCTATAATGAGATAAATAATAATCAGCCTATGAAATGTCTCAACGAACTGAACAGCCCCTTCTCACCTATGGCCAACATTTCTGACTGGCTTATACAACACTATTTCCAAGCCCCTTCTCCCCTGCCCCAGAAACACTTTCTTTGTAGACTTGCCAATGCAGCCTCCTCTTCCTTCCTTGTGCCTTCACCGGAAAAGTGCCAGAGTGGCTGTCTTAAGACCACGTGGGGACATGCATGTAGATACAAAGCCAATACTCCAAGGATCACAGAACAGAAAGACAGAAAGCTGGTAATAGTTGAACTGCCAGGCCAATCCTGAAATTGCCGACCTCCAGACATAATGGGTAAACAAATGTTGTTACAGTCTTTAACTGTAAGATTTTCTGTTACTTGGAGCTGAAAATATTTCTGACTGAAACACCACACAGAAAGTGGTGGGGAGGAACATGGCCTCACCATGGCTATATTTCCTCTCTGGCTCAGGACAGATATAACTGGGCAGCTCTCCACTATTGTGCAGAAACTACATTTTAAAATAAATCATTTTTATATCTCTGATAACACAAAAATAATTAGTGTATACTGCAGAAAATATATAAAGTCCAGAAATACACAAAGAGAAAATCACCCATAATCTCACTACTTAGAGATATAACAACTATAAATATCTTCCTATATATACCTTTCTTAAATTGTTAAAAATCAGAAGCAGACATTTCTAGCTTCCCTCTGTGAAACTACAGATATATAAACCATGCATAAATATGTACACACATTATTTCACAAAATGAATTCATTATAATCCATGCAACTGTATTTTCTCTTTTAATATATGTTGAAGATATTTCCATGCTAATAAACATCTATTTGCATAGATATACATTTGACTGTATAGATACCAAAATTTATTTTACCAAAAATAAATACCAAATCTATTTTATCATCTAAAAGTTTTAGACATTAGGGGCGCCTGAGTGGCTCAGTCATTAAGCATCTGCCTTCAGCTCAGGTCCTGGGATCAAGACCCGCATCAGGCTCCCTGCTCCACGGGAAGCCTGCTTCTCCCTCTCACACTCCCCCTGCTTGTGTTCCTGCTCTTGCTATCTCTCTCTGTCAAATAAAAAAATAAAATCTTTAAAAAAAAAAAAAGGTCTTTGGCATTTGATTATATACATAAAATATATATATTTCTCTTGGTATAAAACCATAAATATATACTTCTTTTTGTGTATAAATACACACATATCTTTTCAAATTTTACATAATGCTGTACTTGCAGGTTTGATATCTTTTTCTACTCTATAATTAATATTTTATAGTTACTTAAATATTTTTTGCATTATTTTTTAAGGATTAGGTTCTAAAATTGGTATTTTTAAAAAATTTTATTTAAATTCAATTAATTAATATATAGTGTATTATTAGTTTCATACGTAGAGTTCAGTGATTCATCAGTTGCATATAACACCCAGTGTTCATTACATTATCTTAATGGCTTTATGATACTTCACTATCTAGGAATATTAGCATTTAATCAGTATCTCTGTTAGTCATGTAGACTATTCCCAACTTTTGTTACAAAAAGTCACCAACCCCAAACAAAATTACTTGCATATGTGCAAGATAATTTTCTTAAGGTATATTCCTAAAAGTAGAATTACTGGGGCCCAAAAGGACATTTACTTTTTTTCTTAAAAGATTTTATTTATTTATTGGTCAGAGAGAGAGAAAGAGAATGCACAAGCAGGGGGAGCGGCAGGCAGAGGGAGAAGCAGGCTCCTTGCTGAGCAAGGAGCTCGATGTGGGGCTCGATCCCAGGACCCTGGGATCATGACCTAAGCTGAAGGCAGACACTTAACCAACTGAGCTACCCAGGCGTCCCTACAATTTTTTTAAATTAAGTTTTTAATTTTAATTCAAATATTGTTAACATACAGTGTTATATTAATTTCAAGTGTAAAATATAGTGATTCAACAAGTCTATACATAACTCAGTGCTCATCATGATACATGTACACTTTGAGCATTTACATTTTTAAAGCTTTTAATGTGTATTTTGAAATGGTTTTCCAAAACCATTGTAATAACTTGCACTCCTGCTAACAGTGTAAGAGTATTCATTTCCCTTACACTGGACTACATTTGCTGGAAGCCAAAATACCGTCCCCCACTGACCCCATATATCCTCAACTATTCACATTTACAAAATGCCTTTGCCAGAAACCTGTAAGAAAGAAACAAAGTTGAAGGTGTTGGAAATTCCCATGGGCAGTGGTAGGCAGAGTCCTGGGAAGGGCACTCCCTCTCAATAAGCAGTCAAGGCTTGGGCACAACAGGGAAAGTGGGAAGAACAGAACCTGCTGCAGAGAGCGATGTCTGGGGGTTTCACGATTTGCACTGTCAGCAAAGGGTGCTGCAGGGTGGTACAAGAGCCCATCTAAGTGTATCAGGGCTAAAAAAAAAAAAAAAAAAGGCCACTCTTTGATTCATCCTTCATGGATGATATCCAAAACACTCTTCTCACACTTCTTCAAATCAAGAAAGACAAAATTTTCTACAGAGAAGAAAAAAGAGCATGCAGATTTCCATTCTTCAAAGTAAATACTCAAATCATACAGAGTGAGAAGGGACAGTAGGTTATAGTCCAAGTAGATTATATTTAATGAGAACCAAATTGTCTTTCATATGTGAACCTGATAGAAAGAATCTTAGATCAAGGGCGCCTGGGTGGCTCAGTTGGTTAAGCGACTGCCTTCGGCTCAGGTCATGGTCCTGGAGTCCCGGGATCGAGTCCCACATCAGGCTCCCTGCTTGGCGGGGAGTCTGCTTCTCCCTCTGACCCTCCTCCCTCTCATGCTCTCTGTCTCTCGTTCTCTCTCTCTCAAATAAATAAATAAAATCTTAAAAAAAAAAAAAGAAAGAATCTTAGATCAAAAGTATAATATGGTGCTGCTCTAGAAGTGACAGATCCCAAATTATATAAGCATGCAATACATATTATATGCCTAGGGTCATCTTTATCAATGAGAAATTCCAATATGAACTCCATCAATGATTTCTATTATCAGATTTTTAAAGAAACAATAAAATTACAATATTCTAATTTAAAAAATGTCCAGGGGCGCCTGGGTGGCTCAGTCAATCAAGCATCCAACTCTTGATTTCGGCTCAGGATATGATCTCAGCTGTGAGATCGAACCCTGTGTCAGGCTCCACACTCCGCGCGGGGTGTGGAACCTGATTGGGATTCTTTCTCTCCCTCTTCTTCTTCCCCTCCCCCTTCCTTAAAATAAAATAAAATAAAATAAAGTCTATTGAGGAGCCCAGCTAGACATGATACCTAAAAGTGGGAGACATTAGTTAGGTTCACAGGTACTGGGGGCCACTGGAGGAGCTAGAGCTGGAGTCCTTAGCGACACAGTTTGTATTTCTCTTTATACATTAGAACTTCATGGGAGGGGTTTAGGCTGAGCCCTCAGGTACTGGATCCATGCTTCTGAGCTCTCCGCTGGCTGGCAGGGGTCCCATTCCACTAGAAGATTTTACAGTTTCTAGCCAACACTGATATATCCAGTGAGCACAGTAGGCACAGTGCCTTGGGACCACAATACTTTTAAGGATCAACAAAAATGTTACTTTTTAATTTCTTTGAAAATCAGGACTAAGACAGGGTCTGGCAAAAAGAGAACAGTCCTGGGTTCTAGGCCAACTCTTCCATGAATTGGCCAGATGATCCTGAGTTCAGGATCACTTTAAAGATGCTTTAGGAATTCAGAGAACTGTATCCCTGTGAACTAAGAATGTTCAATATGCACTTGCACAGGCCTTGAAGAAATGCTAGAATCTAAACTGGTAGCCACTGAATGGCATGCATCTACAGAATAGTTAGCCTTCTCATCATCTGATTTATTGCTTCTACTTTCCTTCAGTGCCTTTTGTCAATACCTAATCTCCCTATGTTAGATCTGGACATTATGTGTATATTCTAAGCAGGAAGCACTTTAAAAATGAAGCCATGCCTTTTAGCACCAGTTATTCACTAGAGTTTAAGAATTTCTCCTTTTCGTTGAAAAGGAACATACAGTTCTCTTGGTAGTGTAGCCTAAAGGAAAATGGGCTGTCAGCAAAAAGAGGTAATTTAGCCAGAATTCCTGTGCTCTGTACTTGAGCTATAAACAGGGTCTTCATAAGGGCCTTGTGCACTTTTAAACTTTAATAACTCAGGTTGTGCGTGTTAGAGAAACAATCTGTAAACGGTACTCAAAAGTAAATGTATTAAAGTTTAGGACAACTACATTACACAATTGCACACAATATGTACTCATTTCAGATCCTGTGACAAATGAAATATGGCCAGCAGAATTGAAGTTCATGACAGCTCTAAGAAGAAAATTGAATTTGCCTTTAAATTCCATTTACAGTATACTATCATGTCTAACTCATATGCTTTTGAAGTTAAAAGTTTAATAATGGCACAGAGACTTTATAAAGATCCTGTACTTGAATTCAGTGATAAGTATAGTTTGAGAGAACATCACACCATCTCTTAGCAAAGATAATATACCTGCTTACTTTGGCTGCTTTTAAAACAGCTTCAGAAACAGAAAGTAGAGTAAGTTTCCACAGTTGGTACAACTCAGTAAACACAATAAAACAGAATATCTGAAACCAGACGCTAGTTCCAAGCTTTGCCAATAGCTTGGCCGAGTGACGCAGGAAAATCAGTTCCCTCTCCTGTCCCTCAGGTTTTTTCATTCAGTGATAAAAACAGAGTTACATGGGCCACCAACTCTTTGTCACCTGGTTTTTATGAGCCTCTGTGTGTGTGTACAAGGAAAGGAGTTACTCTCTTACCCTCCACATTTTCCTAGTTAAAGGTCTATTCCAGTGTATCTCAATATGAGGACAAAACACTGGGAAAAAGCACAAAACAAATGGAGTTACTATTTCCTCCTAGTTCCCCAAACTGAAGGTTGCAAATCTACCAAAAAAATCTGGGTGTGTGCATTTGAGAGGGAGAACAAGAATGAGGTTCTCTTAAAGTCCTTGCTGAATACATAGAGCCGAGAGCTGGGACAGAGTTACACAATTTGCAGATTGCTTTGGCTGGTCTCTGTGTGCTTTGCAAAATGATTCATTTCCTTTATTTGGTCAAGATAGAGAGATATTGGGCACATACAAATTTGATGTGGTTTTTGATTGGAATAGTTTATCAGATAAGTAGGTAAGATTTCATGATAGAGATGGAGAGCATTTTAACATTTAAGACCAAGGGCAGCTGGAGAAAATGGTGTAATCCAAAGGTGTCATATTCCCAGCTTCCCCTCTGGGAAAACTTTGCTCCTCCTCATTGTTTTCCCGCTTTCCTGGAGGGGCACAAGTACTGTTCTGCTCCATCACAACTTTCTTCCTAAGGGAATCTGATAAACATCTGCACACTAAGTTGCAAGTTGCTATTAACTCCACCAGGGGTATTGTATTTTAACAGAAGCCAAGTTCAAGAAGTAAACTGACTGAATCATCAGTTTGATTGAATGACTGAATGATTGAATGATTTCAGGCAACCCTGGATGGAGTTGGAGAAATACTTAAGGGAAGCAAATGCAAAGAGGCAGGCAGTCTTGCTTAGGTCCCTGAAATTCTGGAGTGGGCAGTCTTCTCCCCAGTCAACTCTGCCCTCAGCAGTTAGCTAGGCTTTATCTAAAGTCGGCCGTGGGTTGCGCACAGAGTTTTGGAGATAGTTTGGAAATGAAGATTTTTGGGTGAGCTGATGGGCTTCAGTATGTGGAAAAAGTGGGGATGACATTGCTCCCCCTGGAGTTTTTTCTTCAAAGTCCTTAGATAAGGCTGTGGCAACTGGGAAAGCTGAAGCAGCAGCTAGTACACTAATTGCTGTTGACTGAAGAACAGGCAGTGGGCTAGCCTCTTAGTTCTAGGGCTGCAGCAGGAGGGGTCCTTGGCTCAGTAAAGTCAGGATTTACTCCACTTAATTGAACTTAATCAAACAAAGAAGTACTCTATTCTGGACTGTTTATTTGTGGTTTTTTTTTTTTTTTTTTTGATGTAGTGTTCCATGATTCATTATTTGCATATAACACTCAGTGCTCCATGCAGGACGTGCCCTCTTTAATACCCATCACCAGGCTAACCCATCCTTCCACCTCCCTCCCCTCTAGAACCCTCCAGAGTCCATCGTCTCTCATGGTTCATCTTGGACTGTTTATTTGTAACTTTGAAGGCATGAATTAGAAAAAGTCATCTATGCTGGTATTGGCTTTAAAAGATTTTGTAGAAGGTTTTCCAGTTTTGGAATGGAATCTCTTTTCAAAGTAAATATTTCGGACTACTGAAATATGTTGTTGCCTCCACCCATGGTTTTTCATTAGGAGCTTTCCAAAAATGTTAATACTACTTATTGTATTGTTATTTGATTTGTGGTAATGTATTTGCACACTCACTCCAAACTCTCTTCCTTGGCCTATCTTTGATGCAACTGCCCTCTCTTTATAAATAGGGCAGGCAGCCAGAATGTCTCAGACAAAAAAAGTCCCAGTTTAAATGGAGCATCAATCAAAAGTACAAAAGCCAAAGCTCTTTCTTCAAGTTCTCTGCTATCATTTGGGAAAAAGAGAACACCAAATGTATCATCTTGGATGCATATGGTCTTGCCCTCATAGGAAAAAAGCTTTTAGAATGCTCAAGGCAGCATTTATAGCATTCAGACATTTTTAAAACTTTAATTCAAGTGTGTATTAGTACTCTTGATTTGTTTCTTGTATCTGCTGGCAAACCTAAAGGATTTTATAGGTTTGACTGGGAAGTACTTTGAGTAATGCTGGGAAAAATCTGTTCTCACCTATATTTCACCAATAGCACTGGTGTCACACCTCTAGTCCTGGCTCCTCTACCTAATCTCTCTGAACTTCAGTCTCCTCGTCTACAAAAAAATAAAGACAGAAAAACAGAGACAATAATATCAATGTGCATCACTAATTGACAGGAAAAGCCCCTACACACCAAAACACACACCTCCCAGAGGCTCTCACACAGAGCAAGAGCGAAGGCACTACATCTCTGTTCGGCGTTTCCTTTATCCCCAGGTTCCTCAGGGGGCATTTAGCTAATACTGGCATTCCTTCCAGACAAAACTGCTAAAAGGGCTGAGGAAAAAAACCACAAATTTTTATTATACTACTAAGCCAGAAAAGCCTACTTGAATGAACTTTGTGCATCTCTTTAAGAAAATGTTTACAAACACCAGGATTTCTTAGTTCCTGAATCAAATGCAGTACCAACAAGGACCACTCCCATATGAGAGAAGGAAACAGTCAGTGCTCAGGTGTCCCTGAACAATCTTGCTGCCTTCAGCGTTGGAAACCACATTCCCCCCCAACATGACTCAGGCTGTCATAGACTTAGATGAGATAATGTTACAGTGAAGTGCTCCGCTCACTCTAAAACACTCTGCAACATGAAGCACTGTTATGACTCTACCATATCTACAGCACAGCTAAGATGTTAAAAATAACCCTGATTTGCCTTTCCAGTTATATACTGAATCAGGTTGTATGTATGCTGGTACAGGAAGTTTAGACTAGCATTTTTATTTGCAAGAAGCAGTACTGAGTTTGGAATAGGTTAGGAAAGCCCAGGAGGTCTTTTCATTTCTATAGCACTTTGTTTCACATATAGGTCTCAGAATTTGAGGCTACCTTAAAATCCTCCATACCTTGCTAAACCCTCTCTAAAATATTTCCACCTAGGCTCTTCCAGCTTGGACAGGAGTCCTTGGGGAATGGGAAACCTTCCTACCATCGCAGAGGTCCGTTCCATCTGTATACAGTTCTGACTATCGGAAAGTGTACCTCTGGGCTCTAAATTACAATCTGCCTCCTTGAAACTGTTTTAAGAGTGTTAGGTGAAAAATCTTTTTTTCGGATAATAATAGTCATTCACACTTATTGTAGAAAGTTCAGAAAATGTAAAGAAAATATAAAAAAATAAAAATTACCCATTATCATAAAACCCCAAGATAACCACTTTGCTTTTATTTTAGTGCTTTCTTCCACATCTCTCTAAACTATATCATATTACATATGCAACATTCTATTTTGCTTTAAAAATTTTTGGTAAGGTGTTTGAATTTCTCTGAAAACATCATTTTTTCCAACATATTATAAAAATTTTTAACCGATAGAAAAGTTGAAAGAATTTTATGGTGAAAGGCCATAAACCCACCACTGAGATTCTTCCATTAACATTTCACCATGTTTGTGTTATCACACGTTTAGTCATCTGTTCACCTCATTAACCCATCTTATCTTTTTGATGCACTGCAGACATTGCAGATATCTCTACACTTCCTTCTAAATACTTCAGCATTCGTATTTTTAACTACAGTCCAACTATTAGTCCAACTAATGCTTTTCTATGTAAAATTTACATACAGTGAAATACATAGATCTTAAGCATATATGCATTAAGTTTTGGCAAACGCACACCTGTGTAACCCAAGCCCATATTAAGATACAGAACATTATCCTTACCCCAGAAAGTTCTCTTATGTCCAATTAATCCCCGCCTGCGTCGCCAAACCCTAGTTTTGCCAAGTTGTGAATTTCGTATCATTGACTCGTCTGAAATTTGTACGGTTGGGATCATACAGTATGCACTCTTCTGTGTGAGGGTTATGTCTTGCAGCATTTTTTTTTTTTTTTTGAGATTTATCCATTTTTCTGTGTTATACACAAACAAGCAGCTGTTTGTTCCTTTTTACTGCTAGTTACTATTTCATTGTATGAATATACCAATTTATCCATTTTCCTATTGGACACCTGGGCTGAGCCCAGTTTTTGACCATTATGAATAAATATGCCATAAACATTCTCAGACAAGTTATTTTGTGAATGTAAGCTTTTCTTTCACATGAGTAAATATTTAAGAGTGGAATTTCTGGATCTAGGGTGAGTATATGTTTAGTTTTTAAGAAACTGTGAAACTATCTAAACTGATTGCACCATTTTACATTTCCAATAGCAATGTATGAGAGTTCCAACTGGTCTACAACCTTGTCGACACTTCATACTGTAGTGTTTCTGACTACAGACATACTGGTGAGTATACAGTGGTATTTTATTATGCTTTCAATTTTAATGTGCATTGCTCTGGTCACTAATGATGATGAGCATTTTCTCATGAGCTGCTCTGCTATTCATACTGTTCTTTTTCTAACAGGTCTTCTAAAATCTTTTGCCTATTTTTAATTGGGTGGTTTGTCTTTTTATTGTTGAGTTTAGGAGTTCATTATATATCCTGATTACGAGTCCTTTGTCTGACATATGTTTTGTGAATATTTTCTCCTGGTCTGTGGCTTCATTTTCATTGTAATGGATTTTAAAATATAATTGTTTAATTGCAAAAAATTCAATTTTATGAATTTGTATAGTTCATTTCACCACTTCTCTACTGTTGGATACTTAGGGTTTTTCTGTTTCGTTTACAAATAACATTGCAATGAACATTTTTGTACATCCTTATATATTTTAAACACTTACCCTTTGTCACATGTGTTAAACTCTTTTCCCATGGTTTGCCAACAGTACTTCAAAGTTTTTAGTTTTGAACTCTAAAAATACTTGTGAGCAGAGACTGCATTTAGACAGGCCTATACCCAATAAATTAGCTACAGACTTGAGCAAAGTAACTTCTCTAAACATCAATCTCCTCATCTTCATGGGACTGTTGTTGACAGTGAGTTACAGAATTGTAGTCCTTGACATAATACCTAGTATATAGTATGTGCTTAATAAATGTTAGATATCTTGATGATGATTTTTACTATTGCTTTTATATTTTTTAATGCATTTGTTTATTTTACCAATTTCAAGATCACTGAAATATTCACTTATATTTTCTTCTAGTTTTTGCCTTAAAAAATTTTCACTCATCGATTCATATAATCTTCAAAAATCATTGTTTTTGTCTCTCCATTCCCACAGTCATAGCTCATTTTATTAATTATGTAATTGATTTGATATTGACTAGAACTGTCTAAACAAGGGTATATTAGTTCAACATTGCTGTGTAACAAATTATCCCCCAAAACTTAGCAACTTAAAACAATAAACATTTATTATCTCAGTTTCTGAGGGTCAGGAATCCAGGAGCAGATTAGTTAGGTAGTTCTGACCCAAGTGCCTCATGAGATTGCTGTCGAGATATCAGGTAGGATTACAAACCATGTGAAGGCTTGACTGAGCTGGGGAATGTGCTTTCAAGATGAGTTTCAAAGAATTTGTGGACACATTTAAAACCATCAAAAATGATGAAGAAGTGTTAACAGTTAGCATTCTTTTTGTCCCCTATCTTTTATAAAAATATCTCTAGAATTTTTTTAAATACCTCTAGAATTTTTATCATGACTTAGTCTGACAGAGACATTCTTCATCATATTAGATGCAAAATATTTAATTCCCATAGTTCTAATAATTTCCTTATTTTGAATAGTTTTCTTAGATTCTTTTTGACACAATTGTATTATTTTCTTCCTTTAACCTGTTCATGTAACAAATAGCACTGATCCATTACCTAATGCTAGACCATTCTTGTATTCTCAAAGTAAACAGTAGCTGATTTGTTGACATTTTAGTCAGGATTTCTTTTTTCAGGATTTCTGTTTCGATATTTATATGTGAGTCCATCCTCTTATGGGTCCCTATTTTGTTTCACATACATGTCTTTTAAGCAACATGCAATTAGAATTTGATATCTGACACATAGCACAAAACATGCTTTAGCTATTAATATTTTCTGTGGCTTTAGACCTGGCTTTACATTAAAAATTATTTTTTACAATATTTTTCTTTCAAAAAATGTTTTTTTTTGTTTTGTTTTGCTTTTTTTGCGAGCTGTACCCCCAACCACCTATGCCTCCACTCCCTCCCCGCACATGCTCGCCCTTCTCCTCAAAAACATGTTTTATATATTGTACTCATTTCAAGGATCACATTTTTATTGATCATTTAAACTTAATTCTTTAAATGGGTCAGATGTTTATTGTTAGTCCTTTCATGGCACAATTTCTCCTATTTTTGATCTATTTTTAAATCACATTTTGTTAATTTTCATGTTAACTATTCAAAAAGGATGTACAGGTTTAGACAACTTTGCTCAGCAACACAATGAGGAGTCTCTGAGTCAGATAGCTCCAAGGCTGTAGTAACCTGGAGTCTTAGAACCACAAGGCTCTGTCTTACCAA
Organism: Phoca vitulina; assembly: GCF_004348235.1. Taxonomy (NCBI): domain Eukaryota; kingdom Metazoa; phylum Chordata; class Mammalia; order Carnivora; family Phocidae; genus Phoca; species Phoca vitulina. The sequence goes on along the minus strand of NW_022589710.1, from coordinate 12,276,349 downwards.
TGGGACCAACTGTCCAATGAGGTTTTGCAGAGAATGTGAAACAGGCAGGTTCTAAATCGTTTAAAATTTTGCTTGTTTGGGCCATGTCTAAAATAAATGGATATGTAAAAACTTGAGTGTGGTACCAGTGGGCTTTTGAGCTAACAAATCTCAGTCTCCAGGGAAGAAATAAATAACCTAGGGGCCAATGTACGAGGCCATCTTTGGCTCATTTATATAACATTTTTTAGTGATTTCCCCAAACTAATTTCATAAAGTCTGAATTCTTTGTTATGTGTGGCCACTGAAGTCTCTGTTCAGTTGTTTAGTGGTCAGCTAATGACTGGATAAAGATTTCCTTATGTGTCCGGAACCAATTAATCTCTAGCTTGTACTTTATTCCCATTCTCCTGCACTAATTTCCTACCTTTTGAATAACACCTTAAGATAGTTTTCTTTTAAGGTAAACTAATAAACATTTATTTTAGAAAATTTTGAAAATCAAAGAAAATATGTTGTTGATTATTGTGTTTTTTCTTCTACTTCACTGTCCATTCCTTTGTTTCTTTTGGCAATTATTTTTTCATCTCTCCAACCTCTAAATACCCAAAAGTGGGAGGGCTCAGTCCTTGGACTTCCTCTTGATCCACACTCACTTTGTTAGTGGTATCCAGTTTTACAACTTCCAATACCATCTACCTGCTGACAACTTCTCAATTTATATCTCCAGCCTAGATCTCCCCTCAATTTGACACTTGTATATCCAGTTGTCTATGTGATATGTCCATCTAGATATCTAATAAGTAACTCACATTTAACATATATGTTCAAAACCAAATCCTCACCCGCAGCCATACTTGTTCTCACAGTCTTCCCCATTGCAGTGAATGTCAACTCTATTCTTCCAGCTACTCAGACCAAAAATCTCAAGTTGTCCTTGACGCCTTTCTTTCTCCTCTCATATTTAATCTGTTAGCAATCATGCTGGCTCTCTCTTCAGGATTTATTCAGAATCCTGTCATTTTGCACTACCTCCAATTGCTATTTCCATGGTCTAAGCCACTGGTATTTTTTGTCTTGACTATTTAAATGGCCTTCTAACTGATCTCCCTGCCTCTACCATTGCTTTCCTCCCTCCAAAGTCTATTCTCACTAAAACTGCCAGAGTGGTCCTTTAAAAATCCTATCAAGTTACTCCTCTGTCCCAAACCCTTCAATGGCTTTTCATCCTTCTCAGTAAAAGCCCAAATTCTTTGAATGGTCTACAAGGTCTAAGTGGTCTAGTACCTCATTATACCGCTAACCTCATTTCCCAAATCTCCCCTCTTCACACTCTGCTCCAGCCATACCTGTCTCCTGGCCAGGGATACACTAGGCATGCTTGAACTTGCTGGTTCCTCTACTTAGAACTCCTGCCCCAGATGTCATCATGGCTATTTTGGGTCTTAGCTTAATACCACCTTATCGGTGACATTTCCCTGGCCATCATTTTAGAAAGTGACCTCCCTCTTCCCATTCCAGACACTCTTTATCCCCCCCTTCTTTATTTTTCTTTGTTGTTCTTATTACCATCTAAAATACTACAGTTTTGGAGTACCTGGGTGGCTCAGTTGGTTGAGCATCTGCCTTCGGCTTAGGTCATGATCCCAGGGTCCTGGGATCGAGCCCCGCATCGGGCTTCCTGCTCAGCGGGGAGTCTGCTTCTCCCTCCCCCTCTGCCTCTCTCCTGCTCATGCGCGCACACACACTTTCTCTAATAAATAAATTCTTTTAAAAAAAATACTACAGTTTTGTTTATATGTTTATTCTTAGTCTCCCCCAGTCTCAAATGTGAGCTCCAGAGAGCAAGGGTATTTGTTTACTGCTTTAACTTTACTATCTAGAACAGTGCTTGGCATATTGTAGGTACTTAATAAATATTTGTTTTGAAACTGGATTTGACACGTCTGCAAGAAACTTGGATTTTAGAAAATACAACATCCAATCCAACCCTAACCTGTGCCAGTCAGTTGTCTTCTCTCTTCAGCTTGCCAAGCAACATAACTTGATCAACATGTGCAAGTTAGTCCTTGATTTCAGCTAAGAGAGTAGTGCCCGGTCTCTGCGACAAGGATGCATTTAGATAGCTTTAAGATAGTACTATTTGTTCACATACATCTATATACATCATCATTCCTTCAAGTTCACTGGCACTAATTTCCTACCTTTTGAATAACACCTTAAGATAATTTTCTTTTAAGGTAAACTAATAAACATTTATTTTAGAAAATTTTGAAAATCAAAGAAAATATGAGGAAAAAATCACTGTCTCCCTATGCAAGTACAATTATTGTTAGCATTTTATATTGCCTTATGGTCTTTTGTTGATTCATAAAATTTATATCGTTCATGTAATCATAACTATACGGATTCTTACATTTTTCATTTGAATATATCACAAGTGAATAAAGTTTTCAAGTACTCTAAGGAGCTACAATGATTTGGGGAGACTTAAATGCTGAATTGGTAAACATTCAGCTAACCATGGATCTGTTTTTGGACTTCCCATTCTCTTGAAGGAAATCTGGATTGAGCAAATTGCTTTCCCAAAGGCAGTCTCTCTAGGACAGCTGCTTAAACCAAAGAGGCTAATAATTACATTGAAACCTGTACTGGATGGTCTTGTAAAAGGGTATCTGGTTTGCCATTAAAAATTAAAATTGCATTAACCTCATGCTTCCGGCGGTTGAAGCACTAAGGCTGACCTTTTGCATTCCTTACTCATACCCACCTGTAACTGTGACTTTGCAGGGAGGGGGCCTACCTCTTGGAGGTGAGTTAAGAGGGGACTCTCCAGCTGTCATGAGTGGAATTACCACTTCAATTTAATTACAGGTTTTCTTCAATGGGCCGGATGTTGTTAACGTGATTTTGTCTGTCATTCCTCCTGAAAGTTTGTGATCAATTTGGTTAGTCCTTAGAATATTAATAGTCTCTTTCTTGAGTCTAATTAAGTTACTAGTACCTAAGCAAAATAGCCATTAAGAGCTATGGAAATGTAATTGCTCCACCAACTGGTCAGCTATAATATTTTATTACAGCAATAGAAATGAAAACAACACTGTTTACCTATAGGAGAACTTATAAAATAAGTAATTACAAGTAAAAATAGGAACAGGTTTTTAAGAAAAGGTCATTCTTTGAAACCGTAATTGTGAAGTTAATTGCTTTTTTTTCCTTCTTGTTGAACATACTTTTTAAAACTTACTTTTCTAAGTTATATTCCAAATTCCAATATGTTTATTAAATTCATGTTCTTGTTCCTTGTGTGAGCTACTGACTGAAATAGACTTAAGATGGGACATTTCCCAAGAGTATTCAACATTAAAAGGGAACTCTTAGTTAACCCCAATGCATACCAAATTTGTTAATCTAAAATACAAAACAAAACACCACCTGTTTAGATATGTGTAGTCTTCACAGATACTGCTCTGCTCATGGCAATTTAAAAGAAAGAATATTCCTGACAATTTTTTTTTTTACATCTTTCTATTTATTTTTCCCATCCCATTAAGTCATAAGCCCTCTTCTGTGAAAAGAAAATAGTCTATTATGTTTTTGTTCCTTGGAGCTTTTCCCAAGACAGACTACTCTCAGCACTGTGACAATCCTCCATAAGGAAAAAGCTGCTCAGACATGGCTGGAGAGGAGGCGGGAAACCTGGAAGTCTGGTTTCCCCTTTGCCATCAGGCTCCTGTGTGGATTTGGGAGCCCATGGAACTTTTCTGGGCCTGAGTCTCCTTATCCATAACTTGAGGCCCTCCTATAGATCAACCTACTTCTAGCTCTAACCAATCCATGACTTCATCTTGTCCATGAGTTGCAATTACACTTATGAATAAAAAGGCGTAAGATTCTTCATGAAATGGGGATGCTTTAGCCCTGTATTGAGTATTGATTATAAAAGAATTTCCGTCAAATACCATGTGAGGGATGGTTAGACTTATGTGTGTTTATATGGTGGGATACACAAGACACACACACATTTTTTTTACACACACCATCCTTCTTCTTCAATTCACCTCACACAATGCTGACAGTGGACTACGGTATTATTTTTTTCACTCAAAGTTCTCTGATGGCATGTCTTTAAATGTTTAAGGCCTACCAACTAAAGGGACTTCACAAAGTCAGCTGTCTCCATGCCTCTAGAAAGCATGGTGGTTAAACCACCTCACAAAAATTTGTGTTTGAAGTGTCCATTCATTTATTCATTCATGATATATTTATCGAGCACTTAATGTCGGCCAGCTCCTGTGCAAGGAACAATATCCTTAAAGAAAGAGGGAAAGAATGAGGAGGAGGAGAATTCCTTAGGAAATGATGACAGAATTAGGGCAAATTATTTGGGAGTTCATCCACTAAAATTGTGGTGTCTTCAAATGACTGACTTTAAATGCTGAACTTGCAAAAAAAAAAAAAAAAATTGAGCATGAGAATGCCTTTTGCAAATTTTTGGTTACCAGAGGGGGTGTGGTGGTAAATAGGAGGTGGTGGTGGTGTTTTAAGGTATCGAGGATATCATAATATTTGTCTGGAAAATAGAAGGTGATAAGATGTCACTTAAACATGAGGCACTAAGTAAATGGCTATGTCTCAGGAATCAGATGGGAAACAGTCACTAAAGAAGAATAAATCTGGATAAACCAAAAGTCAGAAGAAATATAAGTGCCCAAGCATTCGGCAATTAGACTCTGAAAAATGTTATTTCATCACAAAGGAGTATTGTAGACAGCAGGGGAGAAATCGTGAAGGCTCGAGGCCCCTGATTTCCTCCTATTCTTTTGTTACCCAACTTACTACCCACTAACACGAATTCCGCCTCTCCCACCCACACCATCCCTCACACCCTCTTTATTTTCAGTGCACTGGCCGTGACTCGTCCTACACCCCATCTTGCTCTCAAGCCTCCCTGCACAATACACTCTTGCCACTACTTCAGGGCTCAGTTGAGCACACAAGACTGAGGCTGCTTCCATTTTCCACGTTTCTCTTTCACCACGTGAGGACCATCACTTGCCCGCTTGCTCTTCTGCAGCAGCTGGATCTGGGTGAATACCAGGGCCTGAGGGGCAATGATTGCTTTCTCTTTCTTGCTAAATTTTGGGGGCATTTCCAAAGTTCTCACAGGGCTCAGCCCACCTCCCCTCCGTGCTTTTCCACAAAGCAAAATGTTACGCTGTATTGCCAGAACTGCTCTTGTAGAATCAGGCCCCGAGGAGGCATGGAAGCGCCTGCAAATTGCCTCGGAAGCCCACGCTTTTCAGGAGCCCACGCACAGTGGTAGGCGTAGCTGCCACTGCTTCCCTCTGAGCCCGCGCTGCCAGGGGCGCAGGTGTGCTTATGCGGCCCAGGCTGCTGGGTGTGACTGTAGTTGTTTTTTTTTTTTTTTTCCCTTCTAAGCTTCCCCTTTCAAAGTAATCACTGCAGGAGCTAACACATGTATTCTAGTGACACTAAGCATATTTTTGAAATTCTTCTTTGGTAATCTGAAGAACAAATTTATATCAAGAAAATCAGGATCAATTTATAGCTGTACCCCTTTCCAAAACCAGTCCTACTCAATTTGGCTGGCCTCTGCATGAATTTCTTACTTCAAAAATCAAACCTATTTTCTCTGAAGATATTCAAAAGAGATGTAGGCTTTGACTACCACCCCGAGAGGGGTTCCAAAAGTTTGTCGAGAACTGTAACACCTAGGTCTCCCAGGGATACCATTTTGATTTATTTGGATGGATTAAGTCTGGAATATTTATTTTAAGGAAATCAAGCAAACCACAATATTTGGTTTCCTGGTAGAGGATCTCATTTCTCCAAGGAGAGTCACATATCTTGGAAAAACCCCCAAGTTTCTCATTGTCTCAGAATTCCTTACACTGAAATTTGATCACTAAGTAAAATGACAGTTTATTTTTAATCAGGTTGGTTCACTTCCAATATGTTTATGAACTTGACCTTTGAACTTCTGCAACCTGGACTAAACATTCACCTAGTGTTTACTCTGCTAGGTACTATGGGAGATATATAAATGAAACTGGCCATTCTCCTTCCCTCTTTCTCATGTTTAGTGAACTTCTATTCATCCTCCAAGAACCCAGTTTGACATCTTCCAAGACAATGAACTGACATTTGACAACAAAATTTTACATATGACTCCACATATAATCTCCACAAATTGAGGTATCACTGAGAGACAATGCAGTATATGTTTTACATCTAAAATCCTTATTATTTGACATCTGATTTCTCGAAAGGATTCTCTTTCCTCTTCTAAACAAGATAAACAAAATACAAACATGACAAGATGAAGCAAAAATACAGAATCCTATATTGTCACCTCCTTTGAATTTTTTCATATTCTATAGGAGAAAAATCACAGAAATATCTTAAACAGATGAAATTAATGTATGATTAATGTAGCAGTGATTATAGAAAAATATAGGTCAGTATTGTGGATGAATAAATGTTGCTTTCTCCCACCTCAAAACTAGTGTTCTCTATCAGTGTGTGTACAATGGAAGAAAGGCATCATTTCCATAAAGACTTTTTTTTAATCTGGAGATGACACAGGGCCAGGTGATATTTCTTAAATACATTTAAAATGTTGCTTAAATAGAACAGTAATGAGTTGGATAATAATGTTTGTTTTATGAGCCAGAATAACTGGGATATTCCAAAATGACAGCAGTTGGCTGATGGACAATATTAAATTCTCTCAACAATGACTTTTCTCAACATTACTAAAATTTTCAAACATAAATCAAAGTTCTAAAACTTTTACAATGAGGACCCACTTACCCACCATCTAGATTTTACCATTAACATATTTCTATACTTGCCTTATCACATACTATTACCCATTCCTCAGTACACCTTTTTGAAGTTTTTCAAAGTAAACTGCAGTACACGTCTGTCTAAATACTTCAGCATGCATATCATTAACTGCAGTTCTATATTTATGGTTTTTCCCTTTTGAAATAAAATTTATACATGATGAAACGCACAAAACTTAAACGTACATGCACCGAGTTTTGACAAATGCAGACACCTGTGTAACACAAACCCCTACCAAATATAAAACATTATCCTCACTGCAGAAAGTTCCTTCATGTTCCTTCTGAGTTAATCCCTGCCCCAATCCCCACAAATTAGTTTTCAACATGAAGGCTTTGAAAAACTTGATGAAATTTTAATAAATTACTCTCCTCTTAACAATAATGTACCTAAAATATTTACATCAAATATGATGCAGCATGCTTGGAATTTACTAAAGTATGAGACTTGAGTTTTACTTTGTACTGTTGGTGGTGTACATCAAGAAAGAACAAGGTTAGCTTAGTGGTTAATATCATTTTCTTTGCAAGATTACCAAGTAAAATATGTTGTCCCTACACTGCACCATGCCTATAAATCTTATATGTAGAAACAAGTGACCCTGGGTCTTTGTGAAATAGATTGTTTGGGAAACCTCACATAGTTGCCTTCCCCATTGCTTGGGGGCCACAAAGCGGAAGTGAGGCTGTCACATCCTTTAGCCTATTCCTCCCTGGGGTGGCCTATCCTTGCCTCTGTCAGCATGAGGTTTTTTGCCTTCTTCCATCAGTTTGGAAGGGAAGGACAGGACAACTCAAGAAGTGTCTTTCAGTTGGGTTAAATAAAGGGTTCTAGGAAAGGGAAGCGTTAATGTTGAGAAAGCTCTTCTAGCTGAAATGGAATGAGGGAAGGAGCCATGAGTGTGTGCTTTGGCATAGTTTTGGGCCAGAGAAACAAAGGGGAAGAGGGTGAAGTTGACAGCAAAGAAAAAGGAAAGGAAAGAAAAAGATGAACACTGAGAAAACATTTGGGAGAGATTTCCTAGTTCTCTCTTTTATCTTCCAGCAGCTAATGTTCAGCCCAGAGGGCTGCTGACTACTAGGCTCTAACTCCTAAGACATCTCCCAGCGATCTCTGTGTTTGTCCCCTTCATGCAGGATAAACTCACCAAAGCCTAGGAACTCTGGCCCCTTTCTCAGGGGGATGGGGTGACCTGATGGTTCTAGCCACAGAACAGGACAGGATAACAAGGAGCTGAAACTGTCTGGCAGTGCTTGGCATTCTACTAATGGGATGGTTTATGTTTATGGTTGCCAAAAACTTTGCTTAGAATGAGCAAAAATATAGAATTTTGTTATACCCTCATTTTCTTTATCTTAGCTTTAAAACACATATATTAGTTCTAATGTACATTAACAGATTTCTTTTTTTTATTTTATTTATTTTAAAATTTTATTTTTAAGTAATCTCTACACCCAAAGTGGGGCTCAAGCCTACAGCTCCAAGACCAAGAGTTGTATGTTCCACCAACTGAGCCAGCCAGGCACCCCTACATAACAACCAATTCCTGAGCTTTGAATTGTTTGCCTTTGTAACTGTTCTATATAGACAATGTTATATATATAGACATGAATAGACAATATCAATGCCTGTATATATAATGCTATAATCATTCAAGAAACTTACTTTTAATTTATGAATTGCTTACGTCCGTTAATGTGCCAATTCTTTTTTTTTTTTAAGTAAGCTCTACACCCAAAGTGGGACTTGAACTCACAACCCTGAGATCAAGAGTCACATGCTCTACCAACTGAGCCAGCCAGGCACCCCAATGTGCCAATTCTAATATTTACTTTTCAAAAAGATGAGACAGACTCAGGAACAGAAATACTACTCAAAGTCATCAAACTCCCACGTTGGATGAATTCAGAAAGCTACTCTTTGGATTTTCATTATCTAGCCTCTGCCTCTTGAAAATACAATGTATCTGTCCCTGCCTTAGTCAAAGCTGTTGACAATGAACTTTTTCTTTCATTTACTATTTGCCAAAAGGTTCTGTGATAGGAAATGTTATGCAGATCTCAACTCAACTTCCCTCACCCTGTTCAACCAGTCCCCCACCACAAAAACACTCTGACTTTCCAGCAAGCCTCCTCCTGTCTCTTTTCCTGACTTGTATTTCAGACTTCCCCGAAAAAGTAAATGGGAGGAATTCACAGCTACCTACCACATCCAAGTCCAAAGCTCTAGATTAGAGAGCTCCTGGGCAATGCAGGGTTTATGAAAGCAACCAAGCCTTCCTGAAAGCAATACGATGAGCCCACTGTCCGGAGTATATGAAGTACTTGATGAAAATATAAGGAATGAATGAATGAAGAATGAATGAATGAGGTCCAGCGGGCACTTAACAAAAGAAATAAAGACAATCCCTGCTCTCAAAGGGCCTATAGTCTGTTTGGAGAGAGAGAAAACACTAATTAAATGGCTGAAGAGTACTTAGAGAAATAACCTTTCAACACTCAAACTAATTTTGTACCAACTTGGCCCATTAAGACCAATGAGCAATACCACAGATGAAGTCAATCATGAAAGAATACCTAAAGGAAGGGGATTTTGAGAGGGGTTTGAGGGTAATGAATTATGGTAACTGTTGCGGGGGGCGGGAAGAGGAAGCAATAATAAAATGTGTAAAGGCTTAGGAAGAGGGGATTTGTTTATTGGAGCAAAAATTTCATTAAGAAATAATAAAAGCGAGGTTGGTGAGATGAAGAATAAAAAGAAAAAGGGATATGTCTTGATGAATCTTGAATATAATGGCTCTGTAAGCTTGCAGGTTGGGAAAAAAATCCTATAAAAACACTGTTTAAAGAAAGAAACTTGTTACTCTGTTGGTTATCATTAGGGAGGCAAGCCTAGGGACAGAAAACCAGCCTTAAGTCTTTGGGATAAAGTTAGCTCCAGGGGCGAGGTCCAGAGGAAGGAGATGGGAGATGGGAATGGAAAGGAGGATCCGCTTCTACTAAGTGAATACTGACAGCACAGGCCAGGTCATATTTAAGCAAGACCTGAAAATTACCTCTGACCTACAGTATCTATCACTTTAAAACTCCAAGCCTCCAGGTATAGATTTGTATAGAATGAACATAATGAGGGTATGCTTTCCTCTCTGCTTGCTAGATCTTTCTCATACCCATCAAGAAAAGAACTTGCTTACACTACAATTGTATCTGATCTTAGCCAATCTACTTTCATCTTCCGTAAGAAGTGAATGAGAGATTTTCTTCTGGAGTCAACCTATTCAAATTATTTTTTGATTCCTCTATGTTTCTTGATGAAGATTTTCAAAGGCCATTTTAATGAACTCTTAAATAATTACAGATTTTAAACATACTGAAACTTAATGACATAACCATTTAAGACTTTTTGAATAGTTACTTTAACCAAACCAATGTGATCAAGAATGCTTGAATTTATCTGAAGACTGATTTATCTCAACATTTCTGGGCCTTTGGTTACGAGTTTAGAAGAATGTTTCATTCTGGCAGTGCTACCTGGTGGTTTGGGGCCACCTAACTTGGATTTGAATCCTGGCTACACAACTTATTGGCCACGTAACCGTATTTACTTCTCTAAGCCTCAGTTTTTTTATGAGTAAAATGGGGACTGACAATACTTACCTCACAGAACAGTAGTTCTTAAAGTGTTGTCCTCAGATCAGCCTCATCATACCTACATCTAAGAACTTGTTAAAAATGCAAATTCTCAGGCCCCACACCAAATTCATGGAATCAGAAACTGCAGGCGGGGTCCCGCAATCCATGCTTTAACCATCCACCAGCTGATTCTGATGCTAGTCACAATCTGAGAACCACTAGTATAAGGTAGGCATTACATACTTACAGGGATTGTAATGAGTAAACAAGATAACACACCAAAAGTATCTGGTGCAGGCTTGGCACAGATTAGCTGCTCCATAATTGTCAGAGATAATTATGGAGGTGGTAGTGGGCCACAAATGGGAACACTATTCTCAGAAAAGGGAAAACTCATCCAGGTACCTCACAGGTAACCGAGCAAATGTCTGTTTTCTAAAACTGCTCAAACATGAATCTGGCCATAATTCCCATATCAACCTGTATCTGTCAATGACTTAGCATAGATCCCCTGAACACAAGCTAATTTGAAGTCCCAGAAAACAAGATAAAAATAAATTAGTTACAATTAATTTTATTGTTGATTCCAGGTTACCACTCTTTCCCTGACGTCCTCTAACATCTATTGTCAATTTGGGATGCTTATTGTGGTTACAACTTTTATTTATTCATTTTTTTATTTATTTGAGAGAGAGAGTCAGACAGCAAAAGAACGCAAGCTAGGGGAGAGAGAGGGACAAGCAGAGTCTGTGCTGAGCACGGAGCCCAACATGGAGCTCGATTTCACGACCCTGAGATCATGACCTGAGCTGAAATCAAGAGTTAGATGCTTAACTGACTGAGCCACCCAGACGCCCCTCACTCCCCTTTTCAGTAAAACTTTCATTGCTCCATTACATCATTCTTTCAGCCAGAGTGAGAAGCAACCCATTAAGCAAGCAGCCTAGAAATGAGATATTCTCTGATTTCTATATGAGGAATCAAGACAACAAAATATAGGGCGCCTGGGTGGCTCAGTTGGTTAGGAAACTGCCTTCGGCTCAGGTCATGATCCTGGAGTCCTGGAATTGAGTCCCGCATCGGGCTCCCTGCTCAGCGGGGAGTCTGCTTCTCCCTCTGACCCTCCCCCCTCTCATGTGCTCTCTCTCTCTCAAATAAATAAATAAATAAAATCTTTAAAAAAAAAAAAACCAACAAAATATAGACAGATTCCATGACTCTTCTGTCAACTTACTCAATAGTTTGGAGCTTCTACAGTGTTCCAGTCCTGGTGCTACAATGAACAAAACAACCCCTCATGAGAGGGGTGGGGGAGATAGAGAGTAATCAAATAGTCTTTTAACTAAGTTAAAATTACAATTGTGATAAATGCTATGAAGAAGAGGTATATGGTACTATGAGAACTTGTAAGAATGAGATTAGACCCAATTCTGGCGTTGGAGGAGGTTTTCCTGAGGAAGTGAGTTAGAGTTAAGATCTATGATAGGAAGAATTCTCAATATGGCCCCATGACCTTGGCTCCCTGGTATTGTGCCTTTATAATCTCTTCCCCTTTAGTGTGAACAGGATCCAAGACTTGCTTCTAACCAATGTAATAGGGCAAAAGTGATGGGAAGTCACTCTTGTGATTAGGTTGTAACATTTATTAGAGAGGTAACAGTGGAAATGAAGACAAACAGATGAACTTGAGAAAAATCCAGGAAGTAAAACTGATAGGACTTTGTGATGGTTTAGAGATAAGGATATGGAAGAGGGAAGTATCAAAGTTAACTCTTTGATTTCTGTCTTGGTCATTCTCTGGCATGGGGAACATTGAAAAATGGTCAGATCTGAGGGAGGGGTCAATGCTAGTGAGTTTTGTTTGGGCATGCTGAGTGCCAGGTACCTTTGACACATACAAGAGATGTAGTAGTTGTATGCAGCAGTCCAGGGCTGTGAGAAAAGCTCTGGGCAGAAGATGTGTATCTGAGGGTCTTGGTAGCAACTGAAGCGTTAGTGGATATGGACATTCTTGCCCAGGGAGAGATAAAGAGAAAAGAAAAGAGACCTCTACTCAAATCTTGTAAGACTCCTCCAATTAATGGCTGGCAGGGGAGGTAGAGGTCTGGTAATAAACCAAGAAGGAGCTGCCAGAGAAAAGGAGAAAATCAGCAGTGCAGTGACACTTGCTTGCATGTCTCTCCAGGTGTCTCTCTTAGGTGTGCAGGTGTCTTTGACACAAGGATTATTTCATTCTCCCTCCTAGATTAACCTGGAAGCACTTGTGGTCTTTGCCTTTCACATTTATTATAATTCACCAGTTCTAATAGTGTCTAGGGCACATAATAGGCACTGGCTACATATTTCTTGAATTGAATCATTTCCTTGTTGTTCAAGAAAGGGTGGAATGAATAGATGTAGAAGCCCAGTTCCTTTAAGCACATAAACAAATGAGCAGAGTACAGGATATTGTTTCATTGCATAGATGGTAAATATACAGCTACGTGACTAAAATGGTTCAAAAGCCATTTCAGTAGTTTCTGTTGCTGAAATATGTTTAACCAAATGTTTAATCTCTTAGAGATTCAGAGAACTGATAACAAAACAGGACTTTTTGGCTGTACGCTGCAATCAAAAGTTAATTATTGTTCACACTTTTGGTGTTCCTCAGGTTCTTCAAGAAGGCGAACTCCCAGTGGAAAAGGTGTTAGAGACTATTTGTTTACTTACTCAAAAAATGCATAAAGAACTTCTTACATTCATAATCAGTCCTTTACCAAAATCTTCCAGCTAGTGTCCTGGATTTGGGGTCTTTTCTAGAGTGAGTTAAAACATGCTGATGCCTTATCAGGTGCCAACAGAATATGATATAACTCTAACCAACCAACTAAATCCAAACCTCTCAGAAAATGACACTAAGTAATACACATTCCCAAATCAATCTGCCACCCTAGGGGCACTTATGGTCATGAACCTGAAAGAATGTGCTTGGATTCATTTTCTTGGGCTACTAAAACAAATCACCACAAACTGCCTGTCTTAAAACAACAGAAATTTATTTACTCAATGATGCTGGAAACCAAAAGTTTGAAATCAAGATATAAGCAGGACTGAGCTTCCTCTGAAGGAACTAGGAGAGAATCCTTCCTTACCTCTTTCAATTTCTAGTGACCCTAGGCATTCCATGGCTTGTGCCAGCAAAACTCCAATCTCCATCTCTGTCTCATATGACATTCTCCTCTATGTTTCCATGTCCTCTCCTTTTCTTTCTTTTATAAGGACATTTATCATTGGATTTAGGGCCAAACTGGTAATCCAGAATGATCTCATTTTGAGATCCCTACCTTAATTACATCTGCAAAGACCTTTATCTCAAGTAAGGTCACATTCTGAGGTTCTGGGTGGCACAACCTTTGAGGGGTTACCATTCAACTCACTACACCACTATAACTTCCTAAGAGCCCATTAAGTTAAGCAAGCTCAATTATTCCCATATTAAAAGAAAAAAAATAGACTTTCCAGAATGTATTTTTAAATTATCTAAAGTAACAGGGGGCTTGATTCTGAACTTTCTAAAAGGCCTGAAAAGATGATTTTCTGGATCTAGGTAAGAAGTCCCTTCTAGGAGAGCACTTGGTGCCTGTCAAAGTGTCTTCTGACAAAAGATATCTTCAGGAACTTGGAAGCCCACCATTAGCATCACCCCTTGAGGATCTTTTAGAAACAGAGGCAAGTTAACTAAGCAAAAGGATGTGCCTGGAAAAGATGATACATTTCTGGCTAAAGCTTTAGCAGAGATCAAATTTATTTGATTAACTTATCTCGCCAAATTACCTAAATTACTATCAAATAATAAACTACGTGTTTGGGAGAATCTAGTTCATGCTACCACTAATAAATTTTTTAAAGAGATATAAAATCTAGGGGCACCTGGGTGGCTTAGTCGGTTAAGCGTTTGCCTTTGGCTCAGGTCATGATCTCAGGGTCCTGGGATCGAGTCCCATGTCAGGCTCCCTGCTCAGCGGGGAGTCTGCTTCTCCCTCTCACTCTGCCCCTCCCCTCTGCTTGCACATTCTCTCTCCTACCCTCCCTCTCTCAAATAAATAAAATCTTAAAAAAAAAAGATATAAAATCTAGTCAAGACTAACTCAGTTTGCAAATCACTCATGCCTATGAGATCCACTCACTTCTTCCTAATCTGGGGTGTTGTATTCCTGGCAATTAGTTTTCACCAGAGAAAGAGCCTTATAATGGCCTGATAGGATGAGTCTGTGCCTGTGATCCCCAAAAAGTCAAATAATCTACCAGCCTGCCACTGAACCTGTACTAGAAGATACAGCTATCACCTGATCACCTGTGTAGATGATAGCATGATGATTCAGTACGCATTTTTCAAAATAACTTGTGAGGTCATAGCGGCAAAGGATTGGCTTGAACTTGCTCCTCAGTGACTCATAACCTTTACAGCAATATCATAGCCCAGTTGGAAGCAACAGAGTTCAGAGTCTACAAAACACACCTTCATGTCCCACTAATTGTGAAGAAGAGGTAAGAGCGTGTAGATCATTCCTGAAAACAACCAGTTATGAGAGTCAGTTGCAGCAGAGGAAAGGAGAAAGAATGAAACTTTCTCAAGCCGTTAAGAAATGACACTGCTTGTAAACTAAATGTAATTAGGCATCCTGGCTCCTGTTGATTGCTCCTATCAGTAAACATTTGCACTGGGTAAAGAGGAATAAGTCACTGCTCTGAGTTATGGTACAGAAGATTAGATTACAGGAAAGCAGAATGTAGGACCTTAAACTTGGGCCATGAGGCATAATCTTTCTGACCCCTATCCAATGGGATTGGTCACTCTGGCCCCTAACTGGAAGGCTGAATACAATAATGGCTTCAGAGAGGTAAGAGCTCCATAAAAGAGTGACATAAGTTGAACTCTGAAGGCATATTAACTGTGATCTGCTCAGTAGCTGGTGAGAGGGCAAAGACAATTTTGCACTCCACCATTACCTTGAATTTCTGGAGGCTCCGGCTCTCATCATGTCACTCTTTGGTCTAGAAATACCAAACTCTTCCATCTCACAAGTCAAGTCCAAAGATCTTTTCTTGATAACATCAATTGCTGTTACTGTTATTAATCTGCCAAATTCTAAAAGCACAAAGAAAAAAATATCACTTCCAAATCCCAGCATCCATGGAGAAAACCAGTGTTCCACATAACATTTTGGTATGTTTCTCTGGTACTGTTGAAATGCAGAAATGTATCCAATTTAGAACAACAAATAAATGGAATTTTTAGAGTCAGTTTTCACTTACTCCACAATATTTAATAAGCACTTACTGTAAGCTAAGCCACCATGACAGACACTAGGAAGACAAAGATGAGTAAGACCATGTCATTTCCTTAATGTATTTCCCAGCTGAAAGAGAAAGACATATGGACAGAGGGTGGTAATTCAATCCTGTGTGAGTCTCAAGAATCAGAGATGCTAAAACTCAATTCTTCAGAGTTCTTCTCTTGGGGCCTTTCTTCCTGGTAATATTATATAAGATCACACGGATATTCCTGAGCACAAAGACATTTCTCTCCATCTTTGTTCCTGTAGACCCCTAGTGTGAACAGTAAAATCATGGCAAGTGTCACCTTAGGTCTGAGCAAAAACTCTGACAGGCTATAGATGGCAAAGCCAGCCAGGGAAGGAAGGGAAGAGACTTTAATTCTAGATGAAAGCAAACAGCCCCAGAGGTCCCTCCGTGTAAGAGAAAGCCATAATGAAGATGATGATAATCATATTTTACATTTGCTGAGCATTTTATGTGCTCAGCACAGTGCTAATAAGCTTTATATACACAATCTCATTTAAGCCTCAGAATAAAGTTATGGGGTAGGTATTAGCATTCTTGTTTTACAGATAAAAAAATCATTAAGGCCCGAGAGGTTAAAAAATTTTCCTAAGATCATCCAGGTAAATGTGGCAAACTTTGCCTTGAACCCCAAATCAGTGCTCTTAATCTCAGAAAATCACAAATCAGAAGACAGGAGCTAGTCAAGAGAAGCAGCAGTGTGGAGAAGGAATTCTACAAATGGCTTCATATTCTGATTCTATACTTTCCTCTGTGAAGTCCCTTTATAATTTTTTTGCTAGTTAGTTTTTCCATTTCTTTGCAGGGAGCCATATCTTATTTATCACTGGGTCCTCAACATCTACAACTAGGTCTACTGGCCTGTAGCATGGGTTCTCCAAACCTGTGTTGAATGAATGACAGATTAATACAAGAATTCAGGCAGGACAAGACTACCTATTTCTATAGGGCTGCAGCGAGAGTTGGCAATGATGTGAGCGAAATGACTCAGCTGGTACCCGCACAGTGTAGACCCCATAAGTGTCAGCCTCATAATCCTACAATGAAAACAGTGTGCATGGGGGCTGCTTTTTCCCTTAGTCTGAAACCTCAGTAGAGGCCTCATCTTAAGACATATTCCAGGATGTAAAAGGCCACTGAAGGGAAATAAAAAGAGGGAGAACTAGACAGGAATGAACTCTGTTTGGGATCCCCACAAACTGTCGTACTGCAATGCATTTCCGAGAATATAAAGTCTCTTGCCTTGATGCCCATGCACAGCACCACTGGCTCCCTAAAGCATTTTCAGAGCTTACTGCAATGCCGGGCTCAGTGTTTGCATGCCTGTATTGTTCTCCTGAGGCACAGCAAAAGTCCTTTTTGATTCCTGCTTCATCCATAGGAAAAAAAAATACATACTGGAGAAGTCCTGAGTGGAAACGGCATTGTCACCAAGCATAATAGAAACATTTTAAAGATAAATTTCTTCCGATTGCTATGGCCTTTTATCTGGCAACTCAGAGAAGGGTGTTAAAACTGATAAGCAGATTTTCTTTGCAGTACAGTAAAATATCGGGGACTGTGTAGGAAGAATGATCACGCTTATGTTGTCTAAAATAAGATCTGGCTTTTGTAAAGTGTGGTCTACTCAAGATATCACTGTTTATCTCCTACAAAGCTCATTTAGTTGTTTTCTCACCTTTTCTCAATAATCTCATAAAAAACTCTCATTTTTCATTCGAATGTGGCATGAAATCTGGCAGTAGCTCAACTGGCCTTTTTCTGGGACGAGGCCCACCGCGGCTGATGAGCCCCTTCCAAATATCCAGTCATCAGCTGCTTCACCTTTAAAGTAAGAAGCTCTTTGATTAAAAAACAAAAACAAAAACACTTTGGTCAAATTCAAGTCCTCCTCTACTCGTTGGTTTCCAAACAAGCTGTTATAACTCACTTTCAGGGTATGTGGACTCTTCTTTATTGACCAGAAGAGTTCGTTCTTTTTCTCTTTGCTCACCTCTCCCTGATCACAGAGAGGAAAAGAATGATTCTACTTTGCTCCTGGCTCAGGATGCACATCAGCCAAAGTCAGAAGGACAAATCCTCCTCCAGGGGGGCTGACGAAAGCCATCTTCTTGTGAAAATTCACTGGCTGCCTCTCACACACCACTTCCCAGGACAAATTCCAGCTGGAGGAGTTCAGAGACAGTAAAAGGTTGTTACTCTTAAAGAACTAATATGATTTTTACGATAAGCCAAGGAGGGCTCTGTAATTCATAGAGTTTCTCTCTTTGCGTGGCTGCTAGAAAGCTCAGAGCTGGAAATTGTACTCTTTTTGGGTAGGATTTCTTGATATCAATTTTTCTTCAGCTATCACTTCATGTTTGTTTGCTGCCCTTTAGTTTCTATCAATGAGTCTTTGTTTTATTAGAATTCTTTTCTTGCATAACTTGCCTTAATCTCTTTTTGAGAAGTAGATGACTATGAGTAAAAAAAACATTTAAAGTGGCTATCATTATTCTGACCATGCTGTTCTTCCTACCTGCACAACAGGAAAATTAACCCAGGAAAAACGATATAAAATCATCTTCCCAGTGAGCGATTTCTAGCTGGAAACTGTTGGCCTAACCAAAACCAAAATGAAGAGAATAACTCACTCATTTATGTAGAAAAGTCCTCATCATTAATAAACATTTACTTATAGGTTCAAAGTAAACTCATAAAGCTGCCTCCTCTCCTTCCCTGCTGGCCATTTAAAAAAAATAGCATGGAATAAAAAAGCAGCCCATTTTAGATAGGTCTACTGAGTCACAGAAGTCAAAATAATCAGATTAAGAAAATATCCTAGGTTCTAGAACAGGTGACAACTGGAGATGTGGTAGTCTAGGAAGTCTGCAGAGACAGAACTAGTTCAAAGTTGCAGACTGCAGCCTTTACAGCCCCACCACAACACAAACAATTTAAATTCAGCATTATGAAAAGTTAAGTCTCATTCCTCTTACCTCCAATTTCTCTGTGAAAATGACAATATTACAAACATTTTACTTTTTTTTTTGAGAGGAGGTTATCAGTTCCTGTTTATGACTTAATAAAATAATCCTAATTAGATTTTTTTCTGCTTAGGGGAGTGGAAGAAAAAATTGTCTTTGATAAATCAAAACCAGATAATGTGATTCATTAAAAACATCCACCAAAAAAGCACAGCACTTAGAAAAGTACAAAAATTGTGGGAAAAATTTAATCAGAAAAATCAAGGCTGAGGTCAGTGTATGGAAAATTTATTTACAACCCAACCACTATATCTGCAATCAAGAGGTAATGTCAATATAAATGCCATTTAAAAGAAAGACATATACAATATGTTCATCTCCTCGGGGATGGCAAGAATTGTGTCGGAAGTAAACCGAGGCAGTTGTGGAGGCAGGAAATGAGTAGAACATGTAGCTGTACTCCTAAACTCCTGTTATCCGACCCACAAAACCGTCATGCCCTTTAAGAGTCCTTCTCCAGACATTAGAACGGACACTGCTGAAATCATGGTGCTTGATTTTGTCAAAAGGAATCGATATACCCCAGAAACATGTTAAGAGGCGTGAATCATGTATGTTCCTGACATGAAGGTGGATTTAAGACAGTGGCAGCCACTAACCCAAGAGCATTCTCCCTTTATTTGTGCCTATATATTTGAAAAAAAAAAAAAAGGGGTATGGATGGGGGGAAACATCCCCAAGTTTACTTTTTTAAAACTAAATAATGTTGCCTTGTGGCACTCATATTGTATCTATTACACATTTCACTTCAAAACCTCATCTCCCCTAAACCCTCTTCAATGCGCTTGAAGTAGCACAGCCAAAGGAAAGGAATTTTCTATTTAACTAGAGCACTGACATTCTGTTACACAATTCGATCTTGTCTATTTACCTGCTCTCAAAAACACAAGACACTAAACACAAAATGCTGAATGCGTGGAGTCTGCAGTGCCATAGGTGTCTGAATGCATCTGCAGCTTCCCTCTCACTCATCAGGGTAATTGTTGCCATGTTATTCCATTTTTTGATTAGTCTAGTCCCTCAAGCTCAATGCTTTTTTCTGGCCCAACGTTCTTCTGCTGGTTGTCATGGTGATTGAATTGTTAGAGAGGAGAAAGGCTCTGTTGTCTGTCATTGTTCTGTTGTGGTTTAGGTAACGCAGGAGGCAACACAAGTGAAGTGGATGGACCTTTTTTGCTCTGCATCATTTCATAGTATTGAAAAATCTCACATAAAAAAGGAGCAAATAGGCCCAACCAAAGAAATAACCAAGCTCTTTCTAAAGGAAAGTGCACATTATTATAAAGAGGCAAATGGCACTAATGATGAACTGAGTAATCTATGAAAAATGCTGCTGAATGTTACATTTATTACTAGAACAATTGCTGCAACTTAAACATCACATACAATACCCACCATTTTTGCAATTTAGAGTAAATATAGTTTTTAAATATACAATTGTAGCATCAACTGATTCTCGAGGCTCTCCTACTTTAACCTTATGTTCTGTTTAACCCAAAGATAGCAAGTTGGAAGTTAGGACTGAAGCAGAATTAAGAGTTGGGCAAATTTTTTTTTGGTGGTAAGATAGCATTACGGTCAATTTCTACTTTGAGAATGTGGAAGTGATTTTTTAAAGATTAGAGCTGACTACAAAGGAGAACTTTTTATTCAAAAGGTAACAAATGTTTTTGAAGCCAATCAAAATAAATATAATCATTCCTCAATTTAATTTTCAATTTTCCAGATTTTTTAACCAGAAAATGGAGAGACATACCATAGGTACATGATACATGAAGGGATATTACATACACAGGGACCAAATTAGTAATAGTTCCTATGAAAAACTGCTCTTAATCTTCTTTCATCACTGCATTGGTAGACGTATACCTGATTAATCAGCAATTACTTTCATTAGTATTGGTATAATTTTTGTCACTACAAACTTTTTCATTTGTTTACTTGATTTTGGAATGATTTAATTTTTATTTAACTGTTTCATTTAATTATTTTAATGATACAAATTTTTAAGTAGGTAACATTTAGTAAAATATGATTAAAAAAATTTAAAAAGATGAAATAGTTTACTCTAACAGGTTTCCCTCCCACCCCCTGAAATCTATCTATCTAGTTCTCTCTTAATCTTCCACATACAACCATTGTTGTTAGATTCTTTTGCAATCTTCCAGAATTCCTTATGCAAATATTAGAAAATACTATTAGAGATTCTTATTCTATCTCTTCCATAGTCACCACTATGCTATTCAGTGGTGGTATGCTATTCAGTGCTCTACACTTTTCACTTAACAGTATATTAGGTGGTCTTTCCGTATCAGAACATAGAAATCTTCCCCCTTCTCCATTTCCTTCTCTTTTACAACAGCATAGTATTCCACTGTATAGCTGTACTATAATTTATTTAAGCAACCTCTATTAATGGACACTTAGGTTGTTCTCAATATTTTGCTTTTTATAACAAATAATCTTGTAATTTGTTATTTTTTATGTGCACAAATATAGGTAAAAGATAGAATCCCAGAAGTGAAATTTCTAGATTAAAGAATATATTTACATTTGTAAATGTAATGAAAATTGTCAAAAGGCCCTCTGTAATAGTTCCAATCTACATTCCCTCAATAGTGTACAAAAGTACCTGTTTCCGCATACCTTGCCAACAAAGGATAATATCAAACTTTTGAAATTCTGCCAATCCCATAGGTAAAAAATAGTACCATTTTATAGTTTTAATTTAAATTTCTGTTATGAATGAGGTCAAGTATCTTTTCATATATTTTAGAGCCTGTTGTGTTTCTTTTCCTGTTAATCCTCTCTTTAGATACTTTGCCCATATTTCTTTTAGGGTGCTGTTATTTTTCTTATTTATTTCTAGGAGCTCTTCATGTTTTTAGAAATGTGTCCTCTGTTGTGTTATAAGTTGGCAAATATTTTTCCCAACTTATCATCTCTCTTTTAACTTTGCATAGGAAGGTTTTTTCCATCGAGAAATTCTCATGTTTATGTAGTCATACAAACCTTTTGTGGTCCTGTCTTTTTTCTCCATCCCCACTCCAAGGCTATGAAAAAACCCTCCCATGCATTTTTGTAGTACTTGTATGGTTTCTTTTTTCAACTTTTTCCTTTTTAAAATATTTAATATTAATATTTAAACTTTATCCTTGTGGAAGGTATAAGACATAGGTCCAACTTCAGATTCTTCCAGATGGCTATCCAGTTATCCTATCTCCAGTTCTGGAATAATCCATCTTTTGTCCCCACTGACGTGATATACTCCCTTTACCAGATGCTAAAGTCTATGTTTTTGGTCTATTTCTGGACTTCCTATTCAGTTACCTTGACCTGTGTGTCTGTCATACATTGAGTACCAGTCCATCTAACATAACAAATACAAACACAATCAAGAGTATACTACAACGGGGCGCCTGGGTGGCTCAGTTGTTAAGCGTCTGCCTTCGGCTCAGGTCATGATCCCAGGGTCCTGGGATCGAGCCCCGCATCGGGCTCCCTACTCAGCGGGAAGCCTGCTTCTTCCTCTCCCACTCCCCCTGCTTGTGTTCCCTCTCTCGCTGTCTCTGTGTCAAATAAATAAATAAAATCTTAAAAAAAAGAGTGTACTATGAGAACTGTACTTACTCTTAAACGCTCTTAATGATATTTGTATTTTCATATTACAAGTATTTTGCTGTATTTAGCCACTGCTCACTCCAACTCATCATCCAAACATATACCCCTTCCTTAACTGCCCCAGGAAATATATCCATTATTACGTTGAAGCAGACGCTGATTGTCACTCAAGTTCTGGGAAAATACAGCTGAGACATCACCAATTTTTCAATTAAAACTACAAATTGAAGAATATGTATGGCAGAGAGCTGTTTTCTCTTTCTGAATATGCCTTTAAGGGTACAGAGTGTGGGGTGTTCGTACATCTCAGCGTGCTTTCACTCAGCATCTCACAGTGGTTTACAGCCACAGAAATCTGTGAAACACGCTGCTCTCCCTTTCTGAGGGTACTCCACGATGACTTTAAAGCCTAGCCATTAAAGGCATTTGAAAGGGCACTTACTATTTAGTACCCTGTAAACATATATTTTGATTTTCTTTCATACTGTTTAATGGCATAATATTCGGCAAGGATCTGTGGAAACCAGCTAGCAATCACAACAGACACACTCCAAGGAGTACCAGCACTTCCTAGATTGTGTTTCTCTCCCTTCCCACAGCAAAAGGGCTGCAGCCGATTTCATCACTGTGTCAAATATTCATAAGCTTGTTGTCTGTTATTGGTTTAATGTAGTACATTCACACAGATTGAAGTTGATTTTCAGTAAAGGTCTATAAATAACACTCTTCGACTGTGATCTTGAGGCTTTTGAGATCAGTTTTCCAGCTTCCACCCCTCCTTCTTACCAAGCATTTCAACACTGGGGAGAAGATTAATGTCCTCGCAACAAAAGATAACTTTTGGAGCAGAACCTACCCAATAATCAGAAGTGGCAAGTAAAAGAGGGAAGGTGGTGACCTCTCTCAGTGACCCGGACAAGAAGAAACTGGAGGAGCCTTTCCTTTTGCTTAGAAAGTGCCCAAACCACTCACTGCAGGAAGCATTGGTTACCAATCGCTTCTCAGAGACCCATTACAAAAGGTGAGCAAATCTGAAAGCTCTCCCCCTCCCTCCCCAATTAGTTCAGATTGCAGTCGACCTTCAAAGATATCCATTGCAGGGGTGTTTTTCTGGTGATGATGCTTTGAAAATAATTTTCTTTTTGAAGGGCTTTCTTTCTATTCTCTCCCCAGGGCAACTTCTGAAAATTTGTTAGAACGCACACAAACGTCTTAGGCTATCTACGAGCTCTCTAGGTGGGTGGAGCAAACGGCCGCCTTACAAAGAAGTACCCCCGGGACAACTGCACGGTTCTGATCATTTGGGGATCTCTCTCACACAGACGCCCCCTGCAGCCCCCAGTGCAGCGTGAGGAATTTTTTTAAAGTACACAATGAGATTAGTTAGGTGGATACCAAGTTGTTTGTTTGCTTGTCTAAGTACAAAGTAGTCTGGCTGAACTGCTCTTCCAAATCGACAAGACAGATTTCTTACCACACCAGTATCTACATACAGCAATGGAAGAAAGAAAGCTAGAGCACTTGTATCTTCCGGGCACACTGACACTAGAAACTGACAAGAGAGGGAATTGGTGGGAAAGACAGTCCCAAGGGTTTAGGGGAACCATGGGTTATTCAGAACTGTTGGGATATACTGGCATTAGTCCTAGCACCCAAGCCAGGGTAAGACTCATTACATCAACAGAAACCTCCCCACATGGTGAAAGAAATCATGCACACTTCACAGTTTGGGGTAAGTACTTGCCTCATTTCAAGCACTATAACTTTCCACTGATGTCTTTTCTGGAGACCCTTATTTTAAAATGCTCTTTAAATTAGGTATAGAGAAGAAAGCAAAAGCTACAGTACACTTCAGTGTGGTATAATTTCTGGGAGTGAAAAAAAATAGCTGTTTCTATTTTATCTTTTCTGCCTCAACACCAAGTGTCATGCCGAGAATTACACGAGGGCTAGGATTTAATGGCCATGCCAGGAATTGGAAGCAGCACCTGTGGACCAGAATTTAAATCCCATGGACGATTTTTCTTGATGCTTTTATAGAGCATGAATGAGGATGTAATTTAAAAATAAGCCCTGCATCCTATTTAAAAAGATAAGAAGGAGCTGGATGTGTGTAAATGTTTGGATTAAATATGACCAAAGACTGCACCGTATTTAAATGGCTTGGCACTTTAAACATGATGGAATCAGGCTTCATAATGGTGCAAGCATCTACCTAATGGAACTAAATTTGCAATATAGGTGCATAGTGGAAAAGAAGGACAGACAAGTGGCACTGAGAATCTAAGTGAGACGGCATCAAAGAATGAAACATATTGAGTTTAATGATTGACCTTATCGGAGGCTTTCTGCTCTGACAATGAAGATGTGAATTATCCTATTATTCTAAACAGATGGATCACCTTATTAATGCACCCTAGCCTTTCACATTTTTATTTAACTTGAAATTAAATTGAACAATCAGTAACATCCCTTCAAGGAAACAGAAACCGATTCTAGAAATATTTTCTGTAGAGCTACAATATATTTTTTTCTTTCCAGAGACACATTTTCAGCTCTGCCACACTATAATGCTTTGGCTTTCATTTGGATATAGCTGAGGTGTCTTGGAAGTTTCTCTGTAAATTCCTTCAAATCCAGAGGAGCTGAAAGAGATTCTAGGAGCCTGTGCTTTTCTTAATGACTCCACATGGAACAGCATCTTTGGAATTCTGATTTTGACATTGTCAGCCACTTGATAGCCCCTGCTACAAGGAGCAGCACGTGAGCCATAATCAAATGTTTTCTGAATTCATCCTCAGTTCAACTCTCCCCTTAAACCGAAATTAGGCAGTAAAGTAATATTTGTTTAGAAACACTTACTAGGTACCTGCTTAATACTATAAATGCTATCCTGGCAAAACCTTCACACACGAAAGAAGTATTATACTGGAAGGTCAATATCTGTAACTACTGAAAGGAAAGGAGCTATTTCAAACTCACCGACAAAGGCTTCTGTCTTAGCCCCCATTCCACTCTCTCTCTCTTTTTTTTTTTTTTTCCCCTTTTTGGTTTTGTTTCCTTTCAGCATATTTTAGGAACTAATCAGCTTTATAAAAGGTACCACTGTTAATCTACTGTTTGTCTTGGTCTTCATTGCAGCTCCTTAAAAGATAGAGTGCAAACAAAGCAAGAATTAAGGTCATTCCATTTAAATCCTTCAGAGAGGAAGACAAGGGCTAAGTTATTGCTGAGGACTACAGAGAGGAGGGCTGGAGGAATCCAGGATAAAACAAAACAAAACAAAACAAAACCCTCATTGTTTATTATTTGCCAGCCTCAGAGCAGCCCCCATTCCCATATTTGTGAAGGGATTACCCTCCCACTTTCAGAGATTAATGGGAAGCCCAGACAAGTTCCTAGCCCATAGTCCACCCTGCTCCAAAGCTCATTCTCCAGGAAGGTGGACCTTGGAGTGCACTCACTGGGGAGACCCAGAGGAGGACATGGCTCACACCCTGCACACAGCCTGATGTGATTCTTCCTCTGGCTGCTAGAGGAACACAAGCAAACGTAACTGTCAAGGGGATTCCATGCTTGCACAGAGGCAAAAACCACATCTTAGCAGGTGGTAGCTATATATGTGAAAATCTTAGCATGTATCAGACTTAAAAAGGGGAGGGGAGCAAAAGTAAAAATAAAAATAATAATCCACGTGAAAGCATCGCAGTGGCATGTGATACTGGGCCTGTTTCTTCTACAATCCTGATTGCAACCCTACTACCAATATTTTATTTGAGACAAAGTCAGTTTAAGTGTACTTGAATTTCTTTTTTTTTTAAGATTTTATTTATTTATTTGAGAGTGAGCAAGAGAGAGAGAGCACAAGCAGGGGCGGGGGGTGGAGAGGCAGAGGGAGAAGCCGACTCCCCACGGAGCAGGGAGCCTGATGTGGGGGCTCAACCCCAGGACCCCGGGATCATGACCAGAGCCGAAAGGCAGAAACTTAACCGAGTGAGCCACCAAGGTGCCCCTTGACTTTACTTGTTGCTGCTATAGTTGTTCATTAAATATCACTAAAATATATTAGTCTTAAAATTTTTTTTTTAATGTGGCAATGGGTTGATCTGTTTAAGTGAACGATTCACTGTAAAGTTTTGCCTTTAAAGAATTGAGGTCAGGAAGCAGAAAGCACGGTCTGTAACCAAGAGAGATGCAGATTCTTAATTCTCAGTATTTAGTAAGGCTTGACACATAGTAAATGCACAATAAGAATTTGTAACATGAAGAAAACCTGGGGTATTTTTGACTGCTGTAATAATAATAGCAATAATATTAATAATAATTGTTAATGTTTACTGAATATTTACAATGTAAATATGTGCTAAGCACTTCACTTATTTACCTTACTTAATCCTAACATCAACATCATGTGGTTATTATCCCCATTTTACAGATGAGAAAAACCAAAGCTCAATGAAGTTAAGTCACTTGCCCAAGGACACATTAAGTAGTCAGTAACAAGGCCATCCTACAGGGCCAAACTGTCTTACTCAAAACCCTCTGTTCTTAATGCTCTCCTGCTGCTCCTTCAAAGCAGCATTTCTTAGCTTGAGTTTAGAAAACACTCTGTGACTGTTGCTGAGTCAGTGACATTCTGTAGATGAACAAATTACCCTCAGAGAGAATAAGGGTTCCATCTTTAACCAAGATATGAGACAAGAAGAGACTTCCTTCATAGTGACTTAAAGTTTTATCCTCATCTCCCTGAAGAATTTAACTATTCACAAAATACAGTGACAATTTTGGTGCTGCTTTGTCGAGAGTCATATGAACAAATTTCCTGAAAGGGGTAATGCTCCTTAATAGATATTTTACCTCCACCAGTATTACATACGCACACGCACACACACACACAGAGTGTGTCAATTTTTCCCCAGACAGAATATCTATTTGCAAAACCCTTGGCATATGGTGGGTCTGCCTGGCTTTCTACAGTGTTTGATTATGACTGGCCTAGCTAATTCATTTCATTGTACGTTCGCCCCTCTTTGGAAACTGAACAGGATTAAATTGCATTTTTGAAGCTTTAGCAAATCACCGTGTGATTTAAATTAGAATAAAGACAAACACTGAGATAATTTTTTCTTGAGAAAACTGTGATGGCATTTCTGGCCCAGCAGGAATGTTTGTCCAGAGACTCTTACAGTCTCTCTTGGTCATTGGGATGCCATGTTCTAAGTATATTAACCATTCAGTAATAAATGTAGAATCCATAACCAAAGACTAAGCAGAATGAAAAGCCATACATGAAATTGACGTTTCCTCTTGAAGAATCCTAAAACCCCATCTTTAATAACAGTCCAATTTATTCTCCCTCCAAACTTTATTAGCTTACAGACTAGGCCAAAGAGGACTGAGTTATATCCATGTATTTAATAACTTCTCCTCTTCTGAGGAAAGTGCTAAAAATATGGTATTCTAAGTCACTAATAATAAAGTAATAGGTCCTGGAACTAAAAGCTAAGGGACACCTCTGTTGTTTTTAAGTATATTTTACTGAGCTGTTCAATAATTAATTTCTAGCATGATTATTTACTCAGTCTCATCTGCACCATAGGTTGTAACACTACTGGCCCTTCCAAATAAAATGAGTCGATAAAATAAAGAGCAGGAATTAAGAAGGTGTTCTCCTTTGTAGAATCCCTAGTAGTTCTATAACAGAAAAGCTTTAAATTACAGGGGCCATTTAACTTACCTAATTTCAGGACATGGTGTTTTGCTTAGAACCTCTGGATGCTTGTTTCATGCACAATTTTTGTAGCATTTTAATATTATGAGCACCAAGCTTTTGAGGATGAGAAACCAGAGCCCACCATTGAAACAAGCATGTTTTATCCCTTTTCATTTTCAAATATAAGTCTACAGATTCTGCCATGAGTTTATGGTGATGGTGACTTGGTCCTATATTCCATAGGCAGCATGGAAGTGGTCTTCATTTTGCAGTGAAATTTATCAGGCTAGTCATTAGATGAGCTTCCAGGGTTTTCCTGCTGGACAGGCAGTCACCCCTAAAGGTGAGCTGAATATAAAATAAAATATGTTGCTATGGTAATGTAAAAGCTTCCTTTAATGGACATTTCATCTTAAAGAAAACAAAGACGATTCTTCTACCCTCATTCCCCATCCAAAATAAAGGAAAATAATAAAAAATACAGTAAACTGAACTTCTGCTTATAAGTCCTAGGCATCAGTGTTATTTAAACATCACATTTAGGAAATTTTGTATTGTCCGAAAATGACTAATTTAAAAGAAAATTTGTTTTTTAAAGAAACTGTCCCCAAGGTGAGACAAGCACACAGAGTGCAAACACACACCAATTTGGGGGGAAAACACTTTGAGAGATACTGAATTAGTACTTCAGGATATCAACATTCCTTTCTTCAAAATAAGGCCTACAAATGAATTACTATGTATCAAAGCCACATGCTTTTTACTATTGAAAGATTTCCAGAGGACAGAATGGTTATTTGACAATGAATCAACCAACCCACGGCTATATTTTGTTTGCTTTATGAAGGACAACCAATCGGCCACATGTAAATAGTTTTGTAAGTATCCCCCTAGGGAAGTGTGGATTAAGATGGCAGACCAAACACATGCATGTACTCCTAGCCACACCCCCCGAAAACACAGATATTTTAACAGAATAGATTCATGGGTATACAAAGAAATAAAGGAAATTTTCATCTGCAGACAAAAAATTCTAAAGAACCTAGAAGACAGAAAAGCAAGGGGTATGGTACTGACTGAAAATAAAACCAGAGAGAAAGAAACACAGTCAAAACCGGGCGCAGGAGAGAAGTACAGATTCAGAGAAGTCTTACGCTTAAGAGTAGGCCCTAGAAGAGTCTTGAAGGTTCAGTAAAGAACTGCTGTTGGAACAACAAAGGCTAGTAGGTGTTCCCTTTCCCCTTGCTTATACAGCGCTGCTGGCAGGAACTGCTTTTAACCCCTGGCTAAACCCTCAGAACATCTCTCTCAAGAAATATCTTGCCTACGGGCTCCCCATGTGGGTGCAAGGCCCTGAAACAGGAGGACAGTAGAGTGTAACTCCTAACTAGAACAGACAGGGAAAGAGGTGTGCTAAGGAAGCACCTCCGCCCAGGAAGAATATGCGCTACCTGCCTCTGCCTCAGAATTAAGCCCTCCTTATTCTGGCAGTGGGGAAGGGTTGAAGGGACTACTCATCTATAACCTGCGGCTCCGCGCCCAGGCACCACAAAAGAAGCCTGCCAGTCTCAGTCAACCCTCTTTGTCAGGGGATAGGCTTATTTATAGGACAAACCAATAAATACCACTTCAGAGGAGAGGTGTATTGGCTGCCTACATTAATGAGCCTAGTCTTTCATCATCAATTATGTTAAATGAACAAGTGAAGTTTACGAGATATTGAAGGAAAACTAACAGCATTTTAACAACAACAGGAATAATGATGAAAAGCTTCCTAGAGGATTAAAGATAATTAAAGGAATAAAAGAAAACTGAAAAAATAAATTCTAGTTTCTTCAAAAAGACCTAAGAGGCTATTGCATCCATTAGACAAAAACAGAATACTATCTAGTGCAATAAGACCAAATAAGAAAACTATTAAAAGAGAGAGAAAAAGAAATGAGGTGCATCTACCTGAAAGGAAGAGACAGGCTGTTATTATTTGTAGACATACAATCTTCTACCTAGATGATACAAGGGAGTCAACTGAAACATTACTAAAATTAATAAGTGTTTAGCAAGCCAGCTGATATAAGATCAATAAACACAAATCAATAGCTTTACTACAAGCCAAGTGGGGAGACACTGTGGTGTGGCTAACCGAACTTTCATTCATCTCCTCCTTTCCCCTTTCTGCCTCCCTTGGCACTTGAAGGTGGTGATGTGACACAGTTCTGGCTAGTGAGGAGTGGGCCAACTCTCCTGAGGAGCTTTTTGCATTCCTGATACAGGAATCACAGCTTTCCCATCTCCTTCTCCTTGTACAAATGCTGACATGGGGCTAGACCTGCACTGAGCATCTTTTGAAGATAAGGCCACAAGAGATAAAAGAAGAGACACATACCCTGCTTAACCGAGCTGCTAAACCAACACTGGCAGCTGCTTACCTGTGGACTTTTTGTTATGTGAGTAAAATAAGCTCCTGTTTCTTTAAGCCACATTTGAGTTTTCTATTGTTTGTGGCCAAACACACTCCTAAATATACGTATGTAATAACCAATGCAATGGAAAAAGTATTTCATGCGCAAAGGAAGTAAAAACTGTAACATTAGAAATAAATACAACAAGAAATAAGCAAGACCCAGAAGAAGAAAATGACAATAAAAAAAGGCTACAAGGGTGCCTGGGTGGCTCAGTCGTTAAGCGTCTGCCTTCGGCTCAGGTCCTGATCCCAGAGTCCTGGGATTGAGCCCCGCATCTGCTCTGCGGGAAGCCTGCTTCTCCCTCTCCCACTCCCCCTGCTTACATTCCCTCTCTCACTGTGTCTCTCTCTGTCAAATAAATAAAATCTTAAAAAAAAAAAAGGCTATAAGAAAATGGATGGACCAGTTTCTGATTGGGAAGACTTCCTATGATAAAGATTTTAATTTAAAACCTAATGTAATATTAATAAAAATTCTAATAGGATCTTTAATGGAACATGACCAGCTGATACTAAAATTCATCTGAAAAGGAAAATGAGCAAAAATAAACCTACAAAAGTTTTGGAAAAAAAGGAAAAATGAAGACAATTTATTCTATCAGCTATCAAACATATTGTGAAATTCCATTATTTAAAACAGTGTAATCTTAGTGCAGAAATATGAAAATATACTAATGGAACAAATAGAAAATCTAAAACAGACTCTTGAATATGTGGAATTTTGTACATATAATAATGGTGGCATTTCAAATCATCAGGAAAGAATGGATATTTAATATGGTGTTGGAAAAGTAAAGTATCCATTTTATAAGAATAAAGTTTGTTCACTAGGTAACACACATAAATTCTAGATATAATGAAGACCCATATATAATAAAATTTAAAGCACTGGAATAAAATAAATGAGAATTTTAAAAATTTTATAAAGATTGACATATATGATTGACATAAAGGCACCGTAAACAAAATTAAAACACAAACCACAGCTTGAAAGAAATGCTTTCAAATGTTTTCAACATGTAGAAGCAGAAAAAATATCAATATCAGTAATTATAAAGAGTTCTTACACATCAACAAAATGACAAACTCAACAGGAAAATGGACAAAGATTTTAAACAAACAAGGGTGAATAAATACAGAGAGTTAAAAAATACAAAAAGATTTAATTTCATTAATAACAGAAAATTGCAAATTAATAGCAAAAGTTGGAAAGAGTGTTAATATACAGTTGTCAGGGGCGCCTGGGTGGTTCAGTCAGTTAAGCAGCTGCCTTCGGCTTAGGTCATGATCCCAGGGTCCTGGGATCCAGCACGGCATTGGGCTCCCTGCTCAGCAGGGAGTCTACTTCTCCCTCTGCCCCTGCTCTCTCTCTCTCTCTCATGTGCACACTCTCTCTCTAATAAATAAAATCTTTAAAAAAATATACAGTTGTCAATGGATAGAAAATTGTATACTCTCATACACAATTGTAGAAGTGAATGGATATAACCATTCTGGGGGAAGGCAATCAGATATTTCTACCCATGCTGAAAATGCACAAGCATTTTGGCCCAGTGATACCATGAATTCTCTTTTAGCTCTATCACTCATCTTACTATCACAGTCAATGTTCCTGGAGGAATATTCTGTAGTCACTTTGAACAGTATAGCTTATTACCTTTGCCCACCCCCAGTTCCACTGGAACTCTTCTGGTGGGAATCATAAATAGCTACCTGTCATACACAATGACATCTTTTAAGTGCTTGTTCTATTTGTCCTTGAAATATTTGATGCTGTGGACCATTCTTTCCTTGATATTATTTCTTCCTTTGGCTTCTAATCCTCTTCATTCTTGTTTTTTCCTTCTAACTCTCAATCTCTTTTGCTCACTCCTCTATCTTTGATCCTTCAAAGTTAGTGCTCCCCAAGAATCGTTGCCTGGCCTTCTCTTTCTTACTCTACCTCAAGGATGGGTTGAGCTCAACCTACGGGTTTAATTTCTATTTACAGGCTTGAGATTCTAAAATAACCACATCTTCAGTCCAAACCCCCTACTGAACTCTAGATCCTTATTTATACCTCCCTTCTAACATCTCCACCAGGCTCTTCCACAGGTATTCCACCAATCTCAATAAGATGTTTCTCTTTATATATTCTTTGTTTTGGCTGAAGCTCTACTGTCCACCCAGTTACAGTAGCTAGAATCCTGGGATCATCTAAGACACTCTGCCATCCCTCACTCTCATATTCAATCTGTCAAACAAGTCTTATAGCATCTTAGTTATACCTCTCATATCCACCTGTTTCTCTCTATCCTCATTGCTACTATGTTTGTTTATTCCCTCAACATCTATTCAAGTTCTTAACCTGGAATGCATGGCTCACATGAATCCATGGATGGACTTCAAGAGATCCATGAGCCACTTAGTATTATACGTAAGTATTATATGTAAGCCACTTAAGTATTATATGTAAGTCTGTATATGCATATGTAATTCTAAAAAGGGATCTGAGGCCCCCAAAAGGTTAGTTTAATCATTGTTATAATCTCCTAGTTATTCCTCCTGCTTCTAGTCTCACCCTTCTAACCTATCCTCCATCTTGCTGTCATAATGTTTTTCCAAAATATAAATCCAACCATGGCCCTGCTATTCAAAACTGCTGCAATATCTTACCATTTTAAGATTAAAACCCAAACTCATTTGTAAGGCCACCTGTGATCTGGCTTCTCTTGGCTTCTGCTGACTTCTCTTGACTTCTGGAGCCTTTTGTATCTCAAGGTTTTTTCCTCCTTACTCTAGCCCATGATAAATTTTTAATACTTAAAATGTCCCTAATATCCTGGTTGTTTCATACCTCTTTACTTTTGCTCATATCACTTTCTTTGCCTGGATGCCCTTCTTCACAAAGCCTTTCCTGTGTTTCCTTTGCCTCTAAGCCCATCAAGGTAGAATTGACCACTTCTTCCTCTACACCCAGAGTATATTATTATACAGCGTATTATACAGAGCTTTACTATGCTCTCTATATTCCTTCATGCCACCTACTTGAGGTTACAGGTCAACTCAACTGTACTCTCTGAAGGCAGGGACAAAGTCTTGTTTTTGTCCTCTACAGCAAATAATACAGTGTGCCCTGTAAGGCCTCTCTATAAATATTAATGACTTTAAAGGGAATACCAGGTTGGCTGTTTTGTTAAAAAGAAAAGAAGTGGAAAGAGGGATGAAGAGAAAAATGCATCTTAGATAAGAGAATGTGACTGAAAAACTTTGCTAGGTTCTAAACAGTATCTTATGAATATCATCACTTCATTGCAAAGACCAAGAACTCTAAAACAAATATGAAACAAAGAAGATGGTAGAGAAATTTTCAACTTTTTTTTCCAAGTGGGCCCCACACTAGGCATGGAGCCCAATGCAGCGCTTGAACCCACAACCCTGAGATCAAGACCTGAGCTGAGATCAAGAGCCAGATGGTTAACCGACTTGAGCCACCCAGGCACCCCGAGAAATCTTCAACTTTTGTTGGGAGCTCAACATAGCTTTCTATTGCCTTCATTCAAATATTAATTTTTTAGATTTATTTCTCATAACCCTTCAGTAAAATTAAAAGATGCACAGTCCGAGGTCTATAGTAGAAAGTAGAATTAAGACATCAGTGTTTTGAGTTTACAAATCAACTAAGTGAAGTTTAGAGGATAGAAAGTAGGACTACAACAAGCAGCTTTTATATTTAAGGTATAAAAATAAAACAGCCAATTCTGATTCTAGGATTTTGACATACTACATGCAAGATTGTATCTTTATCAAAATTCCTTTGCATATAAATCTTGAAAAATAATGTGGGATCCTGAAGAATATGTATCATATTGCATTTGTGTGTGGTCAAATGTTGAAGGCAGGAAGGGAAATGGAAAGAGATGAAAGAAAATATGCTATATATGAACCTGAGGGTGGAGGGGAAGAATTTCTAAAAAATACACCAAGTTCTTGAAAAGGAAGTTTCCTACTTGCTTCAGTGAAATAACAATCTAACATAAAGAAGGCATTATCATTGCATCATGCAAATATTGACTGACTTGGCTAATCAGGGCTGTATATCCACAGCTTTTTCCCCTGGAGTCTGCAGCGACAGCTTTGTGTACTCTGCAGTCTCTTGCGCCTGAGCCAACAACTGATAGAGTATCAGATCAAAGCCTGGATACACAGATGCCAGGCAATTTGGTATTAAACATGTGATAAGAGTACAAAAGAAGTCTCAATGTACTTTCACCACCATTTGAACAGCAAATAGTTAATTAGGTTGATAATACATGTCAACATTTCATATGATGTCATAGTTCTAGAAGGTATATGCTCCAGTCTCAGATGAAAAACTAAATTATTTTTTTAAAAGAAGCAAAGATGAATACTATTTCATTATTTGTGATTTTTCTCACCTGAGGCATTTAGTTAAACAGTCTTATTTTTCTTCAAGTTTTTTTTTTTCTATAAAGGGACAGAACAGAATTTTTACCTGCATAATTTAAGTGAGGTGTTTAAAAGGTGATATGATGAGCCAGTAAAGTTTGCATTCAATGCAAATAATCAAGGCTTGAATTCATTAAGAATTATGGAGATGCTGCTATTTCCAGGGTGTTTTTTTTTTTTAGATTTCTTTTGTGTGTGATTTATAAACTATCTTACCCACTCACTCCAAAAAATACAAAAAATGATGTCATGAAATAAGAAACATTTCTATCCTCCTGATACTTTTTCTAAATGAAAATTATTAACTATCTAGTTATTTTAAGCAACTAAATCAAACATCAGAAAACTGAATGCCTTAAAAAATTTTTCTGTGTGAGTATCATATTAAGAGGTCAAAAGTATGAAATGCTCTCAAGTGTATATATATATATTTTTAAAGATTTTATTTATTTATTTGACAGAGAGAGACACAGTGAGAGAGGGAACACAAGTAGGGGGAGTGGGAGAGAGAAGCAGGCTTCCCGCGGAGCAGGGAGCCCAACGCGGGGCCGATCCCAGGACCCTGAGATCATGACCTGAGCCGAAGGCGGACGTTTAACGACTGAGCCACCCAGGTGCCCCTCAAGTATATTTTTTAGCTAAAAAATATATAAAGGTTATTAGAGAGACCATATATCTTCCCAAGTCTCCAATATCAAGCATGAGGTAAATAAATGCCTTTCCAATACTAAATGAATTACCAAACTCTTGGAGCAAAGTTTACAAATTGTATTAACTGTATGTGCCAAAAAACCCCAAAACACAAAAACAATCCAAAACCTCCACAGCCAGATCATGTCAGGAAAGATGAAAATAAACATCACAGAGATCACAGAGTTGGTAGGACTTTACCAAGTAAGTGAAGTGTCACTAGCTTTAGTTGGAACAACCACATAGTAAATCTCTGGAATACTACTTCCCTTTTCCAGATTTTATAATAAAATCAATGTATATTAACAGTGCCATCTACTGCTTATCAGTAACACTACAGTGCCCCAAAGTGGCCCACTGAATCCAAGACAGTTATTTTTATTTTCATTAGGGGCATCATCATTGGAACTGGTCCACAGTGCTCTTCTGAGGGCACTATAAAATATGATAAATACATACAGTCATCGACTAATTGCTTTCTTTATTTTTTTTAAAGCCAGATTTGCTTTCAAACAGTGATTCATGGGAACAAAAATGTAGTGAAAAAGTACTGGAGTACAAGTCAGGGGAGCTAGGTTTTTGTTTTTTCTTATTCCACCATTGTTTGATCTCATTTTCTGGTTAGCCTTCACAATACTTTCTAGCATTATGTTAATGAGGTAATCTTTAGAATTTATTTCTTTCAGGAAAAAATATACCATGTGGGCTCCAGAATGAAGGCATCTAAATCTTCTTCGAAATCTTTTCCAAATGCTTTTCAAACTTAACTGAGATTTCTTCAGTTGAAAATCGGAATAGTTACTTTAAAACTCTCTAACATGCAAATAAAATTATTTAGATGAAAACTAAAATATACAGGCAATCGGTTTATTTAATACAGAGAATTCCAGTATCTGGGTAATTTAGTAAATATTTTCATTTGTTTATAGTCTTGCAGACAAATCCAATGAGAATAGAGAAATTTACCCCCACGAAATTCACATCTTAAAAATATTTTAACTTCATGGTATCCTGTGCCTCTTGCTGTGATGCACTGAGAAGAACACAATATTACTTAGTATAATATTCCTGCCAAAAATACATAACCTGAATAGAATCATGAGGAAACATCAGGCAAACCCAAATTAAGAGACTTTCTCCAAAAAGAATGGCCTATAATTTTTTTAAAGTGTCAAGGTCATACACAATATAGAGGACTGTTCCAGATTCAAGAAGACTAAAGAGACACGGCAACTATATGCAATGTGTTATGCTGGATTGTGTCCTGGAGCCAGGGGGGAAAAAATCGACATAGAATATATTATTGGGACAACTGACAAAATTTAGATATGGACTATTTATTGGATAATAGTATTGAATCAATGGTAATTTTCTTGGATTTGATAAATAAATCATGGTTATATAAGAAAACATCTTTATACTTAAGAAATACATTCTGAAGTATATGGAGGTAAGGGAGCACAGTGTGTGTAACCACTCTCAAATGTTTCAAAACAATAATTATATATGTATGTATATATATAAATGATAAAGCAAATGGTAAAGCTATATATATATATATATATATAAAGCACATGAGGCAAAATGTTAATAACTGGTGAATCTAAGTGAAGGGTAATCAGGAGTAGTTTTGTACTTTCTTGAAACTACTCTGTAAGTTTAAAATTATTTCAAAATTAAAAAGTAAAATAAATAATGGTAGATATACTGCCTTCCATTTTAAAACATAAATTTTAAAGCAGGAAGAGACTTAAAAAAAAAACAACCATGTAGCTCAAGCATTTTATTTCATCTAAGAGGAAATTGTAGCCTAAAGGGCTAAAGAAAACTTCGTTAAGGTTGCAAAAGCAATGAGACAACTCCTATCTCCAGAGGCCCCACCAAGTATCCTTTCCAGCAAACCACACTGACTCTATAAAAAGATGATACATCACAGATGCCAACATATCATTTCACTGGCTAAGTCACTGCTGCCAAAACCTCCCAGGTTCCTCACAGTACAAGCAATTCATCCCCAAACAGTCTGTGCCAGCAGCTTGCTGGGCATGAGGAAAGACAATGGAAGACCTGGGAACTCAGAGACAGTGCAGCGAGAGGTGTCCCAGTGCATACATAACCCCAGCTGTGGCCCTTGATCTTATTTTAAACCTGAAATTACATGTAATGGGATCAACTCTTGGATTAACAAAGCAGTTATAGGCATTTTTTTTTAGATAGTACATTTTGTTGGATTTTATGTCTTTTGTTACATGATAAAAGATGACAGAGTCAAAAGTACAAATGCTGGGGTTCTTGGAATCCAACATTAGCATGCCTTTCCATATTACAGGTTTTCTTACACGGTACAATCAAAGCTCGTTAGAAGGTAAGATGAATGAGCCTATTTTCTACATTAAAGTGCCAGCAGTTACAGAGAAAGCAAAGGGAGGGGAGAAAGAAAGAGGGAAAAAAACACATCAAGAAAATAAGGGAGAAACAAGAGTTCCTTTAAGTAATCCGCACACTTGAATTTTTTTAACTTACTAATCAAACAGGGAATTGTAAATAAATTAATAAAATACCTTTTTATGTGAAAACCAGCCTTTTTGTCTGTACCATAATATATGTATTTATGTTACCTATCACAGCCTCTTGTAAGGTATCAATAATTACTTTTATATTAGCTTATCCATTTAAAAGGCAATAATTGAGTGTTAAAGGAAAATACTGTTTTCATAATGCTCAAATGTCTAATTAATTTTTTTTTTTTTACAGATTTTTAATTTATTCATTTGAGAGAGAGATCATGAGCAGAAGGGAGGGTCAGAGGGAGAGGGAGTAGACTCCTCGCTGAGCAGGGAGCCCGAGAGCAGGATTGATCACCAGGACCCCGGGATCACAACCAGAGCTGAAGGCAGACACTTAGCCCACCGAGCCACCCAGGTGCCCAATGTCTGACTAATTTAGTCAAAATTCTGTTAATCAACCAAAGTTTCATCTGTATTTGCTTCAGCAGCATTAACATTTGAAGCCATCAAATACCAAAAATCTGAATGATGATCCCCCATCCCCAAGTAATTTTTTTCCTCCTGAATTGGCTAAATTTTAATCAATATATAAATCAAAGAATGAACAGTTTTAGACCTTCTGTGTATAACTGTATTTAAACCTGTGTAATAACAGAAATAACCGTGCAGGCAGAATTCCCAGAAGCATCAAGTTATCGCTTCTGGAGTATCCACTGAAAGCCGAGTGGTAATGGGAGAGGCAAGATAACATGTGGTCAAGACAGTGGACTATGGGTCAAGCCACCCAGTGTTGAGTCCTGGCAATGCTATCTACTATCCTCTCTATGCCTCAGTTTCCTCATCTGGAAAATAGGGTAATAAGGCAATCCAGATCATGAGTCTGGGGCACAAAATCTGGTAAATGACTGCTAGCTATTACTATGCAGTTTACTAACAATTTAAACTTTTCTTTTGCACATATTTTACAAGACCCTTTCATGAACACTAATGTTTCTCTCTCTTTTAAGATTTTATTTTTAAGTAATCTCTACCCCCAACGTAGGGCTCAAAGTCACAACCCCCATCAAGAGTTGCATGCTCCACCAACTGAACCAGTCAGCCCCACCCCCCACCACCATGCTTCTTAAAGTAAGATCCATGGACCTTCTGCATCTGGCACCTGAATTTGTTAAAGTGCAGATTCTGGGCCTTAATGCCAGACTGAATGGAATCTTACAGGGTAGGGGGGGAAGAGCTAGAGACCTGGACACTGCATTAAACATTTTACCTAAGAGTTTGAGAACCCAGATGTTATTCACTTATAGACCTCCATTTGCTTTGCTCATTTCCAATTTAAATTTAATGCCTCACAAACCACAATGCATTATGATAAGAAGACAAAATGTAAATAAATCATCCTTGCCAGGGAATATGTATGACATATCCTAACCTTTTAAAATTGGTGCCCTGGCCAGCAAACATTTAGACGGTGGACTGATTAAAAGAACTTCAGTTAAATCTGTTCCCTAGGTTTCTGAGAAGCTCTGCATTGGGCTATAATAATAGCTGGTGTTTATTGCCAAGAATGGCATTACTCCTCAAATAAGTTATGTTCTCCCCACAAAGTAGCAAAGCTAGTCTAAGAAATGCAGGGTTGCCAGTTCCCACCAGAAAGCAACAGAGTAATAGATGCTACAAAAACCCAGAAGCCTAGTCTCTGGCTCCTCTAGGGCACTTCTCACCTGTCTTGCATTTTAGGGTTCATTCATTCATTCATGCATTCATTCACTCAAAAAGTGTTTCCTAAGCAATCCATTATGTGAGGCACTAGTCTTATGGATGGTGGATGCCCTAAATTTGTTGATCCTGCTCTTTTGCCACCACATTTGTAAATTCAACTTCAGTTCTATATGAGAAGTTTGTGGGAATATGGGGGGGGGTGAGTAGAAAAGTAGAATATTTAAAAAGAAAGCATTTGCAGAACTGAAATAAACTGACATTAAGATCTGTTGTATCTTCAACAAATGGTGTGGGATAGCAACATACAAAAGAATGAAAATGGACGCAAAAATAAATTCAAAATGGATGACAGACCTAAATGTGAGACAGGAATCCATCAAAATTCTAGAGGAGAACACAGGCAGCAACCTCTTTGACCTTGGCCACAGCAACTTCTTACTAGACATGTACCCAGAGGCAAGGGAAAATGAAAAGTAAAAGTAAAAATGAACCACTGGGACTTCAACAAGTTTTAAAGCTTCTGCACAGTGAAGGAAACAATCAACAAAACTAAAAGGCAACCAATGGGAATGAGAGAAGATATTTGCCAATGACAAAGCTGGTCAAGGGTTAGTATCCAAAATCTATAAAGAACTTACCAAACTCAACACCCAAAAAACAAATAATCCAATTAAAAAATGGGCAGAATACATGAATAGATATGTTTCCAAAGAAGATACCCAGATGGCTAACATACACATGAAAAGATGCTCAACATCACTCATCATCAGGGAAATGCCACCATGAGATACCATCTCACACCGGTCAGAATGGC
Organism: Phoca vitulina; assembly: GCF_004348235.1. Taxonomy (NCBI): domain Eukaryota; kingdom Metazoa; phylum Chordata; class Mammalia; order Carnivora; family Phocidae; genus Phoca; species Phoca vitulina. The sequence continues at coordinate 12,235,522 of NW_022589710.1, read as the reverse complement.
TAAAATTAACAGCACAGGAAAAAACAAATTTTGGCAAGGATGCAGAGAAAGGGGAACCCTCTTACACAGTTGGTGGGAATGCAAACTGGTGCAGCCACTCTGGAAAACAGTATGGAGATTCCTCAAAAAGTTAAAAATAGAATTACCCTATGATCCAGCAATTACATTACTAGGTATTTAGCCAAAGGGTACAAAAATACAGATTCAAAGGAGTACATGAACCCCAATGTTTATAGCAGCATTATCAACAATAGCCAAACTATGGAAAGAGCCCAAGTATCCATCAACTGATGAATGGATAAAGAAGATGTGGTATATATATACAATGGAATATTAATCATCCAAAAGAATGAAAACTTGCCATTTGCAACAACACGGATGGAGCTAGAGTGTATTATGCTAACAGAAATAAGTCAGAGAAAGAAATACCATATGACTTCACTCATATGTGGAATTTAGGAAACAAAACAGATGAACATATGGGAAGGGGAAAAAAGAGGGAAGCAAACAATAAGAGACTCTTAATGACAGAGAACAAACTGAGGGCTACTGGAGGGAGGTGGGTGGGGGATGGGCTAAATGGGTGATGGGTATTAAGGAGGGCACTTATTTTGATGAGCACTGGGTATTATATGGAAGTGATGAATCACTAAATTCTATTCCTGAAACCAACATTACACTGTATGTTAATTAGCTACAATTTAAATAATTTAGAAGGAAAAAAAGATCTGTTGGAATCATATGTATTCTGGTAGATTCTCATCCTTTCTCTCTAATCATAAAAGAAAGAAAACAGATACCCAGTGTTGTATGGAGGACTACACACTTATAACTTCAGAGGCCATGGTGGAATTCTGCTGATAGCATCTTTGGGCAGGAATGAAGAGTAGAGAATTCCAATGGAAATATGCCATTATGTCTGCCCCTCCCAAATTTTGACCATATTCTCCTGCTGGATTTCCCTCATTCAGAAAAACAAGAACTCATGAGATCAAAGTGAGAAACTATCATCTATCCAACCCCAAATTCTGACTCTGACAGTGGCACCAAGGAATATTTGGAGGGACACCTAATGTTGACCTCAAACGTGAGGAATAGACCCCTATCTAAATCTTATTAAGGGAAGTTTAAGCTGTTTTTAGAGGACAGTTTGCTCAGTCTACAAGAAATAAACAATATCAAGCTTTTACTGTTTGCTTGGATTTTCCCTAGGTAAATTCATTTATCTGAGCTAGAGTGCATTGTGTTTGTTCCTTCAAAAACATGAAATTGTGACGGTTTTATTGAAAGGATGATTTAGATTCCATTTACCACAAACATTAAGTACTTTTCCTATTTACTTTTTTCAGCTGTATTTTTAGCTGTCACTGCAAATCCCCAGTAGACTGACCATGCCTTGAATTAAAACACAGTAACCACAGTCCAAATAACCTAAGGTTCAATGAATTTCAGAAAACACACTGGAGAGGCCCCATTTCCCTTCTATCTCAGTTTCTGAAATCTTGGGACAAATTTGTTTTAGAATAGCAAAATTCCAGAAGGGCACGTTGGAATTAAACTAACACTTGTTGGAAATAAAATTATGTAAGAAAAGCCAGTCTCAGTATTCAGTTATTTAGTTACCTATAATTCTGTCAGGTGGTATTTGTAACTAGGACCACCCTTGTTCTCTGAATAAGTTTTTTTTAGCCCTTCCGAAATCAATCTTTATCTGACATCAACTTCATGCTTTCTTTTATAAAACTTGGCAGCCAGTTCTTACTTTCAACACCACATGGTGTATCACAAAATCATTCCTCGACATACGAAAGCCTCAGCTGTATTTGTTTCCCCTCGTTTCATTATTTTTTTAGGGGATATATTTCACCTCCATACCATTTCAGTTTGCTCATTTCTTTATTAAGGACTCTAAGGTATTTAGCAGGATTTTCATTTGTACATAGTCAACACACTATCTGGTTTTGCAACAAGAGTAAAGGAAAAAAAGTGGGATTTTATTACATAAAGCCAATAAAATTATAGAATTGTGTAGCCACATTTCTCCCATTTCATCTCCAAGGAAGAAGACAAAGAAGGGACTACTTGCACCTGTTCTTTTTCTCCTCATCCACAGAGAGTTCAGGATTATTTTGTCATGTCCTCCATGGAGCACTGACTGATAGAAAGAACCTGGTCTTTCGTAACTTCATGTATTTCTCTTGGGGACTAGATACAACAGAGGTGTGCCTCAGGACTATGAAAGAAATGGGAGGAAAATGTGAGAAGATTTAAAATGGAAACTGAGATTTCTTAATCTGGGATATGGAATATCAAAAGGTAATTTAATAATAAATTTTAAATATTAAGGTTAGACCCAAAAGATATTAGCTGAAACAGTGGAATAAGAAATTTAGATAAAAAAGTAATTTTGGGGGCACCTGGGTGGTTCAGTTGGTTAAGCATCTGCCTTCGGCTCAGGTCATGATCCTAGGGTCCTGAGATCGAGCCCCGCATCGGGCTCCCTGCTCAGTGGGAGGCCTGCTTCTCCCTCTTCCACACCCCCTGCTTGGGTTCCCTCTCTTGCTGTCTCTGTCAAATAAATAAAATCTTTAAAAAATTTTAAAAAGTAATTTTCATAGATGGAAGAGAAATTACCCAAGAGGGTAGACTATTCTCCATTGTTGGTGTTCAACGAGAGGGGGGTTCACCTACTAGAAATAGTTTAAATAGAGCAGAGTATTGTGCAAGACAAATTTTTAAGATAAAATCTATGATTCTCTGATGACAGACTAATCAGAACTTTAATATCTAGTTTAACACATCGTAATCACAATATGAATTCTAAAGCTAAGATTAGGAATAAAAGCATAATTACTTCCTTCCCAAATGGAGTTAATCTGTATCCCAAGGCTACGGTTTGGTATAACTGGGAGTGTCAACTGATTCTATCTTTAACAAATTGAACCCTATTACTTTCTATTATCTATTACCTAGTACCTCTATTTTTTATTCTTTATACAATATAGAAAGCAAAAGACAATGATTTGAATACACTGATGTGAAATTCTTTTGGACATCAACCAAATACCCATTTTCAGGTAACAATGAAATGTATTGTGGCATGGTCTTGGTAAGCACATTTTGTGAAAGACAATGAATAAATCAGTATAGAAAAGAAATGATGTTTGCTATAAGACTAGTGAGCAAAGAGTTCCAATTTAATGGCTTTTGAATAAGATTAGCCAACAATTTGATTCAACATTTTAAAAAATTTACATCATTATGAGTTAGTAAATAGTTTGTCTAAAAAACCTCTGGCATTCATTATTTTTATTTCCTTCTGGTCACACAAGTAATAGGTTTATTATTCAACCTGGAGATTAAAATAAAGTATAACAAATAAAATAAAAATCATTCATACTCCTACTACCGAAAGGTAACTATTAACATTTTGGACTCAATTTCTTCCCAATGTTTGAGATCATGTTTTTGGTGTTTTTTTTTTAAGATTTTTAATTTATTTGTCAGAGAGAGAGAGGCAGGCAGAGCGGGAAGCAGGCTCCCTGCAGGACTCAATCCCAGGACCCTGGGATCATGACCTGAGCCAAAGGCAGACGCCCCAACCAGCTGAGCCACCCAGGCATCCCTTGAGATCATATTTTATCAGCAGGTTTTTTTCTTTTAAAATCTCTCTCTTCTCTTTTTTTCCCCCATGAGATAAACATCTATATCATTATGTCTTCCTTCCTTCAGAATGTTATTTTTGATGTCTGCAAGATAGCCCAACAAAGGGATATACTATATTTAACCTTTCATTATTACTGGAGATTTTAGCCAATCCTCATGAAGAGTCAGGAGACAGAAACCTCTCTACCTATGTTACGCAGAAAGGCATTTAATACAAAGAATTAGAACTCTAGGCTGGGTCCTGGGAATGATTCCTAGAACACCATGACAGAATTGATGGATCTGGGAATCAGGATATTAATCCTATAGGTAAGGGATATTAGCTTTCCAGTCTCTGCAGAGCAGAGGGGCCGACAAGAACAAGGTTGGAAGGATGTTGAGCCTTAACCCACATGTCTACTATAACTATTGTTAATAAGGCTACAAGAAAAGTCTTTGACATGGATCTTTGTCTACACTCCTGTTTACTTCCTGAGGGTAGATTCCTGGAAGTGAAGTTACTAAGCCAAAGAATAGAAACTGTTTAGACTCTTGATGTATAAATATTGCCAAATTGCTTTCCAGAAAAGCTGTACCACTATATACACATAAAGCAAGACGTGAAAGTGCCCATCTCACCATACACTTACCAGTACCAACTACCGAATCTCTTTTAAAAAATCTTCAAGATCACGATCAATGGTGGAAATCTGACCCTAATAGTCTGGTTATCCTTGTATCAGTAAGAGAAACCAAGACTTTCTCTAGGATATCCAAGGGACTTATTAGATTATACATATTCTTTTTTTTCTTTTTTTTTTTTTTTTTTTTAAAGATTTTTATTTATTTATTTGAGAGAGAGCGAGTACATGAGAGGGGGGAGGGTCAGAGGGAGAAGCAGACTCCCTGCCGAGCAGGGAGCCCGATGCGGGACTCGATCCAGGGACTCCAGGATCATGACCTGAGCCGAAGGCAGTCGCTTAACCAACTGAGCCACCCAGGCGCCCTAGATTATACATATTCTTTATATATATATATCCATTATGAATGAACTCCCCAATGACATAGTCAATCATATGGTTTACCTTTAGAAAAGGCACTTCACAGAAAGCCTGTGCAGGACCTCTGACAGAAAAGAACCCTGGTCTGGGATGCAAGCAGAGACTGTACAATAATGGTCATCGCTGAGGTAAAAGGCAAGGGATGGCACAGAGATATTTGAAGCTGTTTTTCCTACTAGAAACCAATAGCAGTGTTGAGGTGTCAACCAGGGCTTCATTATCCATCTACCTGTAATTTCTATCAGCACTTCTAAGTTACATCTATTAGACAAACAATCTAAATAAAAACAGTCTCTTGCTAGGCAAATAGAACTTCACAGCAAGTCTTTCTGGTTGTCTCAGTTCTGGTCAGACTAAAGCCCTTAAGTCACTCCTATATACAAATCCTGTAGCTGCACTCTTGGGACATATATTACCACTTCTACCCCTGTCCCAGAAGAGGAGAGTGTAAAAGATTCTTAAAGAACCTTTATCTCCACCCCTGGGTAGGTTCTAATAGCTCCAACTATATACAGCACATAGAACTAACAACGTTGTCCTGAAAAATGACCATAATCATCATTTCTCTGTAGGGTGGGTTCATTTCGTTTCATGAATGAAAGCCCCTCAGCTTCCTCTCTCTCTCAACCATACTCTGTGTTTCTGAACACATTCTCCTCTTGCTAATCACTGGCTAATCCCCTCAGATGTCCACTCTGGACCAATCAGCGGCCACTTCTTCCCAAAGAAAGGTCTACCACTGCTTCTGAGCTGAGGGCTTGGAGGCTGTTTTCATAGAACAGTTGTTCTCAAAATGTAGCACTGGACAAGCGGCAGCAGAAGCATCTGGGAACTTTTTAGAAAAGCAAATTTTCAGCCTCTACGACAACCCTACTGGATCGAAACTAGTTGGGGCCCAGCCATCCGTGTTTAATAAGCCATCCAGGTGGTTCTTCTGCACATTAAGGTTGGGTACCACTGGACTAAAAGATACAGGTGTGGATGGCACTATGACAGGTGCACATGGTATGGTATCCTAGGGGAAATAATTTCGCTTGGATCATATGGTCAGGAGAGTGTACCCAGGGCAAGGTCATTTTATAAGAGAAAAAAACATGTAGCAACTTACGTGTCCCCATGTACTTCGGTCAACCCATTCTTCTCACCAAAAGAGAAAAAAGATTTGACATTCAGGTGTCAATGCCTGTAGCAGGGAAAAAGGGAAACAGAGTTCAGGATAAAATGTTAATGTGGAGTTGCATTTCTAAAAGTTGTAAAAGAGGATGGTACTGGGATTTTTCAAAGGAAGATAGCAGTGGTCTTTAATGCTTTAACTACTGTCTGCTGTGGCAGAGTAGAGCCCCAGACTGGAAGTCATAGGACCTGGGTTCCAGTCTTCACTTTTCTGTTCAGTTATTTTATCATCTTGGGCAAATCAGGACTTCAGTTTCTTCACTTGTAAAAAAGCATTAACTAAGGTCACATTCAGTTCTAGAATTACTTTATCTGCCTATGGGACTCTTGGAGATGGATCTAAAACCTACCCTGACAGTCGCCTTTACCCTTGAGATTTTTGTGGTTCTAAATAGAGGATGGAGCCCTCCAAGTGGACATCAGGGCATGGATTGTCAAGGGTTCCCTTTGTGTGAAGTCATGACTTTAAGAAAGGATCCTAGAAGCAAGCAGGACATGGTGGTATCAGGAAAGGAAAGACTGGGGGTAATCTGAGTTATTAGGAAAGCCCAGGCAGGGCCCAGTGAAAAGAGAAAAAAGAAATTACAGACATAAGGAATTCCAGTCTAGGCTTCACAGCTAGAGCTTCAACTCACTAGTAAATAAGGCTGGCTGAAGATTCCCTTGGACAAAGAGAAAAAACATAGAAATAATCAAGCATTGACTATTTCACTTCCAGCAAAGCAAATGGCTTTCTAAGGAACTCTGAACAATTCACAAGTTCTCTAAGCCTATGTTTCCTCCTCTCAAAAAACAGAAAGTCAAGGTCAAGTGAAGTTTGTAGCATTTTCTTGGCACAAAAGTATCTCCTTTCTCTGCCTCCCATCCAACCCCACAAAAGAAGTGACTTCTCCAAGGCCACAAGGAAGAACCAGGACCCAATGCCAGCCTCACAACTCATAAAACTCCTTTCCAACAGCACCAGTCTACACCCATTTCGCATTCCACCCTATTACCCACTTGGCTCAAAATATCAACCTTATTTGATCTCTGTTTTGGTTTAGAAACAAAATGCACACACATAAATTCAACCTTATGGGTACCATATAAAGCTGTAATGCATACACTGGTTTCTCCCAGGACTAACCTGATTTCCTAAGGAAAAAAAAAATCATACATCTATCTCATTTTCATCATTGTCCATTGTAGGAAAAAGTAAATTTTATTAGTGTTTCATGTTTATGTCAAGGTTTGAGATGACTTTTTCAAAGGCTCATTTTCTCAGAGAAGTTTGCCTGGATTAGCAATTCTAAAAAGTTGTTATGCATTATTTTAATCTCTTGCCTGACAGAATAATTTCTGCACAGATAAAAGCCTAAGTGAAAGGCAGCTATTGTGTATGCACAGTAGCATATTTTTAAACCCCATCCTATTAAGAAAGACAGAATAACAACAAAATGTGCCCTAAGAATCAAGGTCCATACTTTACATTACTGAGAGTTATGCCGTTAAATCAATGCATGCTGGGTGGAAACTTTTCCCCTAATGTGTGTACAATTTTATAGGTTCTTCAACTACAGAGCAAAATGCACAGGTACTGTGAGGCTTCTTAAGTCTATAATTCTTTAATAGCTTTTGCTTTTAGTGTTTCCCTCCCCATCTGTTCAGTAAATGGTTCATTTTATATTGCAAGTCAAAGATAATTGAGCACAAAAGTGTTGACTTGATATTCCTCCTTCAAGGGTCAATGACCAATGGGCAGCAAGTTGAAATTAAAGTAAGTGAGAAGAGGAGGTGGTGCTGGGCTGTACCCTAAAAACTGTTCCATTTTGGGGGAGATTGACTATATCTGGTGATCTCTGAACCAAAAATCAATGCTGACATATGACGTTGGAAACAAGACCCTGACAAAGGTGGTGTAATCTCTTTAGTCTCTATCTTACAGGGGTCATAGGGAACTGGGAGGGGTTCAGTACTGAGCAACAGAGATGATTACAGGATATTAAAAGAGGAAGGCCCCAAAAAGTTCTATAAAGAAGATAAAGATCCGATGTTCCTACTTCTACTGAAGGAGAGGAAACAGCATGGCCTAGAGCTAACACGATATTTCCTAAACTTGGCTGGGAAAACTGGCTAAATTAAAAAGACTAGGTGGCGGGGGGTTGGGGGGTGGCGGGGGTGCCTCAGTGGCTCAGTTGGTTGAGTGCCTTTGGTTCAGGTCGTGATCTCAGGCCCTAGGATCAAGTCCCACATCGGGCTCCCTGCTCAGCAGGGAGTCTGCTTCTCCCTCTGCCTCTGCCCCTCTGCTTGTGCTCTCTCTCTCGCTTTCTCTCTCTCAAATAAATAAAATGTTAAAAAAAAAAAAAGACTAGGTAGGTATAAATTTGAAACAAGAAAGAGCAGTCAAGGTAGCAAAAATTATTATAGAGGCCTGAGGAAAGAAAAAAGAGAGCTAGAGTATCCTAGTGGATGGAGAGGAGATATCAAGGTTTCCAAATGGGAGAGAACACATTCATCTTCAACCTGCACACACTTCTCTGCCTGCCAAATGGAATTTGCAGAATCATGGCAAACTTTTCTACAGATGCCAGCAAATACCGCAAATTTGGAAAGTGATGTCCTGTCCAAACCAAACATCTAAAGGGGGTTCTCTATTGAGAGATCTAGAGATTATTCTTCTCTGTGGAATGTCTACTTATAACCAGTCCAGAGCTGCAGATGTCTGAGAGCTGAAGAGGCTCCAAAGAGTAAGCTGAGTGCCTTAGCAAAGGCAGCTGTGATGACATTCAGCCTCAGCAGCCAGGTTACCCACCAGGCCGGACAAATCCTTAAAGAGACACATACGTGTTCATTGCAAGAGGAAAGGGAAGAAATCACTCAAGCAGAAATGGGGAGTTTGAGTTTCTGTTTAAGACATTTACCTGTAAAGCTCTGAGAACTGAAATGAGATTGCTTTTGCTTTACTCTCCTTAAACAGTACTTTTCATTCTTCGGTCGCAGTTTACTTAAAGGAAAAAGAAATAGGAATTAGATAATTCAAGAAAGGAATTCTGCCAGTCAACATTCTCCAAATGCAGACCAGTGCTACTGTTCACCTATACCCAGATGAATCTAAGAATTCCATCTGTTTGTTCAACATGGTACGTATTTTGCAACCCAAAATGTGTTCTGGGAATGAATGAATTTACTAAGCAGGAGTTGGAAACTGGAACACACAAAGGAAGTTAGAAATTCTGGGGCCATCTTGTCTTTGGTTCTTTCTTTTATACCTCTCTTTTTATTACAGGTTCTAGCCCTTAATTTCTCTGCTAGAAAAAAATACGGTGTAATTCCATCCCCTGCCTAACTTAGAGAAATGCTGCGAGATTTAATAAGCCATCACTCATGAAAAACCTTTGAGCTCTTGATAAAAAGGTACCGAATAAATTCAACATTACTGTTCTAATTATTTTCATTATGCTCACCTTTCCTTTGGCCGAGGCCTACGTATAACATGTTATTATTGTCCCTTTAGGTTAATAACGGCTTTGTCCTTTTTTCCTGTCACTGTTAGCACCTAATGCAGTAATAATAAAATGCTTGTGCATTTCCAAAATTTTTCCTACCAGTTGCCATTAGGCTATTTAATGCCTATATCTCATTCAATGTATCACATACAACAGTATTAGTATAACATAGAACTAGCAAATACATTAATCCACTAATGAAAATAAAACCATACTACCCAATTTCTCCATCCCTGATCCATAAGGTAATAATATGCTGATGATAGATATCTGAAAATATGGATTTATTTTTCTCTTTTTGAGTATAGTTTTTCAAAGCATCTTTGTTTTGAAATTTGGTTCAGATAATCTAGATTCTTTCATTCTACGTACACTTAAGAGCTCTGCATTTCATTCTTTGTAAATGTTACCTCAAAAGCAAAACTGTAAACCAATTTTTAATTCTAGTTTATGATGTATATGCTGAAGTATTTAAGGAGAAGTATACTAATGTCTGAAACTTTGAAATGCATCAAAAAAAAAAGATGAATAGAAGGTGGGGTATACATACACACACACACACACACACACACTAAAACAATCAGAGTAAGATGTTAATAGTAGAGCCTAGATGATGGGAATATGAGTGTTTACTATAAAATTCTTTTACCTTCTCTGTTTGGAATTTTTCAAAATTAAATATTGGAGAAAAAAAAAATCACTGACCTAGAAGAACCACAGTTTTCTGACTGAGGACATCAATTTTATTTTATTTTATTTATTATTATTATTATTTTTAAGGATTTTATTTATTTATTTGACAGAGAAAGACAAGCGAGAGAGGGAACACAAGCAGAGGGAGAGAGAGAGGGAGACGCAGGCTTCCCGCTGAGCAGGGAGCCCGATGTGGGGCTCAATCCCAGGACCCTGGGATCATGACCTGAGCCAAAGGCAGACGCTTAACGGACTGAGCCACTCAGGCACCCCGAGGACACCAATTCTAAAGAGGCTTCTTCTATCTCCATATTTAGGTACCTCTCCCTCAGCACCTAAGGGAAGCCCAGAATCACCCTCTGGAAAGAACTTGTCCTTGTTGTCACAGTCCTTCCTTCACCCCCTCTAAACACTCACTTTGATTCTCTTTTTCCTTATGGACTTGAACTTTCTGCACTTGCTTTTGTTTTCTACTGAGGAACTCTTTTTTCTTTTTTTACTTGTCTAAGTCATGACATAGAAAGTTGTTCTTCAAACACTTGAACCTTCACCTTTAGCATGGTGACCAACTTACACTTAACACACATGAATGGTGCTCACTTCAAGAGAGAGAGCAAATAGCTCACAGTGTAGCTTTTGGCTCCCATAGCTCTTAGCTCTGGGTTCTCAAGTAGCATCAGAGTCTTGGAGGTAGTTCCATAGCTCTCTCAGATAATCACTCAAGGAATAGCTTTGGTGAACAATCCTTTATACCGGCCACACTCTGATGAACACAGGAGATGAGAGTTTTCTTTTTATGTTCTGTTTGTGATTTGTCTTACCTGATTTCTCTCTTTCAGATCAGGCATAATTAGCTCGCAATTGCCAGCAAAGTACTGGCAATTATCAGTCTGCTATCCGCTCACTCTGTAATAGCCACACTATGGTAATCCATTAAGCAAAGAGGGTTCCTGAATTCTTTAAAAGAATCATTTCTTCCTGAATCAAGACCCAGCTAGGTCTTGTTTACTTGAGGTTCTGGTCTATCATTGTGGGCTAAAAGATCATTTTAGTGGGTAGGAGCCAGAAAAAGTATACCTGTACAACAAGGACTGCTGAAGGTCAAGTTAATGCTTTTACATCTCTGGAGGATGCATCCCTGGTTTAAAAGAGATTAGCACGGAGAGAAGGGTAGTCTTATTTGAAAGCTTTCTCATTTTCTGAATACATTTGCAACATTTACACTTTAGCTTTCTACTTAATTATAAAAGTATTATATGCTTAACGCAGAACATTTGGAAAACATAGAAAAGCACAAAGCAAAAATAACAAAATTTATCATTTCACCACTCAAGATAAGCGCTACTGTCCTTTTGATATATGTCATGTTTTGTTTGTTTTGTTTCAATTATTGCTCTCCAGTAATTACTGACTTCTATACATAAGAATTATTAACTATTTGTTTTTATTATCTCCTATTCCAGGAAATGTTCAAGGGAATCTAAGTCACTAAACTATGTGCACAATTTTTAAATTGAGTATTATTTTTTATTGATTATAAAAATAATAAGAAATTCTGAGAAACATTCACATTTTTGAAAAATATACTTACCAGGAAAGGTACATCTCCCACTGCCCCATACTCTACAGCAATATCATTAGCAAACTGACACCTTTTCAACTAACTCTGCTGATGAAACTATACATATATAATTTTTATAAAAAATGAGATTATGCTTGGGGCACTTGGATGACTCAGTAGGTTAAACGTCCAACTCTTGATTTTTGGCTCAGGTCATGATCTCAGGGTTGTGAGATCAGAGCCCCAAGTCAGGCTCGACAGTGGGTGTGGAGCCTGCTTAAGATTCTTTCTCTGCTTCTCCCTCTGCCCCTCCCTACCCTGTCTGCCTCTCAAAAGATTATCCTCTACACATCGCTCTATAAATAACTTAATAGTGGACATTTAGATTATTTTTAATTCCTAGCTATTACAAATAATGCTGCAACAGTTATCTTTCAACAGAATTAAATTGCATATATCAGTCTGAGTAGGGTTTTATTCTGTGATAAACCACCTCAGTGTCTCAGCTTCTTTAAGACAAAATAACCTATTGCTTGTATACATCACAGCCTAACATAGATTGGTAAGCAATAGTGGTAATGGTCTCTGCTCCACATAGTCCTTCATCTTACAACTCCACTCTTCTTTTGGTCCCTCCCTCCTCTGTATGCTGCCCATGGTTGAGGAAATCAAGCAATAATTGAGAATATGCTCCACTCACAATCACCTCAGCCTAGAGGTGACCTACATCACTTCCATTCATATTCCATTGGAATAAGTAGCCACATGGCTCTATCTATATGGAAGTCAGGTGTATGCTAGTAAGGAAGGAGCACAAATAGTGAACAACATAACAGCTCGCATGACATATTTACTAAACTTTCCCCACAGGATACATTCATAAACATGGGATTATTGAGTCAAAGGTTATGAACACCTGAATTTTGATAATGTCAAACTACGCTCTATGAAAACTGAACCAATTTATATTCTGCTAATAACGTGTTAAGAGTGTCTCTTACCCCACATTTTGTCAACACAACACATTTTCATTGTTTTAAGTAACTGTCAATTTGAAAGATAAAAAATACTATTTTTGCAGTTTCATTTGTATTTATTTATTTATAAGTGAGGGTATATATCTTTTCATACATTTTAGTCATTTACATGAGCCCATTCCTGTCTTTTGGCATTTTTCTTTTGGGTTGTTCATATTTTTTGTTGATTTATAGTAGATATTTATGAATAGCATTAACTTCTGTCATATATTTTATAACTATTTCCACAGCAGTTATTATTTTGTTAATCTTATAAGATATTTATCATACTTAATGTTAATAGTGTAGATGTGTTTAATATGTAAGTTTTTCAGTTTATGGTTTCCAACTTTAGTGTCCTACTTAGACCTTCCCAAACAACAAATTATAAAAATACTCACTAATGTTCCCTTATAGTACTTTTATAGCTTTATTTTCTACACTTGAACGGATGTAATAAACTTGGAAAACAAGTAAGGACATTGGAAAAAAGAAAAATCATTGCCAATCCACACCTAAAGATAACTGCTATAAACATTTAGGGTATGTCTCTTCACCTGGTTTTACAATGATGCAAGATCACCCAGCTGAAAAGACAATATCCATATACCATTTTACATCGTGATATATTCCAGAAAAGTGTTGAGGCAACTAGGTTAAGCATATGCTATAAATAGACGTTTTAAAAAGTTTTGCTTGGCTTTTATAAAACATAAAAAAAAAAATTATCACATTGAAGACAGAAAAATAATTCAACTGACGATGTGTATGAAAATGAAGTTGTAAACAGAAAGTTTTGTTACCAGTGATGTAAAAGGTAAGAGAAAGTAAATTCAAAACAAGAACCATGCATCTGACTTTACTGTTTTTGAATAGCTGTCCTCACTAGGAAAAAAGTCTTCCTATTCTGATTCCAAAAACTTTTTACAAACTTTTTGTTAGGTACTCTTTCATATCTATTTTTAAATGAGGCAATGAATGCAAAATACATAGATAGTTACTAAGACAGTGTTGGAATGTGTAGGGAGATTATACCTAAGAGTAGTCATACTTTCTTTTTTTTTTCATCGAAGTATAATTAACATACAACATTATGGTCATACATTATATATTTGTAATAATTATGTGCCTTGTGTAAGCAACCTTGAAAATTTTTATAAATTTCTCCAGGCAATTTATTTACTGGAATATTGCCACAGGATAAACTTCCCTTTCCCAACATTCCCAGAAATCCCTGAAATACAGAAGTACTCCTGACAAAGTTATTTTAATTGAAGTAATAAAGAGAATTTAGTATCTTATACGATAACAATGTGGATGTAGATGACATGCAGGCAAGCCCTAGTCCACAAAACCCACTCTCCTGCACCCCCAGGGCCATGTGAGTGGAGTCCTAAGGTGACCCAGGGAGTGAGACTGCCTCTGAGAGTAGCCTTTCAGCTCCCCATGCCTCAACTGCCTTCCTGGAATATGAGAAGTTCCAGGAATTCCTGCTTGCCCTCCCTAGCCTGAACTGAAATTTCATCTGGTCTTTGTGGACACTGGTTCCACAGTGACTTAACTTTAGATTGCTTTGTTTTTCAGGTTGTGAGAACCTGCACACAGCTTGGACAACTGTTGCTGCCTGTCTACTATCATCTTCCACACATGGCTTAGGTCACTGGAAGAAAGAGAGAGTAATCACAAAGTCTTCCCCTTCTTCTACATACAACTTCTCCTGCCACAGTCAGAACCACCTTCCTTGACAAGGCCCTCCACCCTTATTTATCACTTTGTTAAATCTTCCATCAAATGACTCTATTAAAATATTTAAAATATTATGTAAACTTATTTTTAGAGAAATGATGGCAATAACTAAAAAAAAAAGTTTTGGTTGTTTTTGTTTTTGTTTTAAGCTGACAGCCATTTTTGTTGGTTGCTCTAGGAGAGCAGCAGAATTCTTCTTGAAGAGAAAACTGCTCTTTTATTTGGGAGTGCATTCAATGGGCTTTTTTAAGCGAGTGAAGATGGACCCCAGGAGAGTCTGGACAGGAGAGGGTGAGCCTAAGGGACAGCCAAATTTCTCTGCATCATAAAGTTACAGGAATTTTGGAGTGGGTTCCTCCCACCATTGCAGGGCTGAGGAGGATCAGACCATGAAAGAGGGATTGAGAAAACAAAAAGCTTTCTTAGTTAGAGTCCAGAGAGCAAAGAGCAGGCTCCAGAAATGCACAGGTGCCAAGAAGGAGTCCTTGAAGTAGAGATTTCAGATAACTTTAGCAGTAGCGCTGCCCAGTATTCAGTTTTAAGTGATTCCCTGTTTTGTGCTATAATTCCTCTGTATTATGCATATAACACAAAAAATGAAATAAAACACTGCTACTCAAAACAGCATCATCATGAAGGGGAGAGCAGTGAGTCTGTATTTTGAAGCAAAGCAGACTTGCATGGCCTGGGGCAGCCTGTAGGAGCCATGGACAGATGGAGAGAGGAAATCAGAAGCAAGAGTTTGGAGCAAGAAAAACTCGGAAGACTAACTCTCATCTGAAGAATCAGCAGAGGAATTAGAGAACACACTGGACTTCCAACAATATATAGTATGGTTATTAAACAAAAGATGACCTTGGAAGGATCGAGGAGTTTGGACTTGGTTTTATGAATAATCTTTATATGGAATATTATACTTTCTCACTGCTTAAAAACCAATAGCCTCGAGCAGTTACTGTCAGTGAACTACACCACGGGCACAAAAAATTGAGGAAGAGCTGTATCCCTGCAGTTAGTCCCATTAAACTAAAGTAGTGAAGGCAGGAAACCTCACATATGATCACATATAATAATGATGAGAAAAAGTTCAACAGAAAGTAATTATGCAACATTCAGAATTTATGTAATGTCCAAAGACGCTATTGAGTTGGTTCACTTTAATATTGTCATTTGTTCTCTCATTTCTTTGCAGGATATTTGTAGTTATAGCTACCCCACCTCTATTTCTGCATCAATCTAGAACAGCCTTGCAAGCAGGACTAGACTCAGTTCCAGAAATTTGTCTGCAATACCTTCAAACATGAAGGAATGTTTTTTTTTCCAGCAGAAATATCAGAGGCCAGGGAGCTCATAAAAACTCCCTCTTCAAGCATCTCAGTACCTAAAACATCTTAAATTTTTGAGAACTGAAGTATAAAATATACTGGGGGGGGGAGGGTGAATTAGTGATGGCCCAGGAAAAAATACGGGGATTAAATTTTTTCTCTAGAGCAAAACAGGATTCGTAACTGAAAGATGAATGGAGAAAAAGAAAAAAAATGATCTGAGACCTAATGTATTTCTTTTCATCTTACTTCTACTCCATGTGTGAGAGAAGACTGTTCTGGAAAAGGCAACTTGAGGCACCAGGCCAAAGGCTGAATGGAACAAGTATCAAACCTAAGACTTCGCAATGAGAGGGAACACTCAATCGTGTTGATAAGCACTTTTTCTATAATCTGCCAGTGTTCTTTAGACAATGACATTTCAGCTTGTGTTGTGGCCTCCTGGTTATTAGCTCACGGCTACTGCATCTTTGATGTTTCACCCAAAGGTATAATTATACTGTATCAGTATACCATTTTGGTCCACTGAGACCTTAATACTGTTCTCTAGAAAAATGACAATCTAATCATTCATGATATTATGTATATGTATTTATATCATTTTCTTTATTGAAAATCCTCCTCCCACCTCTTTGATACTATCAAACTGCTATTTGCTGAGATTTTCCTTCTGTCATTGTTTCTTTTTCTTTCTAGATGAATTCAATATAATTATGGAAGTAAATCTCTTTGGGAAATTAGGAAAGCCCTCCAAAGCTATCATCCCAGTTGCCAAACTGGAAACCTGTTGAATTTTGTTAACAAAACTACAATGATGCTTAATTTCAGAAAGTATCTTTCAGAAGATATAGTCAAGACAGGTTACAAATATAAATTTAGAACTAGATCTTAGAGTAAGTTGATAGATAAATCATACCTCTACGGAGTGAGTTCTTCTTCCCACTTTCTTTTATATATAGCAAATAATTTAATAATTCATAAAAGAACACATTTGTGCCAGGCACTTTGCTGGGAATGGCCTATGTGATTTTGAGTTTGAAATAATTTAACAGGAACTTTTACTTGAGTTTTTATAAGTGGGGTGGAGATTTAATGACAACTCATAGAAAATGCCATGGTGCCTGTGTTTCTGCCCAATGCAGAATGCGATTTCAGGTAGGACTGAAAACAAGAATCACCCTCGAACTTCTACTTCCAACCATTATGGGGTGACTGACGCTGGATGAAACCCAAACAATTCCCAAACTGGACAAAAGATGTGAGTCAGCTGATTGCAGGCACTATCTAACAAGCAATGTAAGGCTGTGATTCTTGAGAGAGGGGATATGCATGAGGTAAGCAGCACAACTGCCCCAGTTGTCTGCCTGGGGAGACAATCTCCTGCTCACGGGATAGCTATCTGCAGTCTGAGTGGAACATGGTGCTCCTACTGAGCTGAGGAGGCAGGTATCAGAGTTAACGGTAACCGAAGCAGTTAGAACCTATGGAGGAGGGAGCAGTGCAGAGAAGGGATCCCAGAAACCTATTAGGGATCTCCTGAAAATCCATGGCTAGGAGCTGGATTATACATGTGCAGGGTAAGGCAACCTGAGCCTATCAGGTCCTGTGGAGTTGAAAGTAAAACCAAGATACTAGAGGTTGAGCAGTGCTTGGGGAAGAACAGTGGGAGGGGATGTCAGAGTCCTAGCCTTGCCAGAGTAAAGAGATATTAACACTTCATTAAAACTGCTGACATCTAGCTGTAATGCCATAAAGGTCACATTTTGGGAATAAGGGACATGCCACAGAGAGAGACCTACTCTAGACCCACTCTAATAAAGTCTAAAACCAAACCTCAGAAAGATCTGTGGGGAAGACACAGTTTGAAAAGTAAGTACTGCCAAGTTAGAGAAGTTTGGGAAATGCCTGGGGCTTTCTACAGATCTACACTAACAATGCAAAACACCAAATCATACAAGTTAAAGTGATCAGCCAGTAAATGAACTGCCTGCTTAAAAAAGAATCAACTTTCTTCAGAGGAAGATTACATAATCTAGAATCACTAGAATCTGTTATCCACAAAGTCCAATATTTGATAAAAAATCACTATACATAATAAACAATTAAAGGAAAATTAGGTTAAAAGGTTAAAATTCAAAGAAAAATTCTATCTTAGTTGGGAGATCAAACAGGAAATCCCAGCAGGAAATGGAGATTATAAATACAATCAAGCAAGCAAAAATTCTAGAACTAAAAAGTACAGTAACTGAAACAAAAAATTGACGGGCTTAACAGCAAGTCAGAGTTAGTAGAACAAACAGTGAACTTAGCTACCAGCCAACAGAAATTAATCCATAGAATAAAAAGAAAAAAGACTGTAGACAAATAAACATTGAACAATAATGAGATACCACTACACACCTATTATTAGAATGGCCAAAATCCAGAACACTCTCAACACCAAATGCTGACAAGGATGTGGAGCAACAAGAATTCTTATTCATTGATGGTAGGAATGAAAAATGGTACAGTAACTCTGGAAGACAGTTTGGCAGTTTCTTACAATATGAAACACATTCCTGGGAATGCCTGGGTAACTCAGTCAGTGAAGTTTCCGACTCTTGATTTTGGCTCAGGTCATGATCACAGGGTCATGAGACTGAGCCCCGCCCTGGGCTCTGCACTGGGCATGGAGCCTGCTTAAGATTCTCCCTCTCCCCTGCCCACACGTGGGTGCATGCATGCGCTCTCGAAAGAAAGAAAGAGAGAGACTCTTATCATATGATCCAGCAGTTGTGCTTGTTGGTATTTATCCAAAGGAGTTGAAAACATGTTTTCAACAAAGCTGCACATTGATGTTTATAACAGCTTTATTCATAATTGCCATAACTTGGAAAGAACCAAGATGTGTTTCAGTAGATGAATGAATAAACTGTGATACAGCCAGACAATGGAATATCATCCAATCCTCAAAAGAAATGAGCTATCAAGCCATGAAAAGACATGGAGAAAACTTAAATGAATATTACTAAGTGAAAGAAGCTAATCTGAAAAGGTACATATACTGTATGATTCCAACTATATGACATTCTGGATAAGGCAGAACTATAAAGACAGTAAAAAGATCAGTGCTTACCAGGGACTGGGATGGAAGGAGGGATGAATAAGTAGAACACAGAGAATCTGGTGGGCAGTGAAACTACTCTGCATGACATTTTAACCATGGATACATGTCCTTATAAATTTGTTCAAACCCATAAAAGGTATAACAAAAGAGTGAATCATATGTAAACTATGGACTTCAGGTGATAATGATGTGTCAATATGGGTTCATCAATTGTAATAAATGTACCACTCTGGTGGGGAGATGCTGATGATGTGAGAGCAGAGAGTATATGGGAAGTCTCTGTACCTTCTGGTCAGTTTTGCTGTGAACCTAAAACTGCTCTAAAAAATAAAGTCTATTTAAAAAATTAAGATAAAAATAAATTTTAAAAGCCTCATGGACCTATGAGAGTATCAGTCAGCCTAGCAAGAGAGTAACTGAGTAACAGAAGACAATAATATAAGGACAAAAATAATATGAAGAAATAATGACCCCAAACTCCCAGGGGTCAGAAAAACCCTGACTTAGAGATACAAGAATTTCAGTGAATCCACACAGGATAAATACAAAGAAAACCAGAGCAAGATGCATCATAGCCAAACTGCTGAAAACCAAAGATAAAGATAAAATCTTGAAAGCAGCCAGAGAGAAAAGAAGGCACTTTCCATACAGGAGAACAAGAATAAGAATAACCAGACTTCTCATCAGAAACAATGGAGGCCAGAGGCAATGAAATAACTTCTTTAAAGTGCTGAAAGAAAAAAGACCCAGCAACCCAGAATTTCATATCTAACAAAAATAGCTTTCCCAAGCAAGAATTAAATAAAAACATTTTCTGAAGAATGGAAGCTGAGAAGATTTGTTTCCAGCCTCCCTGGCACTACCTGAAGGATATCTTTCCATCTGAAGGATATCTTTCAGGTCAAAGAGAAACTTGGATCTATAAGAGAAAGGAAGAACAACAGAAATAGTAAACAAAAGTAGACGGGCAGCTGAAATATGAAGAATTGAACAAATTTCCTCAGGATCATGGTAAAGACAGAGCTCAGGATGCAACTGAAGTTCCCACAGACTTAATTTCAAATTACCTCTACCTAAGAATTAACTATCTTAATATCCAGCTCTTGTAACCAGGATGATGCTGAATGGTAGCTGGGAAGGTTTTAAGATTAAGGTATTCTTTTCCAATCTTGTCTGGGAACTTACCACTTAATTTAACTTAACATTGAATATAAAGAGTTCAGAGTCTACTTTCATAGTACCCATCTACTTCCTTTGGCCGACAGAAGAGGATTATAATTCCACAAATACTTAGTAAGAGAGTGACTTGTCTAATGTGTGCAGAGTTTCACACTTTTTGTTTTATATTTTTGAAAATTCTTCTATAACCTTGAAATAGGAGTTATTTTAACTCAAAAAAAAAAACCAGGAACTAGTACAGAAACAGATTATCCTCTAACGTGTACTTAGAGTTATCCCTTTTATTTATTTATTTATTTATTTTAAGATTTTATTTATTTACTTGAGAGAGAGAATGAGATAGAGCATGAGAGAAGGGAGGGTCAAAGGGAGAAGCAGACTCCCTGCTGAGCAGGGAGCCCGATGCAGGACTCGATCCCGGGACTCCAGGATCATGACCTGAGCCGAAGGCAGTCGCTTAACCAACTGAGCCACCCAGGCGCCCGAGTTATCCCTTTTAAATACCTAATTTTGCTTTAAAGAGGAAGCACACAATTCATCAAACTTTATCTGTAGAATCAAATAAAAGGGGCCACTGTAAGGGTTTAATATTTTTATTTCATTTTTTAAAGCACCTACTCATCTTACTCATCCTTTACTTATCTTGGTAACTCCAGAACAATTTTTCTGTTCTGGCAAAAAGGTAGAATCCTAAGAACTACTTTAATAAGGATATAATCAGGGGCACCTGGGTGGCTCAGTCGTTAAACGCCTCCCTTCGGCTCAGGTCATGATCCCAGGGTCCTGGGATCAAGCCCCGCATCGAGCTCCTTGCTCCACGGGAAGCCTGCTTCTCCCTTTCCCACTCCCCCTGCTTGTGTTCCCTCTCTCGCTGTCTGTGTCTCTTCTGTCAAATAAATAAATAAAATCTTAAAAAAAAATAAGGATATAATCATACTCAAAGCAAACCTTAAGTTTTTTTTATATTAATGAGAGCCTATTATTTTATGATGAACATAGAAGTATTTTGCTGCTAAGACAAAACGAGGAGGCTCTTTGGGATAGGAGAACATAAGAATTGGCTGGAATCCTAAGTTATTGGGTTAAAGTGCTATTGGGGGTAAGGAGGAGACTGCATTAGACCAATCAGATACTGAGGTATATAAAACTAAGCGCCAGAAATGAATGGAGTACAGATGTCATAAATAAAGAAATCAAAATACATACTTTATGAGACACTATAAATGCAGTACTTAAAATGTAGTTGGAAGGCTTTGGGGAGATCATTTGAAAACAAGGAACATTAAGCAAATGTTCAGAATTGGTGGGGGAGGGAGAAACCTCTTCAGACATTACCATAATTTTCTATAAATTTCTAGTGGCTCTGGTAGTTACAGAGTTATTTACATATTTTTATGCCTGGAAATTAAATGATACCATTTTTTATTTTCCTGTTAATTTAAGAAAAGAACTAATCAAAGATCATTAGAAATTTTTGAGCTAGACTCTGATATAAATTTTTTAAATTCTAATTACTAAAGATCAAAATCAAAATCCTCTATATTTTTAGTTGTCAGAGTAGATGAGCACAATAAATAGCTTATACATTTTCATGGGTTAGCACATTAACTAAAAATACTAAAGAAAATATCTAACCATCTATAGTTTTAAATATATTTACATGTCCAATCCAACCCTGGAAACCCACTAAAACACAAATTCAGATTGCAATCCAGTTACAATGCAAGCCAGGCACAAAAGCCTTCTAATGATCTTTGATTAGTTCTTTATTAAATTCATCAAGGGAGCAAAGAAAATTTAATAATCTTCACCAGTTGTCATCTTTCTGATTAGAGTTTTGATTAGAACTTTCAGCTTTTATTTTTCTCCTTGCTAGCCTCTGCCAGAGCTTTGCTCTTGCTTCTAGTTGGAGAGGAAGAACAAGGCAGATGGAACATGTTTAATACCTCACATTTACTAATATTCCCTAGGTATGCATGTCAGGAGTTTATGAGAAAGTTCTCTTGGAGCATTCTCTGTGGATTCCCCTCCCCACCACCCAGCCATCTCGGATAGGGAACCTCCTGCTTTCACCAGCTTTTGTCCAGGAATGCATTTTGCTTACTGTTGACAGTTATTTCCCCCAGGAGTTGAAACTAATTTTTTTTCATCCTGTTAAGTTTACAAATAAAAATCATATTGGGGGGTTGGTTAGTGATACTATACACATTTCATGAGTGAAAGCAGTGGCATTATAGGAGCGAACCATCCATAGGTATTTGAGAAATGCCCATTGGATTGTTCAGAATAAAGGACTCTGAAAGGTCACTCAGGCTGGCATAAAAGGAGTAAGATGAACAATAATGATGTTTACATTTTTCTTCTTCATACAGCATGTGGGAGAATAATGACATTCAGATTTCTATATAGCATATTTCTTCCTAGTATTCACAAATATCGCTTCAATTATTTTTCTATCATTGCTGAAAAGTAGGAAATGTGTAGCTATTATCATCTCTGTTTCCTATTATAGTCTATCATGCTATTTTAGTGCCTGCTACCTGAAAAGAAGGGCAGCTAGGCAGTGTGTTTATAATCACACTCTATCACCATTTAGACCTCAGCACTGGAGAGAGAGAACAGGAAAGAAAGTAAAAAAGAAATAATGAAAATGCAAACATAGGAAATCCTTAACCTACAAAAAGGTTGTATTCCAAAAGTTCATTTATTAAGCTAT
Source organism: Phoca vitulina (assembly GCF_004348235.1). Lineage (NCBI taxonomy): Eukaryota > Metazoa > Chordata > Mammalia > Carnivora > Phocidae > Phoca > Phoca vitulina. The sequence goes on along the minus strand of NW_022589710.1, from coordinate 12,212,816 downwards.
TTTGTGTGGAACTCAAAAATCTGTATTTCCATGGAAACAATATTATAACCAGTGGTTAGGTTCCTAGGCTAGCCCATTACAGCCTATTTATTTATGTAGTTGAAAATACAATTATTACAAAGATTATAGTAGCAGAAAACTGTTTGGTTGGAAATATATGGTATTTTAACTACACAGAAGATTAAATTAACTTTTAAAGAATAACATAATAGCCAAATGTCTCTTCTTAACCCAGACTCAGTGCTTTGGACACTGGCAACAGTCAATGACGCTGTGATAACCGCTAAAGGTCTAGGAAACTCACAACCACAAACTCACAAACTCACAACCATAGGACCCTCAGAAAGAACTGCCTGACAACCCATCAAATAGGCCATCTCACCCTTTCTTTATTTCCCAAAGTCACAACAAACAGTGGGCAACCTAGGAAAAGGCACCTGCTGTCAAAATTTCAATCCAGGATCCCAAGGGAAGCTCTCCTCCTTCTCACTTCAAATATGGTACAGGTTTCTGATTCCAATGGGTTTCTTTCCGGTTGATTAAACTTGGGGTTATTATCAAAATATATTAGTTGCATACAACATGCCAGGCACCACAGTGTGAACAGAATACTAAAAATATTAATTTTGAGACCTAATAACTTATAATTTAAATGCAAAAAATGTTTAAAAATATAGTACATAATATTTTAGGATTAGGGTACTTAAAGGGTGTTAAAATTAATGTCTAGTTTCATCAACTCCAATGAGCAAACGAAAATCTAACTAAAAAGAATTGGTTGAATCAATTGTTAGACTAATAGGTGTTTTTGTTCCGAATACTAAACTGAGACTATTCTTTCCTTGTTGCTACTGAGAAATTGGTTTGAACTCATACTATTAGTCATTCAATATGTGTTACGCACCTTCTATTTGCTAACAACAACATTTCCAAATGAAATAAGCATAAATAATACCCTCCCCAGCATCAAAAAGCTCTAGCATTTTGAAGACACAAACATAAAGCTGAACATCTCAAAAGACATGACCTATTCCCCAGCATACACCATATCATTTCCAGGCACAGTTCAACATTCTAGTCCTTATGGTCCTAGATTTCTGGCATATCTCTATGACAGCAGTTAATATATTATACCATAAATCTTTGTTATAAATGTAATTCATCCACTTATCTAGGAGCTCTTAAAGGGCAAGGACTATGTTTTACTTATTATTGTATATTCAGTGCCTTGCATAATGCCTGGGCCATAGTAGGAGGTCACTAAGTGGAGAAGTGGGGGCATTTTTCCCAATGCTTTATGTTCCCTTCCATGGGCATAGAGCTGTGACACTTTTTCTCTCCCAGCTGGCTCTTCTATTTATTTTGTTCAGAACCTGCAAGGGCAAAGAGGTGATATTTATTGCTCTCCCAAACCCAACCAGATCTATAGGTGGAAAGATGATAGGACAAATAAGTTAACCTGCCCCACATTCCTACTTCGCTTTAAATTGTCATTGAATATATAATCACCAACTAGAAAAAGACAGCAAACACTTCTAAACTTCAAAAAGCTATTCTGGTCAAAGCAGATGCCAGAAATAGACAAAAGAGTTTCAGAGATTCTGATTGTACCTGAATCCATTTGCTCCTCTTTCTCACAAAGGAATTTGTGTACTTACAACCACACACACACACACACACACACACACACACACAAATACTCATTAGAGATCTAAGACATCATTAATAATGGTAATACATATTCATAAATGTTTTTTAAAGTGTATCATTTATGCAATCGACATAAATAGATCTTTGAGTGCTATTTTAATCTTATATTACAATTATATATTTAGGACACATTACCCATACACTCAAAAATTTAGAAAAATATTTTAAAATGTGCTATGTTTGCCTCACAGATCAGTTTTAAAATGGTGCATTCCAGATTCCACATGTAAAATTGGAAGATCTCTGACTGAATCAAATGACACATTTGGTCCCCTCTACTACTGATTCAGTTACATGATTTGGGACAGACTTCTCATTTCTCTGCACCTCATGTTTCTTAATGTATAAAATGAGGGGTCAACTAGTTAGTCTCATAAGGTCCCTGTTTTAGCTCTAAAGTTTTATCTTTCTAATTATGGTACTTGTATTTTTTTACTACAGTCCTAAGCTATTCTTAAAACCTTCTATCTTTCTTTTCTTTTTAATCTTTGAGTTTCTGCTAATATTATTTCACTCCAGTGGACAGTGCTCTGGTTATGTTATCTATAAAGTTTTGGAAAGATTCTAATTCCAACATATAATTAGGGTAATAACAAAGAATTTCTACAGCCATGTAAAAAATAGAAATTAATTTATTAAATACCAGAATCAACAGCTTAATTAAACTACCAGTAATAGGTTATAATGGAAGGAATGTAAGAACATGATGGTTTATTAAAGAGGGACATCCTTTTGTATAGGTAGGGATAATAGAAATGGAACCAACAGGCCGTTAATTCCACTTTCCAGAACGTAGACAATGTACATGAAACCGGCCTGCCAAAAAAGTGGTCTATTCAGGCTAAGTCATACAGAGAAAATATCATGATAGAAAATAAGCCATTCAGCAGTAACAGTTCCGAGCATCGTGTATTATTGGCAGGAGCTTTACCTTCAAGCTACCAGCCTTATTGGAACTTCAAAATTATACAATTCACATGCCTGGGAACATGCCGGACATCAGCAGGGGAGGGAGGCAATGTCTTTTGTAAGAAAGCTTGAAAATTTTTAAAGGTACATTATGAAATGGCTTGGCAGAAGCTTGGCATGTAAATACTAAGGTTAGCATATTCTTTGTTGTAGCTCTACAGAATGTTAAGCACTGTATTTTAAAAATCTTAACATTTTAGAGTACTTAAAATGAGTACTCTTCCCATTTAATTGGAGCCTTTTTTCTCCTCTGATGGGCAGGCTATGAGGTTTTCTAAGAGCTTTCCCTAAGTCTTAGAATCAAAGAGGTTTGATTGGTTCTTTCCTTCACCAGCTTATTTTATTGTGTTGGATGATGACTTGGCTTTTCATGTAACCCTGAGACACAGGGATTTGTTTACACTCCCCTGGGCTTTGGGAGGAGACTCAGGCCCCTGGGGATAGAAGGCAGGTCTGGCTAACATTGAGAAGCTAGGATTTGGTAGTACAGTTGCAGAATGAGACCACATTCTCCCCAGGACTGAACACAACTGGCAGAGGTAACCAACTCCAAGCACTTGATGCACAAGTCAAAGTTGGTTCAGTCTTCTTTGTGAATGAAATTGTATTCTTTTTCCTGTGGTTCTGGATGCCCAGCTAGAATAAACCATTTATAATGACATAATTGATCATGGCATCTACGGAAATTATACATCAACATCTTTCACCAGAGTGCAAAGGAGGCAAGAGAACTAGCACAACAGAAGGAAATAGACCAGCCAGCTTCTTCCATTCTTTGTAATTTATTAGAAAATGATTAAGCTTTCAATATAAAATATATTGGTGAAATCATAATAGGATTAATCATCTTGCAAAGAGGAGAAAACTATTAAAATAACTTTGCATTCAGCATTGCCGGATTTCAAATGGTTTTACTGAGGCACTTGTTCTAACATGTAAGAATTTAACTTCTCAGCCACAAAGCTAATCAACCATGAAACTCATTATCCCAGAGAGAGAGAGAGAGAGAGAATACGATATATCCCTTATCAATCACCTTAGAATTTATAGCCAGAAGATATGTATTGCCTGTCCTAAGCCAATTTGTCAGTCACTATAAAGTTCAGAGGACGTCTTCCCCAATGACAACTCCATCAGGAGAACTGCAATTTTAACCTTCTTATGCAGGCAACAATGTTTACATTTTTGTCTATGTTTACTTTTCAACTCTTCAGTAGAAGGACAGAAATTGAGAATGAAAACCACCAGAAAATTGTCAATCCCTCTACAGTTGCCTTACAACATTCACTATTAGTCAAGATGAATATCATAGTTTCTCTTTCTGCCTGATACATGAATAGGACTAAACCAATGATAAAAGTACATTCTCTAGTAACCACAGAGACTGCAATGATGAAGGAATGATCTCCTAGATGTATTAAGCGCAAAAAGAGGGATGCAGAAAAATACATACAACAGTCTGACGTAAAAACTATGGAAATGTGTATATTTCCATCTGCAAGGATACACACCAACACCTGGGCTGGGAAACAGCACTTTTGCTTTGTCAGGAATATTTGAATTTTTAACAAATTAAATAGATTAATGCATTACTTGCATTAAAACAAAATGATTTATAACATTTAGCCCTAAAACTTCAGACACAGCCAAGACTTAATAATTCATACATATTCTGCTCTGCTTTGGAAGGATTATGTTTAGTCATTACATTCTTTGTGGCATATTTTATTGAAAAGGCATCAAGAACTTAGTCTAAAGTCAAAGGAAATTTGTGAGCATGCTGGTGCTCTATGGTATCTAGAATACTCTAGTATACCACCTAGCATTCCATCATGCACACAATAGACACTGGATGGATAAATGAACAACAGATAGAGGAACAGATGGATGGACAAAGCAACAATAGTAACACTTTTTGAATTTACCATTCATCTTGGTTGACTGACAGGAGAAACAAACATTTTGGGATGGTAGTTCTTTTGAGCAATTTTGATTTTGCAGTAGGTTTAGAATTGCTAGTTTTTCCAGTGCCTCTAACTGCATTTGGAAGAGAATTTCTCATCCTGTTCACTGATAGCTTTTCAATGTTTGATATGCTCCAGGAGTCACAAAACCACTGAGCAAATTTTCAAGAGCTTTCAAAAGCAGTAAGCCCTGTAAAAATTATATTTGCCTCACCAAATGTGAAACTTCCTCCCGTGGGTTCTTCTACTGTCCCAAATCACTAGTTTCATTATCTTCCTGTAGCAGATGTTCAAAGATTCCATCAATTTCTACAAAAACCAAAAAGGAAAAATAAATAGATCAAGGCACACTTGTCTAATTGTTTCATTATAGTTAAGGGACAGGTAATCAGTAAAATACCTACAATATTTCAAGTTTTCTTTAAATAATTGTGGTAACTATCTTTCTTTTTTACTCATTCTTAAATTTAAATGCTTTTTGAGATTAGAAGCAAGTTATTTATAATTTTATTGTGATAGGAACACTTAACATAAGACCTTATCCTCTTAAACAGATTTTTTTTTAAAGATTTTTTTTTTTTAAGATTTTATTTATTTATTGGCAGAGAGAGACACAGCGAGACAGGGAACACAAGCAGGGGGAGTGGGAGAGGGAGAAGCAGGCCTCCCATGGAACAGGGAGCTCGATGCGGGGCTCGATCCCAGGACCCCGGGATCATGACCCGAGCCGAAGGCAGACGCCTAAAGACTGAGCCACCCAGGTGCCCCTTTTAAAAGCTTTTATTCATTTATTTGACAGAGACACAGTGAGAGAGAAAACACAAGCAGGGGGAGTGGGAGAGGGAGAAGCAGGCTTCCCGCTGAGCAGGGAGCCCAATGCAGGGCTTGATCCCAGGACCCCGGGATCATGACCCGAGACGAAGGCAGACGCTTAACAACTGAGCCACCCAGGCGCCCCCCTCTTAAACAGATTTTTAAGTGTATAATACAGCCTGTAAATTATAAGCACAGAACTGTAGAATTTATTCATCTTGCATGACTAAAACTTAATACCTGTTGATTAGCAGTTTCCCATTTTCCCCTCCCCCTTGTTCCTGAAAACCACCATTCAATTTCCTACTTCTATGAGTTTGACTATTTTAGATGCCTTACATAAGTAGAATCATGCTTACATGATCCAATCAAATCAAAGAATATTTGTCTTCTGTGACTGGCTTATCTCACTTAGCATAACGTCCTCAAGTTTCATCCAAGTTGTCATACATTGCAGGATTCCTTCCTTCCTTCCCTCCTTCCTTCCTTCCTTCCTTCCTTCCTCCCTCCCTCCCTCCTTCTCTCTCTTTCTTTCTTTTTTGTTAACTCTCAATCTGTTGTCATTATGCTGGGGGTAAATAAATGAGGTAACAGTCAAAATGTAAATAATCACACACACACACACACACACACACACACAGCCAGTTGAGTCACTAGAGAGTAAGAGAGACAGAAAGACCGTAGGACTTCAGACAAACATGTAGGCAGGTTCTAACATTGGGGCAGAACACTGTGCATGGTGTGGTGGGGGCATGTACACAAAAAAGACACCACCCTCTGAATACCTTCTCTAAGAGAGCTTTAATTAATAAACCTTTAAGCATTGTGAATCTATGACTACCAATACATTGTTCTAGTAATGGAGTGAGATAACTGGGACTGGCTTCCACATTCTGGTCAAAGAAAGATATGATGTTACCTGAAGAAATAACGTGTCTTATGACATTAACTTCATCAGCAGTAAATTACCAAAACTACGAAAATATCATCCTTCCAGTTATTTATATTATGAAAATACTGTCTGATGACTACTGGCAGCAATGCAGGACTACTGAGCAATTTAGTTAAAGGCGTGGGGACATAGGGTACAGTGGAGAAATGTATAGATTGAGGTAACCAGTGTTTTTTAATTATCTGTCTAGATCTGAAAACTGAGAATCAATAAATCTACAAGTACCTAAGTATGGATAGCTGTTTTAAAAAATACTTCTAATTTTAACCCATTAAGCATGATGAAAAGAATGACTAGCTTTCAAAGTGCACTTGAATGGCAAATTCCCTTTATAAGAAAATAACACATGAATGCAAGCCTAGTTCAAGACTGCAACTTATAAATTGTCTAAAATCTTTTCTACCAATGAACACTGAAATTCTTTCATAACTATTTATATTCCTCTTTACAAACAAATGCTTTAACCTTAGTATTTTTATAGCTCCTTCCTTTACATCCTCACAAATAAAATCTCTTACTTTCAGACAGACATTTAGTAAAAATGTAATTCATCTTGCCTATCTCATTCTATCTATATGGCCTCTAAATCTTACAAGTACAGGTGGAAATTGTCCACAGAAAATTTTTCCTGTCTATAGTTTTCCGAATATTTCAGTGTTCAATTAACCACAGTTTAAATTAATCAGAACATCCAGGAAATGAACACTGGTGAGACTGAATGAGGCAGAAAATTTGATTGTGTTATACATGAAATTCAGCTATTCAGTGAAATTCTCCAATTGTGGTAATTCCACTGTCCTGATTACAATTATTTCATCTATGTGGTGCATATATATTTTAATCTTCTCCTGACACTGTCTGTTGTTATAAATGAATTTGTCTTCCCAGCTATTCACAAATACATTTGCATTATTGAGGTCATGTCTGACTATAGGGCTTGGTTCCATGATTTAAACAATACTTAATCTTAGCTCCAGCATTATTTTTGCATTAGATGATAATTGATTGGAATCCACTGACAAATAATAAAGATATCATTTTCTGTTAATGAGTTTGACAAAGGAGGATTCACATCCTTGTATTTTTAAAAGAAACATTTCTTGACCTTGAATACATTAATAAAACTCCCTTATATCATTAAACGTTCGTAACAGAATGTTAAATTTCACAGTTTTTAGTCAAAAGTCCCTCTAGGTATGGGCAGAGTTCCTCTAAAATCAGAGCCCAAATGTTTTCAGCCTATGTGGACTTAACCTTTGGAAGTTAGTCCATTCCTGTTATATTCTGTATCTAGATTTTCCTTCCTTCTATCCTTTCTTCCTGCTGCCCTCCCTCCCTCCCTCCCTTCCTTCTTTCTCTCCTTCTTCCTTTTTTTTTTTTTTTAAGATTTTATTTATTTATTTGACGGAGAGAGAGAGAGCACACACAAGCAGGGGGAGCGGCAGGCAGAGGGAAAGGGAGAAGTAGGCTCCCCACTGAGCAGGGAGCCCGATGCGGGACTCGGTCCCAGGACTCTGGGACCATAACCCGAGCCGAACGCTTAACTGACTCAGCCACCCAGGCACCCTACTTCCTTTCTTAACACCTTTTTTTCTTTGTTCTTCCTTCCTTTCTTTCTCCACTGGGTGTCAAAATTGCTTTTCCCACTTTCCAATGTTGAGGCTGGATTTCATAGGGAAAAGGTTAAAAAAAAAGCGGAAAATTGTAACCTGATCAGAAAAACAAGAAAGATATGGGGGCAAGTGACATATTCTTTAGTGTCCCCTTTTAATTCCTCCCAACTTATGCTTTTATTTTATATTTCATTCAATTTATACCACAAAACCTAAGATAAGCACTCTTGCATTAGGTTTCAACCTTGTTTCATTTTTTAATTCTCAAGCAGCTATGTATAGATTGTTAAATTTCTCTTCAAAAAGAAAAAAATTGCCATCATTCATATTTTACTGAAATTCTGGTAAGTTAAAAACATTTCTGTTGGAGAACTGACATGGTCTTGAATCAGTATCTAGATGTTCCCAGTATCGGTCCAAACTCCATTACTGATTGACGACAGCATGGTTTTAGAAATCATGTAACTTCCTTATTAGATTTTTTTTGCCCAAAGCAGGGACAGTGATAACATCCTAAGAAAAGAAGTACAAGTGATTTGTTATAAATTGTCTACGAATATAAATTCTTTTCATTGACATATTGGTCATACAACTTAATAACCAAGCCCTAAATGATACTGCCATCACCCTGGGCTCCAAGTCTAAGGATTACTTTGTGAAGTTGCGTAGGGCACAGAGAAAGAGAGAAAGAGATTCTCAATCAAGCAAATCTAACAAGATTTGGCAGACTCAACTGTGCAGATGGGATGAAATTTGGACTTCTTCCACTATTAATATAGTCTTTATTCTTGTGTCATCTAAGGGCAATGCTCTATTCAGATTGTCTCTTATGCTGCAAATGATTATAATTTAAAGACTAATGACATATATATAAATGTATATAAAAAATAATGTATAAGAGCCACTCATGAACTCCTGGGGAGCTGGAGTAGCAACCAACTACTTTATACCTAAAGTAGCTTGTATATCATCATCTGATTAGGTTTTCTTGATAAGGAAAGTTTTTATTGTGTAATCTCAAATTGTTATTAAGACTTCTTTCTTCTATCTCAATATCTTTTCACACTGGGTGTATAGATGGAAAAGGAAGAAAAATATTTCTTAGTCATATAATTACCTTGGAACTCCAACAGTATAATTTTTAAACTCCAAAATCTTTGATAATAATGAATTATAGCCCTTGGTCATTTAATCTTCATCTCTATAGTTTTATAGTTCTTGCAAGAATTTGTGCCTTTTTTCTGAGGGGGAAATTTGTGCCATAAAAATTCACCTTAAGTGGGATAAAGCATCAGTGGACAGCATGATACTCATTAAGACACTTGTTTCTCACTTACATAAATGATATAAGGAACTCTTGTGTAAAGGAGAGTGTTACACGTAAAATGATTTCATTTGCTGACTTACTTTACTGAGGCAGATTGTGGAAACTATCAAATGACAACCATAAATGTTGAAATTAGACATCCGAACTGTTTATGAAACATCTCTACCTGGGTATCCCAAAGGGCACTGAATCCCAACATGTTTCAACGAAGTCTTTTTGTTGTTGCTGTTATTGTTTTTGTTAGAGAGGGAGAGAGAGTGGGGGAGGAACAGAGGGAGAGGGAGAGAGAATTTTAAGCAGGCTCCATGCCCAGTGCAGAGCCCGATACAGGGCTTGATGTCACAACCCTGGGATAATGACCTGAGCTGAAATCAAGAGTCCAATGCTTAAATGACTGAACCACCCAGGTGCCCCACTGACGTGTTTCAAACTGAGCCCTCCCCCGCCCACAGTCAAACCTGCTACTCCTCTGCACTCCTGATTTCAGCTTACTGTGCCAGCTTCTCTAACCAAACTACCTCAGTTCAGGCCCTCCTCACCTCTCACATGGCTATTGCTAGTAACTCCTGATCCTTCATTCTTACCTCTTCCCAACTCATCCCACACACCGCTTCCACGGCAATCTTTATTATGAGTAGTATTTAATAATATTTCCTTTTCTTTTCTTTTCTTCTTTCTTCCTTCCTTCCTTTCTCTCTTCCTTTCTCGTTCCTTTCCTTTCCTTTTTTTTTTGGATGCCCTTTTTGGGAAGTACCTGGTCAAGACTTCAGTCCATTTTAAAAATTGGGCTGTCTTTTTATTTTTGATTTGTAGAAATTCTCATACTCTGAATATAAGTCTTTGGTGTAGGAGTTCTTTATACTAGATTTTAATCCTTATTTGTACTGTAAATATCTTTTCCTACTCTGTAGTTATATTTTCACCATCTCGATGTCCATTAATGAACAGAAGTTTTAAATTTTATTCTTTTTTTTAGAAGTTTTAAATTTTAATGAAGTCCAATTTATCCATCTTTATAACTAGTGCTTTTTTTGACCTGTTTAAGAATACCTGTCTACCTCAAGTCATGAAGATATAATTTTATGTGATTACTACAGAAGTTCTATTAGTTTACTTTTCATATTTAGATCTAAATTCCATATAGAAGGCTTTTCATTTTCACTCCAACATGTAAAGAGCTTGGAAGTCATCACTCCTGTCCTCACAACAAGAAATCTGAACAAACTAAAAATCAACTCTTCTTAGATCCATAAGAAAATTTTGATCACAGAGCAAACCACTTCCTCAAAAACTGGAGACAGGCAAACACAGAGACTCATCACTTATCAGGAACAGAAGCTACTGTCTGGAGCCAGCACCCACAGGAACACTTAAATTGTAATCGACAAATTGCTGGACACTCAGTGTGAACTGGCTTGAAAGTTAAAAACATCAGAGGGCTAAGCCTTAGGGAGATCTCCATACTTTCATGAGTTTTACCTTCAAGAGACCCATCAGGTTGTCATGGTGAGCATTTGAGAAAAATCCTCTCTTGCTTCCAGCACTGGAAGGAGGAAAAGTAATCATTTTGAAATATACACAGGGGGAAATTATCCATTTTGAAATATGCCTAGAGCATTCTACTTTCCTTTCTGTTTTCCGTAACAAAGACCAGCTCCCAAGGGAAACTACTTTGCAAAAGCTTTATTTGACCAGAGCAAAGACAATGAACCAATGCCAGCCTCTTCTAGTCTTTCAGTCTCACATGGTGGTGGTGGTGGTGGGGAGCCCAAGAAACTCTTCTGAACGTCATAGCCCAGGGACTCTTGCTATAAAATACACACACACACACGTGTGTGTGTGTGTGTGTGTGTGTGTGTGTGTGTATAAATAATTATAACACTTTCCCTTCCCAATATCTTACCACCATATCAACAGAGCTCCAGGATAATAAAGGATTACAACTAAGATAGCTGCAAGACACAGACTATTTAAAAAGTTCCTAGGAAAACCCAAATATACAGAGGGAACAAAAACAAAGGTATAGAAGAACTGACAATTAAAGCCACAGCAAACAAAAACAGTCTAACTTCTAGCCTGATAAACAAAATACTAAAGACCTATTTATCACAGTTCCTCTTACCCAATGCTTTGTCTGGCTTTCAACAAAAAATTAAAAGGCATATTAATGGGCAAAAAACAAACAAACAAACAAACATAGTTCAAACAGACAAAGCAAGCTTTGCAACAGACTCAGATTTACATGATTTTAGAATTACCAGGTCAGGATTTAAAATAACTATAATTAGTATGTTAAGAGCTCTAACAGGAAAAGTGAACAACATGCAAGAACTTACAGATAATGTAAGCAAAGATAGAAACTCCAAGAAAAAAATCAAAAGGAAATTCTAGAAACCAAAAACACTATAAAATATTTCATCTAACAGCACAATAACATTCTTCTCAAGCTCACATATAATATTCATCAAGACAGACCACATTCTGGGCTATAAATCACAGCTGTACAAATTTAAAAGAACAGAAATTATACAGAGTATGTTCTCATCCCACAATTGCATTAAAAGAAATTAATAATAAAAAGGTACCTGAAAAAAACCATGTACTTGCGGAGGGGGAGACGAACCATGAAAGACGATGGACTCTGAAAAACAAACTGAGGGTTCTAGAGGGGAGGGGGGTGGGAGGATGGGTTAGCCTGGGGATGGGTATTAAAGAGGGCATGTTCTGCATGGAGCACTGGGTGTTATATGCAAACAATGAATCATGGAACACTACATCAAAAACTAATGATGTAATGTATGGTGATTAACAAAACAATAAAAAATTTAAAAAGATGTATTTGGAGATTAGGCAACATACTTCTAAATAATATATGGGTCAAAGAAAAAGTTTCAAGAAAATTTAAAAAATATTTTTAACTAGGGGTATCTGGTGGCTCAGTCAGTTAAGCATCTGCCTTCAGCTCAGGTCATGATCCCAGGGTCCTGGGATGGAGCCCCCTGCTCAGTGGGGAGTCTGCTCATTGGGGAATCTGCTTCTCCCTTTGTCCCTCCCCTGTTCTCTCTCTCTCTCAAATAAATAAATAAAATCTTTTAAAAAATATTTTTAGGGGCACCTGGATGGCTCAGTCGTTAAGCGTCTACCTTCGGCTCAGGTCATGATCCCAGAATCCTGGGATCGAGGCCCGCATTGGGCTCCCTGCTCAGTGGGGAGTCAGCTTCCTCCCTCTCCCACTCCCCCTGCCTGTGTTCCCTCTCTGTCTCTCCCTCTGTCAAATAAATAAATAAAATCTTTAAAAAATACATTTTTAACTAAATGAAAATAAATTTATAAAAACATGTAGAATGCAGTGAGAGCAGTGCTTAAAAGGAAATTTATAGCATTGAATGCATTAGAGAAGAAAGTTCTAAAATCAGTTATCTAAGCTTCTATCTTAGGAAACTAGAGAAAGAGAGCCATATAACCCTAAAACAAGCAGCAGAAAAGAACTACTAAAAATCAGAGCAGAAATCAATCAAATTGAAAGTACAGATATAATAGAAAACATCCAAAAAAACCAAAGTAGCTTCTTTGAAAAGATCAACAAAATTGATAAACCTTCAACCAGGCTAACCGAAAGAAAAAGAGAAAAAAACACCAGTTACTAATATCAAAAATGAAAGAGGAGATATCACTACTGCCCTCATGGCTATTGAAAGGAAAATAAGTAACTTATGAACAACTCTATGACCACAAATTTGATTACTTGGATAAAATGGACTAATTCCTTGAAACGTATAATCTACCAAAACTCATATAAGAATAGATCGTCTGAATAGGCCTTTATCTATTAAAGAAATTGAATCAACAATTAATAGCCTTCCAAAACAGAAAACATCTGGCCCAGATGGTTTCATTGGAATTCTTCCAAACATTTAAGGAAGAAATGATAGCAATTCTTTATTGTCTCTTCCGGAAAATGGAACCAGAGGGAATACTTTCTAACTCATCCTACTAGGTCAGCAGTACCCTAATACCAAAACCAGATAAAGACATTACAAGAAAGGAAAATTATAGGAGCAAAAGCAACCCAACGGAGAAAGGAGAGTCTTTTCAACAAATGGTTCTGGAACAACTGGACATCCAGAAGCATAAATGAATGAATGAATGAGTGAATGAATAAATAAAAATAATCTAGATACATACTCTTTACCTTTCATACAGACCCTATACCTTTCACAAAAGTTAACTGAAAGTGAATCACAGACCTTACTGTAAAATGGAAAACTATAAAACTTCTAGAAGATAACATAGGAGAAAATCTAGGTGGCCTTGGGCTTGACAATGAATTTTCAGATACAATTCCAAAAGAATAATTCATGAAAGAAAAAACTGGTAAGTTGGACTTCATTAAAATTAGAATTTTCTGCTCTGTGAATCTTCTGCTCTGTGACACAGTTAAGAGAATGAAAAGATCAGCCACAAACTCAAAGAATATCTTTACAAAACACATATCTGATAAAGGATTTGTATCCAAAATATACTAAGAACTCTTAAAATTCAACAATAAGAGAACAAACAACCCAGTTAAAGAATGGACAAAAAACGTGAACAGACACTTCATAAAAAAAGATATACAGATGGCAAGTAAGCATATGAAAAGATATTCAATGTCATATGTCATCAAGAAATTACAAATTAAAACAACAGTAATTTATCATCATTCACCAATTATAATGCCCCAAATCCAAAACACTGACACCAAATGCTGGTAAGGATGTAAGAACAGGAGCTCTCATTCATTACTGGTAGGAATGCAAAACGGTACAGCCACTTTGGAAGATTTTGGCAGGTTTTTACAAAGCTAAAGATAGATTTACCAAACAAATACTAATGGGCTCCTGGGTATTTACTCTAAGGAGTTAAAAACTTATGTTCACAAAAACATTTACAGTAGTTTTATTCATAATTGCCCCAAACTGGAAGCAACCAAGATGTCCCTCAACGGGTACATGGATAAACCAACTATGGTACATCCAGACAATGGAAGGTTATTCAACACTAAAAAGAAAAGAGTTATCAAGCTATAAAAAGACATGAAAGAAACTTAAGGCATACTGCTAAGTAAAAAAGCCAGTCCTTTTTTAAAAGGTTACATACTCTATCATTCCAACTATAGAGCATCCTGGAAAAGGTAAAACTATAGAGGGAATAAGAGGATCAGTGATGGTTTTATTTCTTCCTTCCCAATTTGGATGCCTTCTTTTTCTTGTCTGACTACTGTGGCTAGGACTTCCAGTCTATGATAAAGTGGTAACAGTGGACATCCTTGTCTTGTTCCTGATCGTAGAAGAAAAATTCCATTTTTCACTGAGTATGATGTTAGCTGTGGGATTTTCATATATGGCATTTATTATGTTGAGGTATATTCCCCTTAAACCTACTTTGTTGAGGGTTTTTATCATAAATGGATGTTGTACTTTGTCAAATGTTTCTTCTGTGTCTACTGAAATGATATATAGTTCTTATCTTTTCTCTTGTTGATGTGCTATATCACATTGATTTTTTAAATACTGAACCACCACTGCATCCCAGGAATAAACCTTACTTGATTGCAGTGAATGATTTTTTTAATATATTGCTAATTTGTTGAGAATTTTTGCATCTATGTTCATCAGAGATATTGGCCTGTAGTTTTTTTTTTTTTTGTAGTGTCTTCATGTTTTTGTTTTGTTTTGTTTTTTTAATCAGGGTGATACTGGTCTCACAGAATGAATTTGGAAGATTTCCTTCCTCTTCTTTTTTTTGGAATAGTTTGAAAAGAATAGGTATTAATACTTCTTTAAGGGGTGCCTGGGTGGCTCAGTCGTTAAGTGTCTGCCTTCGGCTCAGGTCATGATCCCAGGGTCCTGGGATCGAGCCCCACATCGGGCTCCCTGCTCCGTGGGAAGCCTGCTTCTCCCTCTCCCACTCCGCCTGCTTGTGTTCCCTCTCTGTGTCTCTGTCAAATAAATAAAATCTTTAAAAAAAAAAAATACTTCTTTAAATGTTTGGTAGAATTTGCCTGTGAAGCCATCTGGTCCAGGACTTTTGTTTGTTGGAAGTTTTTTGATTACTGGTTCAATTTCATTGTTCATAACTGGTATATTCAAATTTTCTATTTCTTCCTGTTTCAGTTTTGGGAGATACATGTTTCTAGGAATTTATCCATTTCTTCTAGGTTGTCCAATTTGTTGGAATATAATTTTTCATAACATTATCTCATAATCCTTTGTATATCTGTGGTGTTGGTTATTTCTCCTCTTTCATTTCTGATTTTGAGTTCTCTCTCTCTCCTTTTTTTCTGAGTCTGGCAAAAGTTTTATCAATTTTGTTGATCTATTCAAAGAAACAGCTGTTGATTTCATTCACCTGTTCTATTCGGGTTTTTTAAAACTTACTTCGTTTATTTCTGCTTGAATCTTTATTATCTCCTTCCTTCTACTGGCTTTGGATTTCATTGGTTCTTCTTTTTCTATCTCCTTTAGGTGTAATGGTTAGGTTGTTCATTTGAGATTCTTCTTGCTTCTTTTTTTTTTTTTAATATTTTATTTATTTGACAGAGAGACAGTAAGAGAGGGAACACAAGCAAGCGGAGTGTGAGAGGGAGAAGCAGGCTCCCCGCTGAGCAGGGAACCCCCATGCGGGGCTCGATGCGGGGCTCGATCCCAGGACCCTGGGATCATGACTTAAGCCGAAGGCAGACGCTTAACAACAACCACCCAGGTGCCCCAAGATTCTTCTTGCTTCTTGAGGTAGGCATATATTGCTATAATCTTCCCTCATAGAATAGCTTTTGTTTCATCCCGAAGATTTTGGACTGTTGTATTTTCATTTTCATTTGTCTGCATATATTTTTTTAATTTCCTCTTTGATTTCTTGATTGATCTATTCACTGTTCAGTAGCATGTAATTTAACCTCCATCTATTTGTGGTCTTTCCAGATTTTTTCTTGTGGTTGACTTCTACTTTCATAGCGCTGTGGTCAGAAAAGATGCATGATATGATTTCAATCTTTTTTAATTGGTTGAGACTTGTTTTGTAACCTGTGATCTATTCTGGAGAATGTTCCATGTGCACTTGAAAAGATGTATATTCTACTGTTTTTTGATAGAATGTTCTGAATATATCCATTAGGTCCATTTTGTGCAATGTGTCATTCAAAACCAGTCTCCCTGTTGATACTCTGTCTGGATGATATCCACTGACGCAAGCAGGGTATTAAAGTCCCCAACTATTATTGTATTATTGTATCACTATCAATTTCTTCCTTTTCGCTTGCTAATAGTTGCTTTATGTATTTGGGTGCGCCTACGTTGGGTGCATAAATATTTACAATTGTTATACCTTCTTGTTGGACTGTTCTGTTTATGATTATATAGTGTCCTTCTGTCTCCTGTTACAGACTTTGTTTTAAAGTCCATTTTGTTCTATATAAGTATTGCTACCCCAGCTTTCTTTTCACTTCCATTTACATGATAGATGTATCTCTATCCCCTCACTTTCAATCTGCAGGTGTCTTTAGGTCTAAAATGAGTCTTTTGTAAGTTGGGTCTTGCTTTTTTATCCAATCACACTATGTCTTTTGATTGGAGTGTTTAGTCCACTTACATTCAAAGTAATTATTGATAGGTTTGTACTTACTGACATTTTGGTACTTGTTTTACAGTTGATTTTGTAGTTCTTCTTTGTTCCTCTCTGCTCCTGCTCTCCTCTTGTGGTTTGATGGCTTTCTTTAGTGATATGCTCGGATTTCTTTCTCTTTACTTTTTTCATATCTATTATAGGTTTTTTATTTGTGGTTACCAATAGATTTCTATATAATATCCTAAGCATATAGTAGTCTATGAATAAACAACCCCACTTACAATTGCACCAAAAAGAAAAAAAAAATACCCAAAAATAAACTTAACCAAGGAGGTGAAAGATCTGAACTCTGAAAACTATAAAAAACTGATGAAAGAAATTGAAGATGACACAAACAAATGGAAAGATATTCCATGCTCATGGATTGGAAAAACCAGTAAATATTGTTATATCCATACTACACAAAGCAATCTATATATTTAATGCAATCCCTATCAAAACACCAACAGCACTTTTCACAGAACTAGAACAAACACTCCTTTGTATAGAACCACAAAAGACCCCAGATAGCAAAAAAAAATCTTGAAAAGAACAAAACTGACAGTATCACAATCCCAGATTTCAAGACATACTACAAAGCTGTAGTAACCAAACAACATAGTACTAATTCTACCTCTGAAACTAGTAATATAGTATATGTGAATTAAATTGAATTCAAAGAAAAAATTTAAAAGAAAAACACAATATGCTACTGGCACAAAAATAAATACATAGATCAACAGAAGAGAATAGAGAGCCCAGAAATAAACCCACAATTATATGGTCAGTTAATCTATGACAAAGGAGGCAAGAGTATACAATGGGAAAAAGACAGTCTTTTTAACAAATGGTGTTGGAAAAACTGTTAGCTACATGCAAAAGAATGAAACTGGACCACCTTCTTACACTATACACAAAAATAAACCTAAAATGGATTAAGGGCCTAAATGTGAGACCTTAAACCATAAAATTCCTAGAAGAAAACATAGACAGTAATCTTTTTGACATCAGTCGTAGAAACATTTTTCTAGATATGTCTCTTTTGACAAAAGAAACAACAGCAAAATTAAACTATTGAGACTACATCAAAATAAAAAGCTTTTGCACAGTGAAGGAAACCATCAACAAAAGAAAAAGACAACCCCCAGAATGGGAGAAGATATTTGCAAATGATAAGTCTGATAAGGGGTTAATATCCAAAATATATAAAGAACTTACACAATTCAATTCCAAAAATATAAATAATCCAATTTAAAAATGGACAGAATATATGGACAGACCTTTTTCCAAAGAAGCCATACAGATGGTCAACAGACACATAAAAAAGATGTTCACCATCACTCATCATCAGGGAAATGCAAATCAAAACCACAATGAGATATCACCTCATACCTCTCAGAATGGCTAAAATCAAAAACACGAGAAATAAAAAGTGTTGGTAAGGATGTAGAGAAGAGGGAACCCTCATGTACTGCCAGTAGGAAATGCAAACTGGTGCAGCCACTGTGAAGAACAGTATGGAGGTTCCTCAAAAAATTACAAATAGAATTACCATATGATCCAGTAATTCCACTAATGGGTATTTATTCAAAGAAAATGAAAACACTGATTCAAAAAGATATATGCAATTCTATGTTTATTGTAGCACTATTCACAATAAATATGGAAGCAACCCAAGTGTCTATTGGTAGATGAATGGATAAAGAAGATGTGGTGTGTGTATACACACACACACACACACACACAGGAATATTATTCAGCCATAAAGAGAGTGAAATCTTGCCATTTGCAACAACATGGATGGATCTAGAGGGTATAATGCTAAGTGAACTATGTCAGAGAAATAAACATATCATATGATTTCACTCATTGTGTGGAAATTAAGAAACAAAACAAATGAACAAAGAAAAACAGACCAAAAAACCCCCCATGAGACTCAAATATAGAGAACAAACTGGTGGTTGCCATAGGAGAGGCGGGGGGGGGGGGGGGTGAAACAGGTGAAGGGGATTAAGAGTACACTTATTGTGATGAGCACTGAGTAATGTGCAGAATTGTTGAATCACTATACTGTACACCTGAAATGAATATAACACTGTATGTTAATTATATTAGAATTTTTAAAATAAATAAAAATTTAAAAATCAGTGGTTGCTATAGATTCATGGAGTGGGATGGAAGAGATGAACAGGTAAAGCAGAGGGGTACTTTAGGGCAGTGAAACTAGTCTGTATGATATTGTAATGATAGATACACAACTTTATGCACAAAACCCATAGAACTGTACAGCATCAAAGGAACCCTAATGTACACTGTGGACTTTAGTTTAAAATATAATGTATCCAGGGGTGCCTGGGTGGCTCAGTCGTTAAGCGTCTGCCTTCGGCTCAGGTCATGATCCCAGGGTCCTGGGATCGAGCCCCGCATCGGGCTCCCTGCTCCACGGGAAGCCTGCTTCTCCCTCTCCCACTCCTCCTGCTTGTGTTCCTGCTCTCTCTCTCTCTCTCTGTCAAATAAATAAATAAAATCTTTAAATAAATAAATAAATAAATTAATTAATTAAATTAAATAAAATAATGTATCCATATTGGTTATCCAATTGTTAAAACTAGGAGAAGCTGTGAGCAGAGAAGAGGGAGTATATGAGAATTCACTATATTATCTGTTCAATTTTTCTGTAAAATGCAAGAAACTGCTCTAAAATATAAAAAACTACTCTAACATATAAAGTCTATTAATTTTTTTTAAAGATCCACATAGAACTGATTTGTGTGTATATTCTGAACTAGGGACCATGATTCCATGTTGTTTCACGTATCAGTAGTTTGGTTTTTTAAATTGTTCAGTAGTATTACATTACATGGATATTCCACATTTAATTTGTTTTGGGGCTATTTCCAGGTTTTGGCTATTATAATAAAGCTGCTATGATCATTCCTGTACAAGTCTTTATGTGAACATACACTCATTCCTTTTGGGTAAATACCTATAAATGGATTTGCTGGGTTGTAGAGTAAGAGAATGTCTAACTTTATATTAAACCATCGAACTGTTTTTCACAGTGGTTATACAATTTTACATTCCCAAGACCAATGTATGAGAGTTTCATATTCACACCAAGACTTGCTCACACCAGTCTTTTAAATTTTAGCCATTGCAGTAGGTGTGTAGTGACAGCTCGTTGTGATTTTAATTTGCGTATCCTTAATGACTAATGGAACATCTTTTCACGTGTTTATTGGTCATTCACATGTCTAAAACTGTCTAAAATTTTGCCTAATTTTTATTGGGTTGTTTGTCTTTTATTGAGTTATACAATTCTTATACATTTTGAATAAAAGGCCTTTGTCAGTTATATGCACAGCAATTAATCTGACATTCTGTGGTTTGCCTTTTCTTTTCCTTAACAGTGTTAGTAAAAAGTTTTGAAAATTTTTTGAAGAACAATTTATCAATTTCTTCTTATATGTATTTTGTAATCTAAGAAATCTATGGCTATCCCAAAACATGAAGACATTCTCCCATGTTTTCTTCTAGAAGGTCTATTGTTTCGGATCTTATGCTTAGGTCCATTTTTAGTTAATTTTGTATATGGAGTGAGTTAAGGGTCAAGATACATTTTTTTCTCCACCTGTATATTCTGTTTCCAGCCCCACTTACTGGAAAAACTGACCTGTCCCAAACTGAATTACCTTGCCACCTCTGTCAAACAGCAACAGACCAATTTCTAACTCTCTGCTCTGGCCTTAATCTATATTCTATCTTTACACAAATTCCTCTCTGTCTTGATTACCGGTAGTAGCTTCACAGAAAGTCTTTTTCTTTCTTTTTAATTTAAATATTAGTTAGTTAACATTCAGTGCAATATTGGTTTCTGGAATAGAATTCAGTGATTCATCACAGAAAGTCTTGAAATCAGATATTGTTAAGTCCTTCAACTTTGTTGTTAATTTTCAAAATGATTTAGCTATTCTAGATCCTTTGTGTTTCCATATAAATTGTAGAATCTGTCTATCAATTTCCACAGTAAAGACTGCTGGAATTTTCATTGAAATTGCATTGGAAATATAAATCTATTTGAGAAAGACTGACATCTTAAAATATTGATTTTCCCAATCCAAGAAAATAGTATCTCTATTTATTTAGGTCTTCTTTAATTGCTGTGTCTTTTCTGTGTACAGATCTTTCACATATTTTGTTAAATTTATTTCCAAGTCTTTCATATTGTTTGATGCTCCTGTAAATGATATTTTTAAAAATTTCATTTTCTACTGCAGGGTGTGTGTGCATGCACATGTATTACATATGTATGTATTACATATGCCTATATACCTATTTACACACACACACACACACACACACAATTTTTGTACAATGACTTTATATTCTGTACTCTGCTAAAGACAATCATTAATTCTAGTAGCTTTTTTGTAATTCCTTAGAATTTGATCCATACACCATCATGTCTATTGCGAATGCTTCTCTCTAAGTTCATGAAGGTTATTGGTCTGTAGTTTTGTTTCCTTATAAGGTCTTTGTCTGGTTTTGGTATTAGGATAATTCTGGCCTCATAAAATGGGTTAGGAAGTGTTCCCTCCTCTTCGATTTTCTAGAAGAGATCGTCTAGAATTAACATTACTTCCTCTATAAATGTTTAGTGGAATTCTCCAAAAAGCTATCTGAGTCAGTCAGATTTTGAGCATCTCCCAACCCTGTGTGAGCAATGGGAATTGTTCAGTTTACAACATCCTGGTAGTTCTTTACCCTGCCCTATGGAGTTTCACCTTACTCATACACAGTTCAGCATTCAGCAAGACACTCAAGAACCAGACATCTGGTTTTCCTATCAGTGTGTTAAAAATCTTTTTTCATGACTGTAGATTTTCCTGTTATTCTTTTTGGTTTTGTCAATGTGTGCTTTATATGTTTTGACGCTGTGCTATTAATTGCATAGTTTTAGCAATATATATAAGTATTTTTTATCACAAATTACCGATGGCACTTTATTTTTCCCTTTTCAACATCCTGTTTTGCAGCTTCCTTGGTCCTTTTTGCCCAGATGCCAAAGAGCTGGGCACTAGCATGAGGCAAACACTGGAGAGCCCTTGAAGTTCTTCTCAGATGACTCTAGCTTTCTCCTTCCTATAGACATTCTGTATGGGCACAACTGGTCCTGTCAGCTGGGTGGCCAATTTGAGTTTTTCAACAGAGCTGTCTCCCTTCTTGGGAGCTGAGCACTTCGTGAATAAGAGAATGAGCTTGGAGTGGTACTCTTTGAGGTGTCACAGGTTTACCTGCAGGGGACTTTGTGGACCTGTTCCACCTCTTGGATCTACTGAGATCCCAACGGTCCATGCCACCTTCTTGTAGGTGCTAGCCACACTTAACCCTTACAAACTAAAGCCCCTGCCAGCTCGCAGTTTGGTGTGGTACTTCACCATGGGGCACCTCACTAAAGGCTGGATGGGTCCAGACATGCGGTGCAGGGCAATGTGGCATGCCTTGGCTTGCTGGGCCTTGTGTCTTCAGATCTTCTGTGCCATTTGGTTGAACCACATGGAAGTGGGGCTCAAGATCAGGCCATTCCAGCTAGGCACCATGGCTGCTGCCTACGGGCCTCTGAGGAAGAACAACCAGCAAAAAAGGTATAAATAGTATATATTTCTTTTTTTTTTAATTTTTTTTAAATTTTTTATTTTTTAAAGACTTTATTCATTCAAGACACAGAGATAGAGAGAGAGAGAGAGAGAATATGAGCAGGGGAAGAAGCAGGCCCCCTGCTGAGCAGGGAGCCCGATGCAGGGCTTGATCCCAGGACCCTGGATCCTGACCTGAGCCGAAGGCAGACGCTTAACCATCTGAGCCACCCAGGCACCCCTAAATAGTATATATTTCTAATTGTTTAACACTTTCATCAATGTATCTCTCCTTCTTTCATCAAATGGCAGGTAAGATGCTGGCTGGATGTTCAAGGATGGCCTCAGTAACATGACTGGCAGTTATTGGGCTGTTGGCCAGATCCTGACGGATTATTGGCTGGGGCATCTTGGGTCTCAACATAGCCTCTCATCCTTCAGCAGTATGGGTGATCTAAGATCTTCAAGTATAGCAAGGGTGCAAACACCCTTGAAGTGTAACAGGAGGGCAAACACATTTGCCAGTGTCCAACTGGCCAAATAAAGTTATGTGGACAACCCAGCTTCAAGGTAGAATAGATGCCAACTTTTGTTGGAGGACCTGAAAGGTGACATTGCAAAGGGGCATATATACAAGAATGGGAAGAACCCGTGGCCATTTCTGTAACGTACCACAACTCCTAACATTAAACATGATGAATGTGTCTATACTGACTCCATTCCTCCTCTCCCTCTCCCTCTTCCTGTTTCTCTCTCTGTCAAACAGCAAATGTACTGGCATTCTATTTTAGGAAGAGGTAGAACAGCTAATTTATTAAATTTATATATTTTGTTTTATAAACACTACTGGATACAAACAAGGAAATTGTCCTTCTATTAGAAAGATGCTTTGTATTCAGACATAACCTGAATATTCAAGAAGTCATATTTGTCATAGGAAACAAACTGAGGACTGCTGGAGGAGGTGGATGGGGTAAATGGGTGATGGGTATGTGATGTAATGAGCACTGGGTGTTATATACAATTAATGAATCACTGAACTCTGCCTCTGAAATTAGTAATATACTATATATTAATTAAATGAATTTAAATAAAATTAAATTTTAAAAAAGAAAGAAGTCATATTTATCAAAAGCCAGAATACTTCCCACTTCATACTTTGCGCTTAGTTTTTTTAAAAGAAGGAAATACACTAGCATATATATTTAAGAGTGGGAAAAGTAGCTATTTTTAATCATATCTGTCTTTGTAACAATGAAATCTGTATTTAAAAAATGCTAATGCTTAAAAAATATTCCCAGCATTATAATATAAAGTTACCATTTTACAGAAGATATAAAGCATTCACTTACTAACGGAAACATTATTATGACATTCTTACTTTATATCATGAGCCTCCCTATGGATTTGGTCAGGGCAGATGAGCCCTGGAAGTAAAATACTCATTGGTGGATTAAAAAACAAAATGTAACACCCTCTTAGGGACTAAATAGATCTAAAAGGAATAATTTTTAATAATAATTCTGGGAGTCTTAAAATATAAGGCCTTTCCCTAACTATCTTGTCAAATACTTAAAAGGCATTTGGGAAGAAAGCACCAGTTTTAGGTATTATTTCAAAATAGAGCAGAAGTAGACATCAAGCTCCTTGTGGTTAAGCAGATATTGTAGTGCAATTTACTGTCACATACAATCCCTTAACCAGAGCCCAATTATCTTCTTTCATTAAAAAAAAAAACTGTTTCTAATTTTTCATCTATTAGATCTCTAAATCTGTTTTTCTAATGGTTCTTCTGCCATTAATCACCTCTTTATTCTGTATGCCAAATACCCTTTTGATACATTTCTGCATAAAGCATTTCAAAATTTTGCTCAAGGAAACATTTCATAAATGTTTCTTTAAGGGAAGACGACAGCAGAGTAGGAGGACCCTAGTCTCACCTTATCCCAAGAATACAACTAGATAACTATCACATCATCCTAAATATCTCAGAAATTGACCTGAAGACTGGCAGAACAAGCTCCACAACTAAAGGCAGAAAAGAGGCCACACTGAAGAAAATAGGAAGCATGGAGACACGATTTGGTAGAGAAATGGATAGTGCCACTGCAGTGGAGAGGAGGCCTCAGTAATGGAGAAGGGCAAAACACAGACTATAACACACAAGGAAGTGCATGGGGGAAACGAATCCCCATAGTAATTGACTAGGAAAGCTAGAGGGGCCAAATTTCATGAGTTCTTGCAATCAGCGGGGCTTAAAGCCTTGAGTTCTAAAAGTCAGCAGGCTTGGCTTAAGGAGAGCCCAGAGACATTGGGGCTCCTCTTGGAGAGAAGGCAGGGCAAATAGCCCACGGACATACAACATGGAAATAGTGATCTGAAGAGCATCTAAGGCACAAAGTGAGGAGGTTACTTGCTCAACTTGGAGTGTGTGCCAGAGAAGCAGAATTCATGGAGAGACCCCTCTGGGAATAAAGGAACTAGCAGGCACCATTTCCCCACCCCTTCCCTCCCCACACCCATCTTCATAAGCACAGGGCCACCTGCAGGAACTAGCGCAGCACTTACACTTATTACCTAACTTGCTTACACTAAACCCCAAACCCCCAAGCTCCAATGGAACCTCCCCCTTCCCAGTCATGTTTACCTCAGTCCCAACATGGTGTGCTCCTCCCCCAGAAGACAAACCCAAATCCCTGCCAACACTGCATCTCCCTTCCCAGGAGTTTTGCAGAGCCTCAGTTCCCAAGCATGGCAACAGGTCTCATTCCAAAAGCAGACCAGAGCACACCTAGTTAAAACACACCACATTCAGACCAAGAACCAAATACTGCCCACAGCAGGCAAGGAGAGACACTGCAGATAATCAGCCTGAAGGATAAAGCAGCCAGGACACAAAAGGACAGCACATGCAGCACATGTTGGAGACATTCCTAGAAGTGCCAGACCCTGGGGAGGAAGGGACACTACACAGCAGGGCTCTACAGGACCTCTTATTCATAACGCCATTAGCCTCAAGAACAGGAGATAGGGACACCTGGGTGGGTCAGTCAGTTAAGCGTCCAACTCTTGGTTTTGGCTCATGTCATGATCTCAGGGTTGTGAGATTGAGCCTCCCGTCAGCCTCCCTCTGCCCCTCCCACTCATGCACTCTCTCTCTCTCAAATTAAAAAAAAAAAAAAAAACCAACCAGGAGATACAGCTCTCTTTCCTAATGCAGAAAAACAGGCACAGAGACTTACACAAAATGAGAATACAGAGAAATTTGTCCCAAATGAAAGAACAGGAGAAGGCCACAGCTGGAGATCTAAGTGAAACAGATATAAGTAACATGCCTGATGGAGTATTTAAAGCAATGATCATAAAAATATTCACTAGACTTGAGAGAAGAGTGGAAAACATCAGTGAGACCTTTAACACAGAGGTATAAAAGAACCAATCAGATATGAAGAGTGCAATAAATGAGATTAGAAACATGCCTGATGCAATGAACAGCATGCTGGAAGAAGCAGAGCAACAAATTAATGAGCTAGAAAACAAAGTAATGGAAAGTAATCAAACTGTACAAAAGAAAAAAAATAATTATGCAAAATGAGAACAAACTTAGGGAACACAGTGACTCCATCAAATGTAATAACATTCATATTATAGGAGCCCCAGAAGAAGAAGAGAGAAAAGGGGGAAGAAAATGTATTTGAAGAAATGATAGCAGAAAACTTCCTTAATCTGAGGAAGGAAACAGATATCCAGATCCAGGAGGCACAGAGAACCCCCAACAAAATCAACAAAAGCAGATCCACACCAAGACATATTGTAATTAAAATGGTAAAATACAGTGATAAAGAAAAAAATTTTAAAGCAGCAAGACAAAAGAAGACAGTAATATACAAGGAAAACCCCATGAGGTTATCAGGGGATTTTTCAGCAGAAACTTTCCAAGCCAGAAGGGAGTGGCATGATATATTCAAAGTGCTGAATGAAAAAAATCCGTAGCCAAGAATACTCTATCCAGCAAGACTATCATTCAGAATAGAAGGAGAGATAAAGAGTTTCCCAGACAAACAAAAACTAAAGGAATTCATGACCCCTAAATCAGCCCTGCAAGAACTATTAAAGAGGACATCTTGCATGGAAAGGAAAGTCCAAAAGTGACAGTATGAAGGTAGGAAAACAAAAGCAGCAGAAATGAATATTTCTGTAAAAAATCAGTCAAGGAACTCACAAAATAAAAGGATGTAAAATATGACACCATATACCTAAAATGTGGGAGGGAGAAGAGTAAAGAATGGGTTCAAACTTAAATGACCATCAACTTAATATAGACTGCTATATACAGATGTTATATACAAACCTAATGGTAACCACAAATCAAAAACCACTATTAAATATGCAAAGAATAAAGAGAAAGAAATCCAAATATACCACTAAAGAAAACCAGCAAATCATGAAAAAGAGAAAGATGAGAGGATCTGAGAAAATCTTCAGAAACAACCATAAAATGAGTAATAAAATGACAATAAGTAAATATATATCGATAATTACTGCGAATGTAAATGGAGTAGATGCTCCAACCAAAAGACACAGGGTGACAGAATGGATTAAACAAGACCCATCCATATGCTGCCTAAAGACACCTACAGATTGAAAGTGAGGGGATAGAGATACATCTATCATGCAAGTGGATGTCAAAAAAAAAAAGCTGGAGTAGCAATACTTATACCAGACACACCAGACTTTAAAACAACAACTGTAACAAGAGACAAAGAAGGACACTACATAATAACAAAGGGGACAATCCAACAAGAAGATTTAACAATTGTAAATATTTATGCACCCAACATGGGAGCACCCAAATACA
The DNA here is from genome assembly GCF_004348235.1 of Phoca vitulina. Taxonomy (NCBI): domain Eukaryota; kingdom Metazoa; phylum Chordata; class Mammalia; order Carnivora; family Phocidae; genus Phoca; species Phoca vitulina. The sequence continues at coordinate 12,185,330 of NW_022589710.1, read as the reverse complement.
TAAAGCAACTATTAAACATAAAGAAACTAATCAATAATAATACAATAATAGTAGGAAACTTTAACACCCCATTTACCTCAATGGACAGATCATCTAAAGTGAAAATCAACAAGGAAACAATGGCTTTGAATGACACATTGGACCTGATGGACCTAACAGATATATTCAGAACATTCTACCCTAAAAGAGCAGAATACACATTCTTTTCAAGTGTATATGGAACATTCTCCAGAAGAGATCACATATTAGGCCATAAAAAAAGCCTCAGCAAATTCAAGATCAAAGTCATACCATGCTACTTTCTGACCACAATGCTATGAATCTAGAAGTCAACCACAAGAAAAAATCTGGAAAAATCACAAATACGTAGAGGTTAAATAACATGCTACTGAACAATGAACGGGTCAATGAGGAAATAAAAGAATAAATAAAAAAGTACATGGAAACAAATGAAAATGAAAACATAACAGTGCAAAACCTTTGGGATGCAGCAAAAGCAGTTCCAAGAGGAAAGTTTATAGCAATACAGGCCTGACTCAAGAAGCAAGAATAATCTCAAATGACTTAACCTTACACCTAGAGGAGCTAGAAAAAGAACAACAAACAAAACCTAAAACCAGCAGAAGGAGGGAAATAATAAAGATTAGAGCAGAAATAAATGATATAGAAACTAAAAAAACAATAGAAAAGATCAATGAAATCAGGAACTGGTTCTTTGAAAAAAATCATTAAAATTGATAAAAAGAGAAAGGACTCAAATAAATAAAATCACAAATGAGAGAGGAGAAATAACAACCAACACCACAGAAATACAAACAATTATAAAAGAATATATGAAAAATTATACGCCAACAAACTGGACAACCTAGAAGAAATGTATAAATTCCTAGAAACATATAACCTCCCAAAACTGAAACAGGAAGAAATAGAAAATTTGAACACTGATTACCAGCAAAGAAATTGAATCAGTAATCAAAAAACTTCCAACAAACAAAAGTCCAGGACCAGATGGCTTCACAAGCAAATTCCACCAAATTTAAAGAAGAGTTAATACCTATTCTTCTCAAACTATTCCAAAAAATAGAAGAGGAAGGAAATCTTCCAAATTCACTCTACAAGGCCAGCATCACTCTGAGACCAAAACCAGATAAAGACACCACAAAATAAGAGAACTATACAGGCCAATATCTCTGATGAATATAGATGCAAAAAACCTCAAGAAAATACTAGCAAACTGAATCCAACAATATGTTGAAAGAACATTCACCACAATCAAGTGGGATTTATCCCTGGTTGCAAGGGTGGTTCGCAAATCAATTAACATGATACATCACAACAATAAGAGAAAAAATAAGAACCACGTCATTTCAATAGACAGAGAAAAGCACTTGACAAAGTACAACATCCATTCATGATAAAAAACCTTCAACAAAGTAGGTTTAGAGGGAACATACCTCTACATAATAAATGCCATATATGAAAAACCCACAGCTAACATCATCCTAAATGGGGAAAAACTGAGAGCCTTTCCCCAAGATCAGGAAGAAGACAAGGATGTCCACGCTCACCACTTTTATTCAACATGGTACTGGAAGTCCTAGCCACAGCAACCAGACAACAAAAAGAAATAAAAGGAATCCAAATCAGTAAGGAAGAAGTAAAACTTTCACTATTTGCAGATGACATACTATATATAGAAAACCCAAAAGACTCTAACAAAAAAGTGCTAGAACTGATAAATGAATTCAGTAAAATTGTAGCATACAAAATCAATCTACGGAAATGTGTTGCATTTCTAAATACCAATAAAACAGCAGAGAATGAAATTAACAATCCCACTTAAAATTGCACCAAAAATAATCAAATACCTAGGAATAAACCTAACCAAAGAGATGAAAGACCTGTACTCTGAAAACTATAAAACACTGATGAAAGAAACTGAAGATGACACAAAGAAATGGAAAGACATCCCAAGTTCATGAGTTAGAAGAACAAATATTGTTAAAATAGCTATACCACCCAAAGCAATCCACACATTTAATGCAATCCCTATCAAAATACCAATAGCATTTTTCATAGAGCTAGAACAAACAATCCTAAAATTTGTATGGAACTACAAAAGAAGCAATCTTCAAAAAGAAAAGAAAAGCTGGAGGCATCACAATTTTAGATCTCAAATTATATTACAAAGCTTTAGTAATCAAAATAGTATGGTACTAGCACAAAAATAGACACATAGATCAACAGAATAGAAAACCCAGAAATGAACCCACAATTACATGGTAAATTAATCTTCAACAAAGCAGGAAAGAATATCCAATGGAAAAAGGACAGTCTCTTCAATAAATGGTGTTGGGAAAACTGGACAGCTACATGCAAAAGAATGAAACTGGACCACTTTCTTATACCATACACAAAAATAAACTCAAAATGGATTAAAGACCTAAATGTGAGACCTGAAACCATAAAAATTCTAAAAGAGAACAAAGGCAGTAACTTCTCTGACATTAGCCGTAGCAACTGTTTTCTAGCTAGGTCTCCTGAGGTAAGGAAAACAAAGGCAAAAGTAAACTATTGGGACTTCATCAAAGTAACAATCTTCTGCACAGCAAAGGAAACAATCAACAAAAGTAAAAAAATAACCTACAGAATGGAGGAAGATATTTGCAAATAACATATCTAATAAAGGGTGAGTATCCAAAATATATAAAGAACTTACAAAATTCAACACCCTCAAAAGAAATAATCCAATTAAAAAATGGGCAGAAAACATGAACAGACATTTCTCCAAATAAGATATCCAGATGGCCAACAGACACATGAAAAGATGCTCAATATCACTCATCATCAGGGAAATGCAAATCAAAACTACAATGAGATATTACCTCATATCTGTCAGAATGGCTAAAATTAACAACACAAGAAACAACAGGTGTTGGTGAGGATGTGGAGAAAAGGGAACCCTTGTACACTGTTGGTGTGAATGCAAACTGGTGCAGCCACTGTGGAAAACAGTATGGAGGTTCCTCAAAAAGTTAAAAATATAACTACCCTATGATCCAGCAATTTCACTACTGGGAATTTACCCAAAGAATACAAAAATATTAATTCAAAGGGATACATGCACCCATATGTTTACAGCAGCATTATTTACTATAGCCAAATTATGGAAAAAGCCCAAGTGTCCGCTGATTGATGAATGGATAAAGATGATGTGTGTGTGTATATATATATATAATGGAATATTATTCAGTCATAAAAAAGAATGAAATCTTGCCATTTGCAATGACATGGAGCTAGAGAGTATAATGCTAAGCGAAATAAGTCAGTCAGAGAAAGGCAAATACGAGATACGATTTCACTCGTATGTGGAATTTAAGAAACAAAACAAATGAGCAAAGAGTAAGAAAAAAAAAAGAGAGAGAGAGAAAGAGAAACTAAGAAACAGACTCGTACACCATACCAATGGTTACCAAAAGGGAGGTGGTTAGGGGATGGGTTACCAGAAGGGAGGTGGGTGAAGGGATGGGTTAAATAGGTGATGGGGATTAAGGCGTGCACTTGAGCACCCAGTGATGTGTGGAATTGTTGAATCACTATATTGTACACCTGAAGTTAATATAACAGTCTATGTTAACTAACTGGAATTAAAAACTTAAATTTTTTTTTTTTCTTTAGGGCTTTCCAGTCTGCAAAGTGATTCTACAAGAAACTACCTTTGTCCAAGAGCTGGGGCTGGAATTTCTTGATCTCAAATCCATGGCCATTGACATGATGGCTACAAAGACATTCTACTCTCTCTTGAACCTATTCCAGATTGGCTTTTGTCCCCATAACTTCACTAAAACTACTCTAGTAAAGGTCAACAATCTAATGGACAATCCTAAATACTCATGCTGCTAGACCAATCTGCAGCATTTGACACTGCAAATTCCCCTCTTCTTGAAATACTTTTTTCACTTGGCTTTTGGGACATCATTCACTCTTTGTATTTCTAAACCAATGGCTGCGCCTTCTTTGCCTCACTTTTACTGTGTCTTTCTCATCATCCTGGGCACTAAATGTCAGAGTAATCCAGGATTCATACTAAAACGTCTTCTCTATCTTCACTTACTCCCTAGGAGATCTCATCTAGTCCCAGGACTTTAATGCCATTTCTGCACAGGCAACTCTCAAATTCATTTCCTTAGATCCAATTCCTCCCTTGTACTCCAGGCTCATATGGCCAATAAACTACTCAACATCTCCACTTGAATGTCTAATAAATAAACACTTAAAATTTAACATATTAAGACACAATATTGGAGTGCCTCGGTGGCTCAGTCATTAAGCGTCTGCCTTCGGCTCAGGTCATGATTCCAGGGTCCTGGGATCAAGCCCCACATCAGGCTCCCTGCTCCACGGGAAGCCTGCTCCTCCCTCTCCCAGTCCCCCTGCTTGTTTTCCCTCTCTCCCTGTGTCTCTGTCAAATAAATAAATAAAATCTTTAAAAAAAAAAAAGACACGGGGCGCCTGGGTGGCTCAGTCGTTAAGCGTCTGCCTTCGGCTCAGGTCATGATCTCAGGGTCCTGGGATCGAGCCCCACATCGGGCTCCCTGCTCTGTGGGAAGCCTGCTTCTCCCTCTCCCAGTCCCCCTGCTTGTGTTCCTGCTCTCGCTGTCTCTCTCTCTCTCTGTCAAATAAATAAATAAAATCTTTGAAAAAAAAAAAAAGACACAATATTAATTCCCATACATCCCCCATTACACCTGCTCTTTTTCTGCAGCTTTCACCGTAATCAGTTGCTCCATGTCATCCAAGATTAGCTGTCAACCTCACAGTTACTCCATGTCAGAAACTCTGGAGTCATCCTCGACTCCTCTCTTTTTCTTACTCTTATACCCAATTCAAGAGCAAATCCCCTGGACTCTAATTTTAAAATACATCCAAAATCCAACTATTTCTCATTATGTTTGCTGTTACCACTCAGATCTGAGCCACCATCACTCTTCAATTGGGTAATCATAATAACCCACTAACAAGTCTCCCTGCTTCCACCATTACTTGCCCCCTCTCCAATTCACACATAATCTGTTCTTTACCCAGCAGTATAATCATATTGCTCTACTTAAAACTTTCCAGTGATTTCTCACCTTGTTTAGAGTAAAATCCAAAGTTCTTATATAGACTACACAACTCTCCATAATATGGCCCCCTCAGTATTTCTATGATCTCATATTCTACCGCTCTCCCTCATGCTTGTTTTATTGCAGCCACACTGGCCTCCTTGATGTACTTAAAACATGTCGAGCATGCTCCCACTTCTGGGTTTTCATGCTTATTATCTCCTCTGACTGCAATGCTCACCCCAGATACCCACATGGCTTGCACCCTCTTCCCATCATGTTTCTGATCAAAAGTCATCTTCTTAATGAAGCCATTCCTGTATATGCCCTATATAAAATAGCACCATCTATTATTTTCGACTCTTGTTATTCTGCTTTATTTTTCTCTGTAACACTTACGAGGAAAAAAGAAACACTACATGCTAATTTTCTGCCTTTTCCTTCCAGAATGAAGGCTCCTCAAGAGCAAGGACTTTCTGTTGTTTAATTCCGTATTCCCAGCAGCAAGAAGAAATCCTACCTCCATATAGATATTTATTAAATATTTGCTATAGGGGCGCCTGGGTGGCTCAGATGGTTAAGCGTCTGCCTTCGGCTCAGGTCACGATCCCAGGGTCCTGGGATCGAGTCCCGCAACGGGCTCCCTGCTAGGCGGGGAGCCTGCTTCTCCCTCTGCCGCTGCCTCTATCTCTCTCTCTGATTCTCATGAATAAATAAATAAAACAAACAAACAAAAAAAATTTTTTTTAAATATTTGCTATAGAATGAAAAACTTCCACGCATCCTTCAAGACCTCTTTTCCAGAGATCCCTGACCTGCTCAAGGATAACAAAGCACTTTCTTATCTCTCCAGACTCCCAAAGAATTCTGTTTTTCATCTCTTCTGTAAACCTATGATCTCTTCTCACTATTTGATGATATCCTAAATTGATTTGATTTTGATTGTATTTGATTCCCTGGCACCTAGCATAACATCATTTAACAACTATTCAATGAATTAATGAATGAATGACTTGATAAAAGACCTGTATTATAAACACAAATTTGGGGTAAATAGAATAAGTCTCCCCTCTCTCCCACCCTCACACTTCCACTTTTATTTTTCTTCCAACCACCCTGACCTGAACTCTGAAACTTACTATTAGCCTCTCCTTTACCCATGCCTTCCTATAATCACATTCTCTTACTCTTGCCTCTTATTAATCCTAGATAAGTGATCTCAGAAACTTAAAGCACAAATAGAAATTTTCTAAAGTGCAAATAGAACATTTAAAGCAGTACTGAAGTTAAATACCTAACAGTCCATCTTCACCCTGCACTTTCTTTAGGGAGACAATATTCCACAGGAAATGTATCACCAATAAAATATATCACCAATATATCACCAATAAAAAAAAAAGACAGTGGGTATCAGGGGTGGTTATGCTCCTAGTAGTGGTATTTCTTAAGACATTCTTAGAAGGATTTGTAATAAAAGAGATTTAAAATACAATATTCAATTTTATGCACTTCCAACTTCATTATCAGCACTACCTTCATCATGGAAAATTATTGTTAAAGCCTATGATACATCATGAGCAGCAGACAGAAAAATGCCTCTGGGGATCATACTTACAAAGGCAAATATCACAATTGTCAAGCAGTTATCCACAAATAAGACATCTGTCAAATGGGTATTGATCACCCCTTCTTTATACAAAGAGAGATTACAGAACTGTGGAATATTAGAGCAAGCAGCCCAAGAAACAAACTGACTTGCCTAAGGTCACTCAACAAATGACCAAATCAGAACTTGACTCATCCTTGAACTCAACTTCAGATTCCTCATAATGCATGCTTTCTACTAACCAAGGTCTCTGTAGAGAGGATTACCCATGCACACACATGTGCATAAATTCTATTCATATTAAGGCGTGTTTCCTTTTTTCCCTATCCATGATGGTAATAACAAGAATTAAAAGCTCTTTGATTATAAAGTAAACTTCCATTTTTCCTTCTTGATAGGTTTTCAGATTTTCCTCTAAAAGTATTTAAAAGTACTACTCAAGTTGTTCTTAGTTATCTAGAGTGGTTTATGCTGCCATTAGCTTCTATAGCACCATCATTAGAAAAATGGGCTGTACTTCGTCTTAAACCTCCACATGCAGCCAAAATTGGGTTGCTTTAAAGGGCAAGATGTCAAAAGCAGATAAAGCCTTTGTACTGTAATGAGCATAATGATGAATAATGGTACTTATGTGCAATAAATGATGCCCTGCCCATAAACAGCCTCTCCACCCAGATACTCTATTTAATTCAATAATATATTCCAGATAATTTGTGGAACTAGATGAGAAATTACCTTAACCAAGAAGACTAACTGTGGAATTCACTAAAACATACCATGTTGAAAATAATTAATGGAAGCAGAGTTTGCAGAAGTAAAATTATGGCATTAAAAAATCCCATTACATGAATTCTTCTTCCAAGTGGCCTGCCTCATAGCAGCTGAAGAAATAAGGGCATGAATGATGTTGGTAATAAAAGACATGCTAATAATATCCATGTGCCATAGTATTCGGTGCTTTTGTGTTTGTTTTAGGAACAGAGATGATAATCCATATAATCATCATCATCTCCCACCTCGACTACTTCAAAATCCAACTGATCCCCTTACTAACTATATTCCACAGAACAGAGTAAACTTTGAAAAACTTAAATCATATCACATCATTCCTCTAATCAAACTATTTTATGGTTTCCCACCAAAATCTGAATAATCCAAAATCCTTACCATGCCCTACAAAACTCCAACAGGATCTATTTTGGGCCTAGCTCCTCTCTGACATTGTCTCCTACTATTCTCCCCCCTTGCTACTTCATGCTAATTACACTTGCAATATTGACAGTTCTTTTTTTTTTTTTTTTTTTAAGTAGGCTCCACAGGGTGTGGAGCCCAACACAGGGCTTGAACTCATCACCCTGAGATTAAGACCTGAGCTGAGATCAAGAGTCATACGCTCAACGGACTGAGCCACACAGGCACCCCGGTATTGACAATTCTTGAATACTCTATAAACTATCCCTGCCTCAGAACTTTTGTTTTTCCCCTGGAACTAATTTTTGCATATATTGCTTCTTTATCCCATTCATGTCTCTGCATATATATATCACCTCCAACTTCTGTTTCCAGCAATGTAGCAGACTAGGTATCTTGAAAAAACACCTTCCCAGTATAGCCAAAAATGCTAGATAATACATTTTAAATATTCTAATGCATGTTATTTCAATTTATTATTTTATTATATTATTTATTATCTATTAATTTTTAACAATAGATATATTTATAATAGTTAACTGATAGTAAATTATCTAGCTAGAATGCTAGATGATATATTTTTATTTTTAATGTATAGTTTAATGGATAAGTTTTTTAAATCCCAGAAACCAAAATGTTAAAGCAAAAACATTAATTACAAAATACTGTTTTCAGTGTTCTCTTACTTTTTGAGATAATGTTTTCACTTTAACGTTTTGGTTTCTGGGACCGAAAACAAGTTTTCCCATGGGGAGTTCTGCAGTTTGAAAGCACCATATGGTTATCCTACATGAGGCAAAAGGCTCTGACTTTTTTTAAAGATCAAGCCTGTATTTATTAATTCTTTACATCAGTCTCTTCCTCATTAACGAATTTTTAACTGGTGTTTTAGAGCCATGTTAACACAAATAATTTAGGTATCACTTAAAGATTTATGATTTTCCCTGTTCATTTAAATTTTTTCTATATATTTTTAACGTGCTTTTTTGTACATTATAAATGCTTTATTATATTTATGCCAAATAAAAAATTATAGGAAATGTACCAGATATTGATATACTTGTTACTGAGATTAAATCTCTATTAATATTTTGCTTTTATTTAACTATTCTCTTTATCTTTATTGTCAAAAAAAACAAAACATTACAAATAGAAGTATAATCTCACCTTCCATCCCTATCTACCCAGAAATAACCCCTGCCTAAAATAGTGTTAACAAACTCATACACGTTTTGTTCTTCCTTTGAGTAAACCTCCTAAATATTTGGTACTATATCTATACTCAACCTTTTTTTTTTTCTACAAGATTATGTTTTCAAGGTTTTTGCACATTGATACATTCAAATCTAGTTCATTCATTTTCATTTTTATGCTTCCCACTGTGCCAAATTACCATGTATTTTTCCATGCCCTATTTTCAGAAAGTTAGGTTTTCTTAGCCTTGTAAAATTAACAAATAATTCAGAAATAAGCATCTTTGTACATGCTTCCTTGACCACGAGTTTCTCCCTGATAAGCAAGCCCCAGAAGTAGAACCACTGAGTTACAGAGTATACGCACTGTTGATTTTACTTGCTACTTCCAAATTGCTCTCCAAAGTGATTAGATCCATTTTCTCTCCCAGCTGTGCATTAGAGTTCTTATTTCTCCATGTTATCACTAACAGTTAATATTATCAAAATTAATAAATTTTAAAATATAAAATGTTGTATCTTTGCTTTAATTCACATTTCCTAATTACTAAAGAAGTTGGACATCTTTGCATATATTTATTGGACATCTATCTTCCTCTGTGAATTTATTATTATATCTTTTGACAATATTTCTTTTTGAGATTTTCAATTTCTCATAGCATTTTATATATTCCGGACACAGATATCTTACTGGTAATATGTGCATGACTTTTTTTGTAGCTGTTTTCCCTATGACTTGTATTTTCATTTTTGTCACCTTTTATCATACAGAAGTTTTATGTTTTAATGTAGGAAAATGTATCTATTCCTTTTTGCTTTTTGCATTTAAAATTATCTACTAACGGCATAAAGAAATTCTCCCATTTTATAGCTTTGCTTTTGGTATTTAGATTTTTAACCTATCTGAAATGTATTGTTGTGAATGGTGTGATATGGAAATCTAAATTTATCTTGTACTATATCATAGCCAATATCCTCAGAATTATTTGTTAAATAGTTCAACCTTTTCCTACTGATTTTATTACCTCCCTCATATATAAAACTCCCAAATATACCCTGGTCTGATTTTAGTCTCTCTATTCTGTGTTAGTCTGTCTACCTGGGCAAGTACCTCACGGTTTTAAATAATACAGATTCATATTACTGCCTAGGAGCTGTAAAATGACTCATCACCTTTTGTTGTTTTTTTTCTAGTCACCAAGGCTGAGTTTAGGCTTTTGTATCCTGCCCCTTCCATCAGTCAGTCAAGGGCTGCAGGCTGCCCCCACGGTGGGAGAGCCAAACTTCTGGGGCACTTCTGAGTAAGGTGGCTCCCTGAGCCCAAGGACAATTTTCTGAAGTGTGCAGTTGTAAGCCATTAGCAGCAAACACTCCAGCAGCAGGAAGATGCGGGTACTGGCTTAGCAGAAAGGATATGGGTAGGTTTCTAGTACTGCGTCTCAAAAGGAAATAGATGGCACACTCAAATTAGGGTAATTTAAAGACAGTGTATTTGCAAAGACTATTTAAAAAGTTGTGCTTGGGGTTAGGTAAACTACAAGGGATGAAGCTGTTACATTCCTAGAGCTGGGGGGGAGGGGGGGGATGATGAGATAGAGCAGTTACTTGAATCAAGAAAGGTTCCAGAAGAGAAAGTTGCCTTGACAGAAGCAATGACCTTCATCAGGCTGGGGTGACTACTTAGGCCGGGAGGGGGCTGGGGGGTTAGGGAAGCAAATACCCCAATTTCTCCCCTTCCTCCCTCTGACCTCCTGCTGGGCTCCCCATTTGCTAAGCTCAATGGGAAACCAGGGGAAGTTTTTATGTTGTTCATACAGGACAATCCCCTGGAGAAGAGCTCAATGGGAAGGGTGGAGATGAATCTCGACAATGTTTTGCACAAAGGCAAATAAAAGATGTTTCAGACAAACAAATGTCACCTCTGAGCAGTCTTTTCAAACAAGCTATCTAAAATAATGTGCCTCCAACCTCTGTCCTTTATCACTATTCTAACCACTTACTCAGTTATCTGCCCTCAATTGAAGCACTTATATTTACATGAAATTATATTTAAAACTTCCACAAAATAATGAGGAAAAAGCAAACCCAAGAACAGAAAGAAGGGCAAAGTACAAAAATAAACAATTCACCAAAGTATAAACGTTTAACTACATTAATAATCAAATAAATGAGATGTATTTTAAAATACATACATAATTTTTTTACCTAACAAATTGACAAATATTTAATATAGCAATTTCCAATGATAGGGTTTGGGAGAAACACACTAAGGTGGGACTTTAAAATTGGTGTAATATTTCTGAAGGGTAATTTGAGAATTTCTATCAAAATTTTCGAACATGCTATTTTACCCAGCCATTCCTCTCTTAGGGACGTACTGTGGGAAATAATTCAAGATGTTCCCAAAGATAAGAGTTATTTACAATGGCTAAAAACTACCAAAAATCTATAAACCCAGTAACAGGAAACAGTGATACCTAAGCGACTACGTGGGTTCGTAAGTGGGTACAAAATTCCAAATTTAGCCTCATTAGCCCTGTGTTCCAACCATGAGAACTCACAGAAGCAGGTCCACTGTGAACGCATTTAGCACCAGGTTTCCCACAAAGGTACCTTGTGGTCAGGCGAAGGGTGGCCCCTTCTGCAGCCAGAGCGACCTCCATCTTCCGGGGAGGACCTCGCCTCACCGGAGCGGGCGCCCAGCCAGCAGCCCGGCCAAGCCACGCCCCCTCCGTCGCCGCGTATTTCCGCCTGGGAGGGTGGGCGGATATGTCAGAGACTTTCAGTCGTAGTCCCTGGATGGTAGCTTCGCCCCTTTGGCTCCTCGGCAAAGCACGCACCCCGTAAGTCTGATTGGTGAGTATTGATGTTTGCAATACAGAGCTAATTTAACTAATTGGTTAACTAATTTAGCTAACTGATTATCCTTTTAACTGAAATTCATTTTTATGTTATAAATGAGATGATTCATTGTTTATTACTCATTGTGTAATCTGTTCCCCACTTAGAGGTTTAAAACAATGAACGTTTATTATCCCACAGTTTCTGTGGTTCAGGAACCTGGGCACAGCTTAGCTGGCTCAGAGTCGTTCATGAAATTGCAGGCAGGCAGTCAACCAAGTCTGGGTTCACTTGACCCAGGAAGGATCAGCTTCCAAGCTAACTCATGTCATTGGCGGGATGCAGTTCTTCGGGGCTGTTGGCTGAAGGCCTCCTTCTGTTCCTGTCCATAGGACAGATCCCATATGGCAGGCAGCTTCTCTCAGGGTAAGCCAGAGAGAGTGCAAGATCCTAAGAAAGAAGCCACAGTCTTTTTGTGACCTAATCTCAGAAGTGACATCTATCATCATTTTTGCCACATTCTGTTGGAAGTGAGGCACTAGGTCCAGCCCACACTCAAAGAGAGGGGGTTACACACAGGCAGGAACACCAGGAGGCAGGGATCACTGGGGCCATTTAGCTGCTGCCTATCAGTCATTAATATGAAAGTCCTTGAAAGTCTTAAGTGACTAAGACTTGCTGAGTAACCCCTTATCTAATCACAATGGAGGTCCGACAGAAAGGGTGGAGGAAGGGGCCCAAAAGAAGCACCGAATTTGCAAAATAGATGGGTAAATATCTAACATCAGGGTTTTTTCTGATTTAGTTTGGTGAAGATTTTCACTGACTAGGGGAGGTTCTTGGCCCCAGGGGAAGGAAAAGGGGAGTGGATAGGTACTGACAGGAAAGGCAAAGGGTGGAAGAAAGGATAGAAAATGTCTCAGAAACCAAGAGAAGGGTCGACCAGGACTGCTTCACAATTTTGCCAAGGGCTAATTCAGCTTTATCACTGCAGTGTCGCTTCAGCCCTTGTGGTCTGAGGGCTCATTTCTGGTGTGAATTATCTAGGCCTCTTGTGACTCATCTGCTTCTTCCTGCTTTATGCACATTCTTGCCATTTCTTGCTCCTTTGTACCACAGGAAAATTCAGAAAGGAAAGAGGAGGTAGTAAAATTCACAGCAATCCAGTGTTTTATTGCACTTTATCTCCAGAGTGAAAGAATAACATTCTCCACTCTCTTTCCAATGCCTATGTACTTACACAGATAATTGGATAAGTTAACGGGGAAACTCTAAATAATTGCACAATTCAGCACAATCAATTTGAGGAATTAAAAAAAAATTGTTTTGACCTAAAATCTCTCAAATGTGGGACCTCAGTCAATTTATTTGTCAATAAATTGGTACCCCTCTTTCTCAACATCTGTGGGAATACTGTTTTTCCTCCTGAATTGACACAAACGATCTCATCCTTCCACCTACAATTTACTCAGTGAGACATGTGAAAAGTGGGATCTATTTTTGGCTCCCTAGCAAAGCTGCTAAAGGGTATAATCTTTTTCTCTGCCCTGCCTGGGATGGGCGAGGTGACATAGGAGGTCTTTTCTATTTCTAATTTTTACAACGCCTTTCAGCAAACAGCAGGTAAACAATTTTAATACAAGGCCATTTTCATTATGTGTCTACTAGAGAATATGTCCCTGCATTAAAATAAACAGTAATAATACAAAAAAAGTTTGCTCATACAATAATAGCAACCTTCCTAAATTACAGTGATTGTGCCACCCAGCAGTATAATACAAAATGTGGTTTTTATCTCAAAAGACACAGAATTTATTATTTTCCACCTACCTGGCATTTTAGAGCAATTGGAACCCGGTTTCTGAAAGAACAATTCAGTACATTAGCTCTCAAATACAAAAAATATATTTTCAGCATTGAAATGACTCATTCACACCTCAACAAAATGCTGTCCACCCTGCCCTGGTAATTATGTCACGTCTGGTGTATACTAATTTACACAGTGTATTGTTTTTCTGCATAATTAAGGCTATTAAGCTGAATTCTGAGGCGGTGGTTAATTAATTAAACAAGCACGCAGAGAAGTTACTGACAGAGTCAAAGCCTTGTTTTCACTCTCCTGGTGGGCAAGATGCTAAAGAAATGGGTGAGAAGGGCTGTCACCTGGAACTCTCCTTCAGTCACAATTTTCTATTCACAGGGAAAAGTACAAAAGTCATTTCCCAGAAAGCAGACACTTTAATTCATTGCCCCACAGTCTCTCACCACCGAATCACCAAGTATGACATAGTATTTAAAAATAAAAGCATATAATGAGACCGACTACTACTTCTCCATAGTTTCATCAAAGTAAAGGATTTTCCAATATACTGACTTTGACTTGGATACTACCTTTTCATGGATCATCAGCTAGATTAAGTCAGGGAAAGGTGCTCTCTCCAGACTTTTCATTCTTTTCAGGGCCACCCCGAACTCCAAATTCATCCAGAGTAGTAGACCTATCATTCACTGACACATATGAGAAAATCCCAATTGGCCTGGGTTTCACAGTCCTTAAACAATTATAACATTTCTGCTTTTTTCCACACAACACCAGTGCTGTGCTTTGCACCCAGTACACTGGAAAGTGGGATGCCCAGAAGCAATGATTCGAAGTATCTTTTCTTCACAGTTATGTAGCCTTTTCAAACATGTCCTCAAACACTAAAAAAATCTTTAGACATGTCTTTTATATGTTCTTTATGGGTTTTTGTTTTGTTTTGTTTTTAAGTAGGCTACACACCCAATGTGGAGCCCAAAGCAGGGCTTGAACTCACCACCCTGAGATCAAGACCTGAGTTGAGATCAAGAGTCGGATACTCAATCGACTGAGCTACCCAGGTGCCCCTTTAAAAAAGCTTTTTATAAATGTAAATTTGTATTACAACATAAAGATGTATTTCACAATGACTTAATTTTTGGAAAATGTTATTTCTCTCTTTCACTACTCCTAGTGATTATTTGATTATTACTCCTATACTAATCATTATATAAGTAGTAATTGAATCTTACTAGCGTTACTATGTCCAAGAACCCAGATCTGTGTCAGGAGAAGAGGGGAACCCACTGTATGAGGAGATGCTATAAATCAGACAAATGCCAGTATATGGTAGTATTCTGTGTACGTTCTTGCAACATAATTAGGAGATCAAGTATAAGAAAATTCAGAATTCTTTAATGCACTTAAAATCACTGTCATGAAGCAATGGATGGCGAATTTGCATGTGAAAGGAGTGTGAACAGCATGTAGGAAGAATTGTGAAATTACTATAGTATTTATTATTATAACTTGGTGTCATGCTAGTCTCATTTTAGAATGAACTATAAGAATAGATTAAATTAGTGCCATTTTCTTTCCTTGTTAACATCTTTGTCACAAGAGCAAGCTGTCAGAATTTTATCTAAAATAGTCCATGGATTATTCCTCATGATAGTTGGCCATTTCTAAACTCTGGGCTTTGATTGGTTGTTCTTACCCCTGTCCTTGCAGACATGTGGGTTGAACACGGGGAAATAATAATCTTTTAAGAAACTAATCAGGTTGCAGACACTCTGATAAAGGTAGGAAAGACAGTATAATGTTACAATTTCAAAACAGCCTTTGATCATAAAACATTATCTCCTAAGAAAATGCTTTCAACAATTGCTAAAAAAAAAAAATACTTTTTGACACATGACTTTAGAATAGGGACTACTCAGAGATGTGTAATCTTATTAGCATTTCTCTGAGTTTTTTAACTATCATTAGATAATGTACAATGGACATTTCTCTGAGGGGTCAGAAGCACCATGGTCTAGTCAACCTTAAGACAAATGGTGATCAGAATTCGATGATTTGTTACTTTCTTCCTGTGTCTTTATGTCACTCATCGGTCCCCTGGGTTCAGTCTCTACATCTAACATACATGCTCTATTAGTAGGAGTTTTTCAGAGAAACCGAACCAGTAGGATATCAAAGCAGGTTTATTATGAAGAATTGACTCACCCAATTATGGAAGCTGAGAAGTGCCACGATCTGCCTTCTGGAAGCTGGAGACTCAGGAAAACCAGTGGTGTAATTCAGTTCAAGTACAAAGGCCTGTGAAACAGGGCAGCTGATGTAAATCTCAGTTGAAGGGCAAGAAAAGAGGTGACGAGGGCACCCACTTTAGGGAGGGTGATCTACTTTACTGAGTCCACTGATTCAAATGCTAATCTCATTCAGCAACATCCTCACAGACATACTTAGAAGTAATGCTTAACCAGATAAATGGGCATCCCCTGGTCCAGTCAAGTTGACACATAAAACTATCCCAGATGTCCCTTTCCACTGTGATTTTCCTCTCTCACAATTCCCCAAAACGAGGGTGACCATAAGTCTTGGTTTGCCGCGGACTGTCCCACTTTATTTATGCCTGTTGTCTCAGTTTAATTATTAGCAGTGTCTTCTTTCACTCTCAAAAGTTTATATTTTATCGTACTACATAGATATGTCTTAGCTCCCCTACCAGACTATGATTTGAGGACAGAATCTGGCTTCACTCATCTTCTTGGTTATCACAAGGTCTTGAACAGAGTATATACCTAATACTTTTTCAATTAATAAAAACAGACTGCTAAATCACTTCAGTGCCTAAAACTACAGTCATTAACACTTTTGAAAAACTAGTATCTAGAAGGAGAAGATAGCCTTTATTTATACTGAGAAGATCAAACCCTACTTGAAACATCTGTATAAAAAAAAGAAACATCTGTAGAGCAGGTGATGGGGCTGCTGTGTAGAATTTTCAGTGTGTACCTTACATGAGGGCACCCAGCTAAGGAAGTGGGTTCAGCTAGAATTCAGCCTTACTCCATTTGTCATTATATGTGCTATTTGGGCTACTAGAGACCCACTACCCAGTTTCCAGAGGTCTACACAGGTTTTATGAAGCTTATACTATTTTGGGGGTGGTGGGGAACACTTTCAGAATATACGAAAAAAATATGAATACAAAATTAGGTATGCAAGTGAGTAATTATTTAGAATAAGAAATCAAATTTGGAAAAATTATCGAAGTATCACAAAATCTGTAAGAATAATGTAATACTTGTGTTACTTAACTGCTTGACATACCTCTATAATATACTTTTTCACCTGCTTTTTGGCTACAGAATACTTTTTTTTTTAAGTTTTTTTTTTTTTTTAAGTAATCTCTACCTCCAATGTGGGGCTTGAACTTACAACCCTGAGATCAAGAGTCGCATGCTCTACCTACTGAGCCAGCCAGGTGCCCCTGGCTACAGAATACTTAAGTGATTTTTTGATATGTGATATCCAGTTTTCCAAGCATCATTTGCTGAAGAGACTGTTCTTTTCTCATTGAATGGCCTTGGTGCCCTTGTTGAAAATGAACTGACCACATATATAAGGGTTTATTTCTGGGCTCTCAATTCTATTCCATCAGTACGTATGCTATCCTTACGCCAGTAACACACTGTTTGGATTGCTGTATCCTTATATTAAGTTTTGAAATCAAGAAATATGAGTCTTCCCATTTCGGTCTTCTTTTTCACAGTTGTTTTGACTATTCAGGGTCCCCTGAAATTCCATGTATTTCATTTCAATTTTCAAGTCAGGACTATAGCAGCTAGAATAATTTAACTGTAAACCGAAGTGATTGCAAGCTACATAAATGGATTCCCACTGAATCCAAATAATATGCATTCCAAATCAATTTCCACTTAGTTGTATCCAAGAACTGCTCAAGGCCACTAATGCACTACCCTACCTGAGGGGAAGTGTGATGGATGGGAAGTTGAAGTAGAAGGGCACAGATAGCAATGGTTAAAATATCTTCTTTTGGCCAGTTTTGCTAAGACATATGCCCATATGAACTCACTTCTAGGGCCCCGTGTGGGTGAAGTACCCTGAAATTTAGCTTTACCATAAATTTGCCTCTTAGACTTTATGGGCACATAAGAAACCCTCAAATACCTAAATGGCATCAGATAGAAGTTAGATTAGAATTTAACTGAGTGAGACTATTCTGAAGATACTGAATGTACTTATTTCAATCTCTGAGCATGATTGATTGAATAAACTGTATTTTGGGGTCTACACCACACCAAAGCATCTTTGTGGAAGGTAAGTAATAAATCCAATCATCTGAATATATCAACTACACAGTCTCAGGTAACCAGATGTATAAACAAAGCTTTTGGCTTCTCAGTTTAGAACATTATCAGTGAGAAAGCTACCTTTTTGCATCTGTTTCTGTGTCTGTCCCCTCATTGTTCTTAAATTTAAGAACAGAAATTTTTCACCTTTATGTCCCCAACATCTAGCTCAGCATCTAGCCTATTCTGGCTGCATACAGTAGGTACAAATATGTTTTTTTTTTAATCAGTCAAGGGATTAATAAAGGTTTAGAGTATTAAATCACAATTTTTATTTAGTGCTTATTGTACACAAAGCATTATATGGGAAAACTTTCCTCTTGTCCTTCAGGAATCACACTACATTTTAAGAAAATAAGAATTCTAGGGAGACTATCACAATTAATTCAAAGGAATTGAATGGCTCCAAGTGAAATAATAGACAATTAGAAGTTGCTTGTTCACCAGTTTATGGTCAATGTCACATTTGCTCAAGTTCGTCTAAAGCCTTCAGAGTGCAGATGCTCCAGGGCTCTTTTTGTTAAAGAAGAATCATTCCTTCAGTGACAACTTTGTACTGCATGGCAACACCATACCGATCCCTTAGGAATATACTAAGACTGACACATTCTGTCCATGTGGAGCAAATAGTCCAGCAGAACTAGATACACACAATCACAATCACCAGATGACGCTGGGATTCAGCCACAGCAGCTAACGTTCTTTCATTATTAAGGGTGTTCTGGCCCCAGTTTCTAACCTGCAAGGGTGGAGGGGGGATGTGTTTCCCCAACAACAACAACTGCTATCTACCCAAGACAGCATCAATTCCACAGGTAAAGGGGTCAGTCCTACCAGATTGCCCTTACCCACCCCCACCCCCTGCCACACACACTTCAGATGCCAGGGGCAAGTCCAGGTTGTCATCTGGGCTTCAGACGAAATTGCTATAGATCAGAGATTCCAATGACCCTCTCCTTGGGTCCGATTAATTTGGTAGAACAGCTCACAGAACTCAGAGGAACATTTCACTAACTAGATTACTGGTTTCTTATGAAAGGCTATAACTCAGGAACAGCCAGATGAACAAGATACCCAGGGCAAGGTACATGGGAAAGGGCCCAGGGCTTCCATGCCCTCTCCAGGGTGCCAGTCCTCCAACACCTGCACGTGTCCATCAATCCAGAAGCTCTCTGAACTCTCTCCTTTTGGGTGTTTATGGAGGCTTCATTACAAAGGCATGACTGATGAAATCATTGACCATTGGTGACTGAACTCAACATCCAGTTCCTCTCCTCTCCCTAGAGGTCAAGGGTTGGCTCCACTGGCAGCCAGCCCCCATCCTTAGGTGCAGTCCAAAAGTCACCTCAGTAACATAAAAAGATACCTTTATAGTTCTCATCACTTAGGAAATCCCAGGGGATTTAGGAACTCTGTGCCAGAAATGGGGATGAACACCAAATACATATTTCTTATTATAAATCACAGTATCACGGTTAGGTTGCTTGGGTCTCTGTCTCATGCAGTTAGTTGGCAGGTGGCAGCAGCTGCCCAAGTGAGGGAATCCAAGACCCCATCCAGGAATGAGCTACAGATAGCAGTCCGTGCTGCCGGTCTGGTCGGCAGCACTTAGATGCTAACCTGGGACATCAAAGCAGAGAGAAATTGAGAATTGTAACAAAAGGTGTTTTAGTTGAATTGTTGTTATGGACTGAATGTTGTGTCTTCCCCAAATTCATATGTCAAAACTCTAATCTCTATGTGATAGTATTTGGAGGTGAGGCCTTTGGTAGATAATTAGGTCAAAAGGGTGGAGCCCTTTCAAATGAGATTAGTGTCCTTACAAGAAAAAACCAAGAGCTAACTAGCTCTCTTCCCCCTGGTAAGGACACAGTGAAAAGGCAGCCATTGGCAACCATGAAGAAGGCCCTCACCAGAAACCAATGGTGCTGGCACCCCAATTTCAGACTTCCAGCCTCTAGAATGATGAGAAATAAATATATGTTGCAGATAAGTCATCCAATTTATAGTATTTTTGTTCTACACCCAAATTGCCTAAGAAAGCTGTTCTTAAATTTCTTTAATTTTACCTTTTTTGTGTGTGGAGAATTTTGACCTTCAGATATTAACCATGCTTCGTCAGTAGACATGCTGTTTATGAATGAGGACAAATGAAATCTTAAAAAACAAAACTCAACTGCCTGAAGCACCCCAGTCTAAATCTCAGATATACTAAGAGTGGGACTAAGAAAAGTAAATGAGAGGAGAATAAGGCAACATAAAAATGGACATTGATCAGTTGGGTTAGGCAGAAAAGAGACAGTAATGTTTTATTCCCTACAATAAATTTGATACATTCAGCAAAACAGAAGTTTAACTGCTTTGGTATTACAAATTTCAGTATTTTAAAGAGAAATTTTTAACCCGTACCATAAAAAAAAAAAAAAAAAAAAATTGATGTTTGTTAAGTTGAATAGAAACAAGAAGAGGAACTTGTTCCGGGAGTTTAAAACAAAAGGTGCCCTCAGTGAGCGGCACTGTGTTGAGAGGATGTGTACAGGCCTTTGTAACAAGTGGCTTGGGCTGGAATCCCAGCTCTGCCTCTTTCTCACTCTTCAAGTTTGGGCATGTAATTCTACCTCCCTGCGCCTCAGGTTCCTCATCCACATCATGGGGAGGAAGGAAAATACTAATATTTGTACTTGCTATTACTACGCATAATCTCCTATTCCTACTTTAATTATACTAACTTGGTGTTGTGAGGAGTAACTTAGTTAAGTCATTTAATCTGCCTGGCACAGTACCTGGTACTTCATAAACACTCACTAAACCCTCCAAAGAAAATCTATCAAATTTTACTGACATTTTCACCTGGTTCTATAAACTCAGTCTTTTAGACCACTATTATTGCCATAAGTATTGAGTGCCTATTACTACATCATAAAACGGGTAAGAGCATCCAAGTACAGTACATGACAACTTTCAGCATTTAATCCAAAAGGGCAATCCTGGACCCGTGTGCAATTTTTTCTGTATAGTAATTTGTTATTAGGTTCATCTGGAGGTGCCATTTGTGAGACCCCACACAAACCAAACCATTAATCAAAATTAATCACAGAAGTAAGGTAAAAGCCTATGGCCAGCCCCGGGCCAGGGCAGCCTATTGCACAGTCAGAATGCATTAAAACCACGGACACCACAATTTCTTGCACAGGCTGTGGGAGGGGAGAGGAAATAAGCAAACATGTTTTAGAGATTATAGACAATATGATCTTGAAATGAACCTAACTTAATGCCACTTACAGGGTCAGATCAGGGGTGAAGAAAAGAGAATTGGCCCAACACTAGAGCAATTTCTGGCTATAGAAAAAGCCACATATTCTTTTCTTCACTGAAAATAGAAAATACACTGAGAGACAAGAAGGGTTGATCATGGATGCCAAAAATGTACTTTCCATTCTTTGAGGCTTCTAAAGTCTCCTCCTTTATCCATTTTCTATTTTTCCTCCTATTGCCATTCTCTGTTTTTGTCAATGACCTTTCTTCAATCCAACTCAGCCTCTGTCTAATGGCCTGAAGAGGACTTCTTCACATGATGGAAAGCTTTAGATTTAAGATCCAACCCCCCCCCTCCACACACACACACACACACACACACACACACACACACACTTCATTAGAGGGAAAAGTGAACAGCCTCTATGTGCTGGGTGTTAATGAATGTGAAGAAAGATTTTTTTTTTGTATGTGTTTTACACATTATGTTCTTGACTCCTAGAGGTGCTACAATAAATTGCCGCGCTTCATTTACAAGGAGCCATAACAGAAGCAAAATGAGAATCTGGCGACAAATTGCTTCTCAGTCACCCTGGGTCAGGCTGTTGGGGCTAATGAGAAGAGGGGCTCTAATTTTAAACTCCTCCTCAACCAAGCTATTCCTGCATTAATGTTCACTGTTGTAAATTGTAAAGTCAAATGAAGGAGCGCTGTTGAAAATTAACCAGTATTTTTATCCTTTGAGTACCCAATAGAGCATATTTTGGCTTCTGTAGCTGGTGGTTATCGAAGGCGGCTCAGCTTACACCAGGGGTGCCGGCCTCCTCCATGGATTCCCCCCTCCTCGACACAACACCGCTCTCCTAATTCCTTCTCTTTTTCCACCCAAGCCTTCCTTCCACCTTCACAAAGAAAAATCTACTGGCAGAAGTAAGTAGTATAGGTTTTCAACAATTACAATGCGGCCTGCAGGAGCTGTGTTTGAAACCAGCCTTTTTGTGGGTCCATTTAGCAAGATACCACACACAAGCATTAGAAGTCAGAGAACTGTACTATCCATTTAGTCCTGCTGCATGTTTAATGATCTGTAATTGTGTATATGGAGGAAGAGCCAGTAAATCACGGACCCCGTGAGGGCTGGAAGCACTTTGTCATTGGAAGCCTAAAGCAGGATTTGAACAAATAATGAGAAACCAATGCAGCACCTGCCTCTCACAAAATACTTTCCTAATCCCACTTTTTGCCAGTTTATAAAAGTAAACAGCAGGCAAAAAGAGATGCAGGAGAGAGGAAGATGTTTTATCAAACTATGTAGGATTTTGATCCCATGCGGACGAATAGGCAATGACTCAAAATTCAAGGTTTGTATTTTGGGTGTTTTTGGTCATGTGTTTTAAGTGAGTATTAATGAAATGAAGTTCCTCTTGTGTGTAACGTGTCTGTCCGGGTGCATTCTTCCATGGAATCACTACATAAAATACAAATTAACCACACTACCCTAGTCTAATCATTGTAATCAGTTATGTTTTCATGTGTACATTACTGATATATAAGGCTGTTGTAGTTCTTGTGTGTGGTTTAATTGCTTGTTTTTGCATATCTTGTGTGATTGATGATGTTCTAGAAATCTTTTCCCCTAAAGGAGACTTTGTAAATTACTTTGTTTAG
Source organism: Phoca vitulina (assembly GCF_004348235.1). Taxonomy (NCBI): domain Eukaryota; kingdom Metazoa; phylum Chordata; class Mammalia; order Carnivora; family Phocidae; genus Phoca; species Phoca vitulina. The sequence continues at coordinate 12,162,294 of NW_022589710.1, read as the reverse complement.
ATGCTAATGATTGTATTTCATTAGTGGCCCTCTCATCCAGAATCATCTTTAAATGAATGAATATGCCATAATTAAAAATCTGAATTATGAATTACTTTGAAAGGAGACAACATTGTCCCGATTTCCCACTGCGACACAGTGTTATTTCAATTATGTAAATATGTTTAATCATTCCCCTTTTGTTTTTCTAATTATTTAATATTAATGTTGCTTTACCCCTTTATTGCTACAAGAAGGGATATGGCATCTTAAATGAGAGTACTTAGACAAGTGATACACAGATGACTAGATTAAAGCAGACATTTATCAGAATGCATAACCCATTTCAAAAACAAACATGCTATTAACATTCATACTAATATAGCAACACTGGCTATAATTGCACTTCATGAATGTTTTGTCTGTACAAATCTAATGTATTCACAATGAACAATTTCCAATTATTTTTTTCTTATAGAAAGTCCAAAACCCCTGGTGAAAGTTTCAATTATCTTAAGGTGTACATCTGAACCAACCATAAGATCACCATTTTTTCTACAGTAGGAAATGTGCACCTGCTCAAGTACTAATAGACTTGACATATTCAACTTTCACCCATCCACCTTTGAACCTTCAAAAAATGTTTGCATAAAAGAATGTTTTTAAGCCCCCCCCCTTTTTTTCTCACTCACTCCCTGAAGTAGGAGAAATATTAGGAAATTTACTCTTCCACTCAACAGCTCTCACACTAGCCTTCAAGAAGCTACACTTATGATAGAAACATGAACCCAGCAGAGGAGAGCTCCAGAGGGGTCACGGCGTATGACAGTCAACTTTATAAGTTCACACTTCAGGCGTCTTATTCAAACCAACTGCAGAAGCCTGATTTGTTCTTGCAAAAACACTATGCTGACTTCAATTTAGACATTTCTATTTTGGTTCAGCTAGACTACATGGGAGTATGTTCCTCTACCATTTAGTAATTTAGATACTTTCAATATTATTGCTAACTGACTCTTGGGGTATAAGAGCCTTAATTATGTTGGTTTAATATTTTGTGCTTAAATATTGTTATTTGTAAACTAACAGTGGGAAATGCTACAACTTCCCCATGTTTCTTTCTTATTTTAGTGTTACAATAAAATATGCTATTGTTGACTGACTGTTACGTTTTATTAATAATGTTTATAATATTAAGATTATGATTAAAATATTTGGACTTTCCCTACATATTAAAAGAATGAGCAATCTTTAAAGACCTCCTTTCTCAACCACCTTTTTTCCTAACTTGAACCTTTTAGTAACCACAGAGACAAGAATTAGGGTTTAATATTGTATCTGGGTATAACTTGCACACAAATGTGCAAATTACTTTGCTTCATCATTGGCTATGCCTACAAAATACTCAATAACATCATGGTGTCTATACATAGACAAAGATAAAATATTTATTTGTATGTTATAAAGAAAATTGTGTAAACTGTTTTCCACCTAATTTAATACATTCTATTTCTTATATTTTTTTCCTCAGTGAGAGAAAGAAATTTCTCAATGAGAAAAAAATTATCATAGGGAACTACTGATCTTCCCCTAATTAAGGGACACCTTTCCATTAAAATGTTTCATGATTAACAGGATAAAGCCACAGGCTGTCAAGACCAAAGAAAGAAAATCCCAAAGTTTTATGCAGATGAGAAAGGAAAAGTCTTTTTATCGTCAACACATTGATTTTAATAACTCAAATAATAATCCCTGTTGAATTTTTCAGGTAGAAATAATTTTCTAATTATTGTTAATTAGAAACTAATTTTTAATTATTGTTTATACACATCTAACTAGAAATCCTGAAAACTCATAACACCACTATAAAGAACATCCCAGGAATCCCTTGAAACTAATGTTTGACATCTAAAGACCTTTTGCTTTTGGTCAGCTCAATATTCTTTCAATGACCTTAGAATCCACGGGAGGGAAATTCATGAGAAGAGAGTGGGAGATGGGAATTCACAGAAATCTGCAGTTCAGTTTTTAAATCATGATTCTACTGGATTTTCTAAAAGTTAATGATTAGAATTTGATCTAGAATTAGAAATATGCATTATCTGGAAGGAAGATGAGAGAAGTATTGGGAAATCCATACCTACGTGACCTGGATATTCCATTTCAGACACCAATGAAGACGAAAGAAGGACCTGGAAAACCTGTCCTCTGGGAAGCCCCAGCTGCTGCTGCCCAAGACGGAAGACGGGATTGAACAGGCCATAGAATTATGTGAGGGTAACATGTTGGGGAAATAAGTCAAGGCAGGCATATGATGTCCCACCTAAAAACATTCCTGTGTTTCCAACATAGGAGAGAAACCATACTGCTTTCCAGTGTTTGAGGAAGTCTTAGATAGGCAAATGTTTTTTCCACTCAAATCCTCCTCGGACCAAAGTACCCTAGCAGCTTGATTTCAGTAGCTGGATGGAGACAGACACTTAAAAACAGAAGTACACTTGCACTTATCCAAGCCTGGCATTTTAGGAAGATGAGACTCACTCATGTGCTCTTACCAAACATGCACTGAATATAAAACAGAGCCAAAGAAAGGGTCCTACATCAGATCCCTAGGAAATTCCTCTGTTGGGAGTGCTAAAGCCAGGGGAAATGATTTAGGAAGGTCCAAGTTCAAGCATCCATTCTATCCATCCCACTTCTACTCAAAAAGGTCAACATGGGACACTTCCACCTTAATTAATCACCACCATTATGGGAAAGCAAGGTAGAGGGAAGTCATTTTTCTTCCCTGAGTTTTCCTTCATTCATTCAACAAATACTTAGTACCTACAATGAGCAAAACCCTTGCCCAGGGACTTTGGAAGCTACGTTAATTAAAAACAAAAGCAAACAAAACAAAACAAAACCCCTCTTATTCCATTTCCTCAACTTGGTTAGGGCCTGATTCTGAACTCTCAAAGAAACTCCCTTGTCCATGTTTCTCTCTCTCTTGCCTAACTTCCACTTTGGCTAAGTACATTCTGCAACGTCAACAGATGGATTTGAACCCACCAGCATATCAATGCTAGAAAGTAAATAGTAGTTTATACATTCTTAGTTGTATCAGCTAATCTGAAATATGACTTTGGAAAAGGAAAGAAACCTTTATTCTCTGATAAAGCATTTAACTCAACAATTCAGAGCAAGAGGCATAGTGGAGTTGAAAAAGGGATCCTGCATAGAAGGAAACCCTAAAATGAGCCCAGATCCTTTTAGTGTGCGCGTGTGTGTGTGTGTGTATCTTCAAAAGAAGAAATGCATTTGGTTTTAAAAACTTTCAAAAACAGTTTTGAGCCTATAGTTTTACATCACCATTAAAAGCAGTTAATTTGTTGAAACAGACATTTAAGTCTTCATCTTGAAATCCAGCACATAAATATATCTGCTTGAAAATGATTTTTAGTAAAAAAATTCTCCAGTGCTTTGGTTCAGCTTCATGGAGAGTATTCATATCTTTTGCTTTTTTATTTTCTAAATATATGAAACTATTCCAAGTATGAGCCATAAAATAAAATACATGGCTTATCCACTTATTTTCATTTATTTCAATGAGTATTTGGAATAAATGCTTTGTATTCTGTGAATCCTTTTTCTTGTATTTCACATCTTTGGCACTGTTTATTATGTGCCACATCATATTAGGGCTAAATGCTAGTGAATGACTGACGTGGTTTCACAAAATCTATCCCAAATGCAAAAGCAAAGTAATGTGTAGCAGTTATGGAAATGGTGCATCTTATATTTTCTTCTTTTACTGTTTTTATGCAAAAACTAGAGACTTGTGTTCTTCATTTCTTCCCATATGAGTACAGTTTTGACTTTATATGCTACAATCAGGCAAAGCCACATATTCTGAAAAACCAAAATAAGCAGATTCTGTGAACTGTGAACTCTCCTGTACACTGACCAATTGCTTTGCTGTATAGGAAGGAATGTTGATTTGTCTGCTTATTACTCTCTTATATCAAGAACTTGGGAACAGTGAGGAAGGGCGTCGATAAAGAGGGTAAAGGAAAAATCCAATGACATTTTTGCAACTGGCTAAAGTTTTCCTGGGTATATTTTAAAACTCATGAACAAGTTGCTTATTAATATCCATCAGCTGACTAAGCTTCCAACAATTTTCTGAAACAATTTATTAACCCACCCAACAATCAAAATGTAGCTTTTGTGCTAGTGAAAAATAAAACTAATAAAACTATCTATACAATTGTGTAGGTAAAAATGGGAAAAAACTATTATGGCCTGATAAAAGTATTCTTATAATCAAGGTTTAGTCCCATGTTGGAAATGGTAAGATTTTCTTCTCTATTGATATTTTAAAAAATAGTCCCATCTTGAATAGATGATAATAGTATCTTTTATTTGCACAGTATTTAGGACATTTTCTAGTATTTTCACATATCCTCAAAATGATCTTGTGAGATCAGAAAAAAGACTGTGGCACACCTTCTAGAATATGAAATCTAAGGCTAAGAGACTAAGTGGCATGCCCAGTAACAAACTTCCCAAAGAGGTTCCTGAGTCCTATTTGGTGTTATTTCCCCACATCCTTCTATAGGCAACATTATTCTACTATAAATGCCAAGCTTTATTTTTAAATAAATTCTAGAACAAAAGTATGGAAATAAGTTAATTTCTACTTCATTAACTCTATAGTGCTATTCACATTCTCTTTTTGAGATAGATTTAAGTTTTTTAAAGTATGTTCAAAATTATCATTTATGGCTCATTTATTTTCTTTTTATGAAAAACCAACGTGTTTAGACTATTCTCAGAAATTGAAAATCTCTCTCATTTTCCAACCCATACACTTGATCTGTGTGGTGTTGGACCAGCCATCTAGCTGCTGTAAACCTCAGTTTTCTCACCTGCAAAATCAAGGTCATACTAATAATGCCCCCCACAGGGCTGCCTTGGAGTTTAAATATGACATGGGTTGATTGTTAGGCACTCAGCCCAGTGCTTGGGAGCAAGTGGTACAACCAGGATTTGACCTGTGTTTTTCTTGCTTTCAACCACATCTTTAACCTCCCCACTGTAGCAGCTTTGTTGGGACATACTGATAAAAAAAGAACAGAAAAATAAATTGGGGAGAATATAGGATACTAAGATAAAATACTTGGGCTTCAAATTGTAGGCAATTGGAGCCATTGCAAATTTTTGAGCAGAAACTAAAATGTTAAAATAAGGAATCTGGAAAATTATTTTGGAGATATGCATAGATAGAATGGATTGAAGAGGTAGTGTAAGAAATTTGATTTATTAGAAAGACACTATTTCACTTTTCTGAATTACTACTAATATAGTCAAATTGGTAATTACATGAACAAATACAAATTTTTCATAGCATGACAATATTTTCCTGATTTTGTAAGAAGTCAAATTAATTTATACTCTCCCTTAATTACCAATTCTTGCCTTTAGTAATTGGTCTGTGAGTACTGTCTGTACCACAAAGAAGCTAAGGAGAGAATGAACAACCAACCAGCCAAAAAGATATCTCACAAAAAGAAAAATCAAACACAATTTGGAGATGGCCTTGATTTAAGAAACCAATTTTCATAAGGAATGTAAAAAATACAATGTAAAACTAGAATGTTGGTACTTAACAGATCATTTCTGTTTCAATAACATCTTAAAAATAGGTTCATAATAGGGTTAGAAGATTTAGCTCTCTTTAATCTAGAAGTTTTCACTATTTAGGGATGAGGGCCATTTTTTTAATATTAAGAAGTGAAAATACTTTTGTTATCTGCTAATTGAGAAAAATACATAATTATAAAAAGTTACTGTGGATTTGTTAATGCTTGTAAATACATTGCATTAGTTACAATAGCATCTACATTTATCTTTTAAATAGTGTACGTATGTGAAGGCATGTCATTTAATCAATCTCCATACAATACCCAATATTTTTATAAACTCAAGAATCCTTTGTAATAAATTCAGGGTCACTCGGGAGATTGAAAACCCCAAGTTTTCTTATAGAATAATACTATCTTAAAAAAATAATAAGAGTACCACTCATTGCAGAACTGTGAAAAGAATAAAAAAAGAAAACAAAATTCTCTTTTCAACACAATGAAATTGTTAAGAATACAAGTAAGTGATGAGGTTCTCATAGTTCTTTTCAAACAGCAATATTCTTTACCTACTCTCCTGCTCTCGTCCCATCTTCCATCAATATTTATTCTAGAGACCAATTTAAAACCTAAGGGTCATTCATTTTATTCATTCTCTTAACAAACATTTACTGTGAGCTTTATATGTGCCAGGCAGAGATAATGAGCTAACCATCCTTAGTCCTCACCTCACAGTGATTACATTCTAGAAAAGACAGACAGTACTCCAAGTATAATACAAATAAATGTTTCTGACAGTGCCATGACAGAAAAGTACAAGGTGCTAGGAGTGTGGAGAGCAGGGGCACTTGACAGAATTTCAGACTGGAGTTGGTCAGGGAAGAATTCCCCAAGTGAGTGACTTTTGAGCAGAGATTTGAAGAATGAGTAAATGATACCAGTTTAAAAACAAACAAACAAATAAAAGGAAAAAGTTTATAGACAAGAACCAGCTCATATAGGATTTTGTAAGGTACATCAAGGTATTTGATCTTTATCTTAAAAACAATGGGAAACTGCTGTGGTGTCTTTCATTTACTAGCTGTGGGATCAGAACAATTTATTCACCCTCTCTGTGCCTCAGTTTTTATTAAATAAAAAAAATAGTAACTTCTCACATGGATGGATTAAATGAGATGACATGGGTCTAGCCTTTGGCACACTGCCAGACACATATTAAATACCATTTAATGTTAGTCATTTTTATAACGACGTTTTTCTCACTCTCCTTGCTTTGAGGTAGTTTGTATAGCTTTTACACCATTTCACCATCCCCTTATTAGATATTTAGGGACTTTCTTCATGCGATGTGGTTCACAAAACTCCAGGAACTTTATGTATATGGGGAAGGAGAGAGGAAGAGAAAGAGAGGAGTCAACCTGTTTAAGCTCTGTAGTAACCAAAGTCTTGAAATACAGATGAGTTTCAAGCCAAGTCGAGAGGGGATTTACTAGCTACTGAGGAAAGAAAGCCCTTTCCATATGCTAATAGGACCAACAGTAAACATAGCTCTCAGTGATGATTCTGGACACCACCTCTCCTGCTCTTCACATGGTATCTTCATGCCCAGTCCTCTTCTACCAAGCCCATCAACCCTTCTCTCATTTTATCCCCTCACCCATCCCTCATCCCTCCCCAGGTCTAGAAAATCTCTTACAGGTTTCAGGAGGTATATTAATCAGAATGATTAATGCTGGCTACAGCAACAACTGCAAAAATCTCAGTGGCTTAACACAATCAAGGTTTATTTCTCATTCTCAGCGCAGTCTAATACGGGTCATGTGGCTCTCTCTTGGGCAACTATCCTCCAAGCTCAGGGACCCAGGTGCTGTCATCTTTCAGCTGCACAATCTGGTGTTTGTGATTTCTAAGGCCACTAAAGCCTAGCAGGAGAAGACTAGCAGTTGATGCAGAAGGTTTTTAAGGATGAAGTCTAGAAAGAGTGTACTTCATTTTGACTGATACTCCATTTTCCAAAATTCAGCCTCATGGTCCCAGATATCTACAAGAGAGGCTAGAAAATTTAACCTTTTTGTGTGGTGGGGAAAAAAGAAAAAAGACAGTGTAAAGAACACAGCATTGTCTCAGCCAGTGAGTAAGGGAGTCTTGTTCTTTCTCAGGATGTTTTGTATACTCCCTGAGTCCCTTTATTTCCAGCAAAACAGACTGTTAGAATCACTAAACATTCAAACTTACAGCTTACTCTTACCATTTTTGGCTAATGAAAAATGTTTTGTCTCCATTTTAGAAGTGGGGAAAATGAAGATTCAGAGAGCAACATGGGATCACTGGCTTGTCTGAAGTACCTCAAGTCCAAAGAAGAGAAAGGACCCTAAGATTTCCCAAGAACAGTCATTATCATTTTCAGAGACCTTATTATATTAGAATCTGCATGTCCACTGGATATTTGAATTTAATTCGTCCACTATTTATGATGTGCCAACTCTCTCTAAAACCTCTATTGGCAACTACACTTACACAAAGATGAAACATATGTTGGCCCTCAAACATGGCCCTCAAAGACTTTATAGTCTAATGGGAGGGCCAACATTTAAACAACTAAATTTAAGAAATTTTGGTCATTTTATCGTCATTTAATTTAGATATTTATTTATTTATATGTTATAATCAGCTGAAAGTATGGAGAGGGACTCTCATGTTCCAGTCAAATGATTGAATATTCTTCAGGGAATTTGGTAAAAACTCATTGATGAGAAAATATTTTGAAAAGGAGTCCATTTTTTTAAAACACCCATCTTTAATTGATATCCAGAACGGAAAGTTTAATTCCACAGGACTAAGAGACACAAGAGAAGCTCTAGAGCTCCATTAGACAACCACAGAAGGGACCTAAGGGTCCCAGGAATGAACGCCAACTGAGATCTCTGCTTTTCTTCCTTTGAAAAGAGGGAGCTCCTCTTAACTATAGGAAACAAACTGAGGGTTGCTGGAGGAGAGGTGGGTGGGAGGATGGGATAACTGGGTGATGGGCATTAAGGAGGGTACGTGATGTAGTAAGCACTGGGGATTATATGCAGCTGATGAATTATTGAACTCCACATCTGAAACTAATGATGTACTATATGTTAGCTAATGGAATAAAAAAAATTAAAAATATAAAAAAAAAATTTTTAAAAAGGGAGCTTGATAATTGCCAACTCATTGCCAAAGCTGCAAACTTTATTATAACTTAAATCATGCTAAGTAAAGTCAACTTTGAGTTCCACCAACCAATGAATCATACAACTGGAACCAAAGAAACTAAAATGCAAATGTGTATAGATGCTTGCTCTGCCAGTGCGGAATGTGTTCCAGAATATCAGCAGCCCCTGAGAGATTATCAGAAATGCATAATCTTGGGTCCTGCCCAAGACTTATTGAATTAGAATTTCATTTCAACAAGATCCCCAGGTGATCCACATGCACATTAAATTTGGAGAAGCACTGGTATAAAAAAAAGTCTGTAAATTTGGCATAATACTTCCAAGAACCTACAGATTTATAGTCCTCAGACACGTATATTTTACATCAATATAGCATTTTGCTTTGGTGTTTCCTCTCTATCATGAAACAGATGAGAATTTCCTACACCAATAGGCAAACTGATTCAATTAAAGTTGTCTAAATTTTATCACTTCTACAAACAGATGGCAAAATATTTTAATTCACGCAAATGGGATCAAACAAAAGCAAGAATATAAACATTGGTGAAAAGGGGGGATAGGGCTTTGAGGTAGGCACAGAGGTTTATGATCTCAAATTTTGTGTGTATTTCAGCAAATGTTATTTTTTTTTTCCTTTTGGTAGTCCTCTTTCATTATTAAGGGCACAGAATTTCTTACAAATGCACAAATTGATAAATCTTCAAGTCTTCAAAATTTTATAGAAATTTGTGGGTGATGGCTGAAACAGACATAAATTGAAAGAAAATATTATCTTAAACCATCTCTCCCTATTGCAGCCAAATATTCAGAGAGGAAGACGGAAAGGAAAATGGAGGAGAAATTTTTCCAAGGTCTCTATTCTTGGGAGAGGAGAGTGAAAGGAGTAGGGAATGGCCAGAAGTGTTAGAGACCACTAGCTATCAATTTCCAATCCCTTTCATCACAACCCAAAACAGCAAATTACAAATCAGTAGACCAGATATTTCTCTGGAGACTTTTTACAACTTGTTCCCACCGTCACATTACCAATTGAGCTACTCTTGCTAACACGACACTTTTTTTTTTTTAATTAGAGCAATTTGTTTCATAGAATGAGTGATACCTTTCTTAAGATCCCATTCCTGCTGTCTCTGAGCCTCTTTGCCTTGAGGACCCTTCTGCACCCAGTGAGCCTAAAGCAAGTCTTGCTTCAAAAAGAAGCAGAGTGCTGCATTTCAATATTACAGACTACTTCAAAATTATGTTTTCATTTCCCAGAAAGAGTTTTTAAAATGTACTACACTTCAGCGGCTGTATCCTGCCTGAGCCCAGCACCAAGGAGCATCTCAACAAGCTCGGAAGGAACTCACTTTCCTCCTTTTGTTGAAAGATAAAGGTGGGTCAAGAGATGGGTCCAAGTGCTGTCTTGGAGAACCCACCAAGTGAGCCACATCCTGTAGCTTGTGTCTGATTCTTTCCCAGGTCCACGCCCTGGCTCAGGGGTAACTGCAGGAAAGACTAGCCACCACCCTGATTTTCACAGCCAACGAGAGCAGAGACAGTTGCTCTGAGAACCCCCTATGTACAACTTCTGAGAGAAACCCCCAGTTTGAGCCCTTTTCCCCACTGCCTTCACCTCTGCCCCAAGAAGAAAGCATTAAATTTTTTACCTCAGAAGGGCGCCTGCATGGCTCAGTCAGTTAAGTGTCTGACTCTTGATTTCAGCTCAGGTCATGATCTCAGGGTTGTGAGATCGAGCCCTGCACTGGGCTCCACGCTGGCTGTGGAGCCTACTTAAGATTCTCTCTCTTCCTCTCCCTCTGCCCCCCCCAATAATAATAATAATTTTAAAAAATAAAATAAAATTTTTACCTCAGAGAATAGGCTCCCCAAGGAATTAAGCATTACACCTTCAAATAATAATAGAAGAGTGAAATATAACACTTCCATTCTGAAGAGTCTACAGTGCTTTCATATCTGCTTTTTCAATTGCCCATAGAGATGTTTTAATTTAACATTTGGTGGCAGGCATCCCCTGAAAGAACAAAGTGCTAACGTTTTAAATTGAAGAAGGGATGACTTCAGTTCCCCAGGCTGTTATGCTCGTTCCATAGCATTTTATCTTAGATTCACGCTTCTTTGTTACTTTAGGAAGAGAGAAACTTAAAAAGCATACAGTAGGCAAGGATTCATCAGTTTTCACAAAAAGATTTCTCATGGGTTACTTTAAATAAAAAGTTTCCTTAGTAAATATAAACTTTGGTTCAGTTTACAAAATTACTTAGTACAAAGTAGACAGAGAACATAAAATCTCCCAGCACTAGCAACATCTAAATAAAATGAAATCTTAACACAAAATCATAAAGAGGTATTTTTTACTTTGAGGTATTTGATTAATAAACCGCTATGAAGCACACTAACTGTATGCCAGGGTTGGATGCAGGAGAAACAAAATCTAGTGAGATATGCTTCCTGCCTTTGAAGCATTTACAGGACCACGTGGATTTCCAGCACTGTGGGCCACTGTGTGGGGGCTTCTAAGAGTGATCATTTGGAGTTTGTCTCATCACCCATTTTGAGGGAGTAGCCACACACAGCTGCTCCCTCTCCTACACCCTCGTTAGCCCTCGGGCCTCCTTGTCAAAACTACAAGTAACCAGTTGGGACACCAGGAAAATACCCAATGTCCTTTGGGAAAGGAAATTAATCATTACAGTGCCAGTTTTCTCACCCATGATCCCAGTTGTCTACCATCTGTTTACTTCATTACGAGGTTAAATAGGAGAAAAAAAAAATAAAACACCCAGATTTATTTTTATTTTTTTTTTTACCCAGATTTATTCATTGGAATCTATTGTAACAAATCTGGGGGCACCTGGGTGGCTCAGTCAGTCAAGTGTCCAACCCTTGATTTCAGCTCAGGTCATGACCTCAGGGTCGTGGGATCGAGGCCCATGTCGGGCTCTGTGCTCGAGATTCTCTCTCTCCCTCTCCCTCTGCTCCTCCCCCTGCTCACTCTCTCAAATAAATAAATCTTTAAAAATATATTGTAACAAATCTGAAGGTGGGTGTTATTACTAAGCACTTAACAGAAAGTCAGAAAGTTGGATTATTTGGGGTTTTTTCTTTCATTTATTCATAATAGTGCACCCTGTACCACCATGTATAATTGAGAACCCACTTTGAAGACCACAAAGCACTGGAAGAACTGCTCTTAAAATGGGGAAATCAACAGTGTTCAAAGTGGTTAATCTAGATACCCAAAACCTATTCATTTTACTAAAAACAAACAAAACTAACCACTTGAAGCTTTGAAATTAATAATATGTAATAGTTGTTGAGCATTTATCCTGTGCCAAACATTGGGCTAAGTACTTTATATACCTTTTAGTCTTCCCAAGAACCCTGTGAGGTGGGTGCTATTCATAGCTGCATTTTACAAATGAGAAAATCCAGGCACAAAAAGATTAACCAACTCACCCCCAAGGGTACACAGCTAGTGATTGGTGGAGCTAGGAATTTTTAGCTCAACCGCTAAGTTATACTGCCATATAATGAAAGAATATTTCTATGACACCCCAGTGAATGTGAGGTTTGAAATCACCAGCAGAAAAGATTGCGAATGCTGCCCTTCACAGAATATCTCAGCAAATAGGAAAAGCAAAAAACCACCCTAACATTGAGTATTTCCCATATTTTAGGTACTAAGGCAAGCACTTTGCATGCATTATCTCATTTAATTCTCACAACCCTATTAAGCAGGTACTATTATTGTTCTAATATCTATTTAACCAGTGAAGAAACTGAAGCATGGAGAAAAAAGAATCTATGGTGGCCCAAGATGACCAAATAGATCTGAACTCAACTCTGACTGAGTCCAGAGCCCGAGATTTCACCATTTTGCTAAATAATACTTTATTTTTTGTTTCAGTTTGTTTTTTGTGCCCCATGTGAGAAGATAAATAATACTTGAGAATTAATATGTTTTAAAAGATTTTATTTTTAAGTAATCTCTACACCCAATATGGGGCTCAAACTCACAACCCAGCCAGGGGCTCCTAGAATTAATATTTTAAATCAAAGCATGCATGGGTACTGATAGTGTTGAGCTTGAGGATATCTCAAACATTTAGAGGTTTACAATTAAAAGTATCTATCTTTTCTTATTTTAAAACTGCTGATATAAAATCCATTTTTTCTTTCCCTTAACATTCAAATCACCACATTTTTGCCTTTGGTGAGGCCTCCTGTATTTAATAAATATTTAAAGAATTGTCTTTGTTGGTTTTTGTTGCTTTTTTGCTCTTGCTGACATATTTAAAGATATGTCTTTAAAACAAGAAAGTTCCCTAACCCAAAGCTCTGACTCTAACAAGAGTTCACTACTGATCTGCAGTCCTAACTCTTGTGTGTCTGGTCAACATACGGATTCTGGGGCATTGGATCATATCAGAGGCAGAAACTCCAGGAACTGAAGGTACAAAGCAAGGCAGTCTGAGAAAAATGTCACATTTTTGTTAGGCTATGTCCTTCCTTTATATGAATTTAATAAAGACAAAATCCTTACTTTTAAAATAATATTTAAAGATGATAAAATTCTCACGGAAGCATCAAAACATTGAGTGGGTAGAACAGACTCTTGTTTCCCTTGAGTGGCTAGAACAGTCTCTCATGTGAGTGTCTAAACACCTATTTAGATCATTCAAATGCCATACACGTCAAAACACTCCAACTTAACACTTCCTTTGAAGTCACGACAATCAGTTTTTTATTAGTGTCATTATTTAGCATTTCTATAGCACTTCACTTTTGACAGGTGCTTTATAATTATTTCTACTCTTATTTAACTCTTACTCATTAGCATGCAGTTACTTTCCCAATAAAATATATATAGATTCCTTGACAAAATTGAATCTACCCAAAACCAAGAGGTTCAAACTTATATCAGAATCTGAGGCAAACAGGACAAGTAAAAAAGATGAGATAGACAGATAGATAGATAGATAGATGATAGATAGATGATAGATAGATAGATAATAGGTAGACTGACATATAAGAAACTAATTCCAAGGATCAGTAACATTCTTATATTCTTGTCCTGGTTCAGCTGCAGCTTGCAGGGACAACCAGCCACATCCCTATATTGCCAGTGAGAGCATGAATAAAAGAGAGACCAGTGGTCACATATGAATTAAAATTGATGGAGGAATAAATGAATATGGCAAAGACTGCTAGTTATTGGCCAGTGTGCATTCTCTCTTTCTTCCTTTAAGTAATAGAATCTCATGGGTGGCTGGCTGGTTCAGTCAGAAGAGCATGCAACTCTTGATCTTGGGATCATGTGATCTAGCCCCACATGGGGTATAGAGATTACTAAAAAAAAATTTTTAATAAACAAACAAATAAATAATAGAATCTCCTGCCACCCATCTAGACAGTACATTTCCCAGCCTCACTTACAACTAGAAGTAGCAACATAGTTCAGGCCAATGAGAGGTGAGAAGTGATGTAGGCAGCTTCTGATTCACCTCCTTAATGATAAAGCTACTTGCCATGGACCTCTTCTGTTTCTGTTCCCCTGACTGAAAAATGACACTACTTGAGGCAGTGACCTTGGATGCTTAACATGGAAGCCACATGTTCTGTATGACAGAGCTGACTCACTAGCCCAGATCTTTGAATGACCTCATGGGACAGAGCTAGTGCATTTCTGAGTCTCTTTTTATAGAAACTTAGCCTGCATCATAACCAATAAAGTAACCAAACAAGCAGAACACACACACACACATATATATAGACTATGAGATTAACTTGAGTAGCTCTTGATAAGAAGAGTACAGGTAGGGGCGCCTGGGTGGCTCAGTCGGTTGGGCGTGTGCCTTCAGCTCGGGTTGTGGTCCCGGGGTCCTGGGATAGAGCCCCACATCAGGCTCCTTGCTCAGTGGGGAGCCTGCTTCTCCCTCTCCCTCTGCCTGCTGCTCCCCCTGCTTGTGCTCTCTCCCTCTCTCTCTGACAAATAAATAAAATATTTTTTAAAAAGAGTACAGGTAATGATTAAGGGGAATTTCAATGGGAAGTAGCTGGAAAAATGACAGAAATGACTCCAGATTAAGCTACTAACTCTCAATTCAAGTAGAAAGTTCTATAATACTATATATTTTTTAAAGATTTTATTTATTTATTCATAAGAGACAGAGAGAGAGAGAGAGAGAGAGAGGCAGGCTCCCCGCTGAGCAGGGAGCCTGATGCAGGACTCGATCCCAGGACCCTGGGATCATGACCTGAGCCGAAGGCAGACGCTTAACCATCTGAGCCACCCAGGCACCCTATAATACTATATTTTTTAACTATTACAGATTTCAAACAAATTTCAACCAATTTCAAATAAATTAACAATTTTCTATTGAAATTGAGAAGCTCATGTAGTAGAGAATTAATGCATCCATATCAAAGATTTCTTTTTTCTTTTTTTTAAAGATTTTTTATTTATTTACTTGACAGAGAGAGACACAGCGAGAGTGGGAACACAAGCAGGGGGAGCAGGAGAGGGAGAAGCAGGCTTCCCGCGGAGCAGGGAGCCCGATGCGGGGCTCGATCCCAGGACCCTGGGATCATGACTTGAGCCAAAGGCAGACACTTAAGGACTGAGCCACCCAGGCGCCCCTTTATCAAAGATTCCTTATGTTGATAATAGATGGACCAAGCCCTCAGAAGGCAGGAATATGCCTCACCTATTTTTGTATCTTCTCCTTTATTTCAAATGTCAGGCAAAAACAAAACAAAACAAAGACCCTAGCAGTATAGTAATGAATGCCAGGTTTTGATGGATAGGAATATGAAAGGGTAATCTTTGCCAGAATATAAGGATTAGGAAGTACCATGGGTAAACATCCTAGAACCCTTCTTCTCTGCATAAAAACTGGAAGACTTGCCAAGATGAATGTGAGCAATTGGACACCACCATTAACATAAACATTTTTACTCATTTTTGAAAGCTATCACCTAATTCAACCTAATTCTTCACCATAGGCCTAATTAGAATCTATTTGGATTCAAAAGTACTGATGAGAATGGGTACATCAATGTCAGGAATTATCCAGCCAAATAGAACTCTAGGCAGTTGAATTAGTAGTATATCTTCTTCCCCTAAAACTTGACACCTACCTAAGGTTTTCAATGCCTTGATCAGAAGAGGTTCAGGAGTAGGAAAAAGCAGTACATTTTGAATCTCTAGTCTGATGTCATTTGGTTTGTTATCATTTGTTATTTGAATTGGCTCTAGTTAAAGCTAAAGAAGAAATGGGACTGAAACAATTGATGACTGAGTTATCTCTGCAATTCTTGGCCCTTATGATAATGGGAACACAATAGTATCTAAGAATCTCAGGTGCCAAGTAAATATCAACTTGATCTCACATCTCTGAGATTAAATTTCCCATTTTCCATACAGGGAAATTTGGTGTGAGACCATAGGCAAGCTTTCTAAGGGGAAATTAGAGTTGGAGATGTTAAAATTCATGATTTTAAGAAGTATCATAGTATAGCTTATGGCAATGACTCTCACCTTTTCCCAGTGAAAAGCATGACTCTCATCAAGAATTAGGCTTTCAGAGTTTTCAAGAAACACATAAGAGTCCCAAGAAGTGACTTAAGAAATGCTAGATTACAGACCTCCCTCCAACTGAGCACTAAATATGGGTGGGGCTAGAAGATCAATACAGAGAACCAGCTGGATTGCACGGAAAGACCTATGTGGGAGGAGCTATGTTTGATGGACCCAATGAGCACAGTCCCCTCCCATTCGGGGTGTCTAGAGTATACCCTTGATTCTTCTCGGTGCTTTTGATGAAGTTTCTGCTTTTATGGGACAGCGGCTTTCTATCAAAGAGTGTCATAACATCCTATCAAAGAGTGTCATAACACAGAACCCTTCTAATTGGTGTGGAGAGCTCTGCAAGAGCATATTAGTTGTAAGCCATAGCATCACCTCTCTTTAGGGAGAAGGAACGAAATTTAAATACACAGGGAGACAGAGAGATAATTAATTGCCTTCTTGGCAACCCACCACTCTACTGCCAATGGGATCACTGTGACAAGTTAGGAAATTCAAGTCAAAATATTTAACTCAGCCACTTACTCAAGTGGTAGACCCAATTTTAGGCCCCCCACAGTTAGGGTGCTGATAGAGAAAAAGTCTTCTCTTCATTTTCTGCAGTGGCACATTTAAGTGTTGGCATCTGTGAGTGTTCTGTTTCCTCTGTGAAGGATGTATCTGTCTGTAAAGCATATACACGTATTTCTATCAATGTAAGGAATAAATGATGAATACAGGGAATTACAATAATCTGGATAGTTCCAGAAAAACATAGCAACTAGATTAAGAATGAGAATAGATTAATACTGGAAGTCTTTCAAAATAACCTGATAGAAAGTGGGCCTATCCATAGGGTATAAGAGGGTGAATTAGCCAATATTCCCAAAAGAAATGCTAATGATACCAACTTGATCCATAGCTCCTGGAAGATGGGATCTCTGGGTCACCCTAATGGAGCCCAGTGATGTAAATTGTACAACCAAGGCAGGAAATTCTGTGACCAAAGATTCAAGGGTCAGGGTGGAGGACAGAGTAAGCCTTGGGGTTACTTGGAGTTGGAAGTGGGAAACTGAAGGAAAGAAGGAAGAAGATAGGTGTGTCTCTGTATTGACTCCCCAAGGCTTGACAGAGCCCGGGATTACAAGCTTTTCTGAAAGGCAGGGGCTCCCTCTTGGGAATATACTGCAACTATTTCCTGCTGGTTTTTATATTCACATAAATAAAATGCACCCATTTTAAATATATGGTTTAATGAGTTTACACAAGTGTAATCATCACCACAGTCAAGATACAGGACATTTTCATCATCCCCCAAAATTTCCTCAAGGCTTTTATTGTCTCACCCCGAGTCCCGGGACAACCACTGATCTCCTCTCTGTCAATGTGGATTATTGTCTGTTCTTGTATTTCATATAAGTGGAATCCCACATTAAATACTGTCTTTTCATCTCGCTTCTTTTGCTAAACAATGTTTTGTTTATTAAACAAATATTATTCATGGGGCGCCTGGGTGGCTCAGTCGTTGGGTGTCTGCCTTCGGCTCAGGTCATGATCCCAGGGTCCCGGGATCGAGCCCCACATCGGGCTCCCTGCTCCGTGGGAAGCCTGCTTCTCCCTCTCCCACTCCCCCTGCTTGTGTTCCCTCTCTCGCTGTGTCTCTCTCTGTCAAATAAATAAAATCTTTAAAAAAAAATTTTTTTTTCATATTCATCCCTGCTTCTTTGTAGCAGTAGTTCATTCCTCTGTACTGCTGAGTAGAGTTTCACTGTACGAATACACCACAGTTTGTTTATCCATTCACCTGTCGATGGATATTTGGATTGTTTTCAGGTTTTGGATGTTATGAATAAAGCTGCTATGAACATGTGTGTACAAGTCTTTGTGTGGACATACACTTTCATTTCTCTTGGGTAAATATTTAGGGGGGGATTTCTGAATCTTACAGTAAAGTGAAAATATAAGAAATTGCCAAACAATTTTCCAAAGTGGCTGTACCATTATGCAGCCCCATCAGCACTGTATGAGAGTTCCAGTTACTTCACATCCTTACCAGCACTCAATATTGTCTGTCTTTAATATTAGCCCTTCTAGTGTGTGTATAGTGACATATCACTGTGATTTTAATTTGCATTTTCCTGACTAATGATGTTCAACATCTATTTATGTGCTTAATGGCCATTCATATATGTTCTTTTATGAAATGTCATTCAAATCCTTTGCTCATTTTTAAATTGGGTTGATTCCTATGTTGACTTCAACTCTCTACTAAGGGTGACAGCACTTCTGACCAATTTGATTTAGAGCTGGTAATTTGAGGCTTCCTAATGGCACTGCCGGGCTCAGAATTACTAGCCCGGGTTCAAGTGAAAAGGTCAAAAATATATGGAATGCATAAATCAGATCGCATCACTCTCCTGCTTAAAACCTGCCAGTGGCTTCCCTCGACTATTAGAATAAAATCCAAACTCTTTACCTTGGCCTCCAAAGTCCATGTGATATGACCTCTGCATCCCTCTCCAATCTCGTCTCTTGCCATTTTCCCCTCGCCCACCATGCTCCTGATACTTTGATCTTCTTTTCATCCCTCAAACACACCACCTATTCAGGTTTCAACCTCAGTGTGAGGACTTCCCTGCCTAATCCTGATGAACAGCACCTCTCAGTCCCTCTCTATCTAGCTCTTGTCACTGTCTGTTATTATCTGTATTTTATATGTGTTTCTCCCCCACTAGAACTCCTGCTTCACGAGCACAGGTACTTTGTCTTGGTCATTGATGCATCTCCGGCACGTAGAAACAGTGTCAGGAACATAGTACCAGCTAATTAACTGTTTTTTGGAAGGAAGGGAAGGAAGACAGAGAGGGATAGAGGGAATGAGAAGAGAGGAAAAGAAAGCAGGTTTTCACAAAAGTAAAAGATAAGACCACTCCCATTCAGACCCTCTATATGGAAAGTGCTTCATTCAGGGCTTCGCACAAAGCCTGCTTCTCTTTTCCCTCAGCTGTTTGTCCCTACAAAAGTCCCAGCCTCTAGGATCTGAACGGCCTTTGTCAGAGCCAGAGAGGGCCCTCCTTGGAGAATGCACCAAACGTATTCAATTTGAAAGCATCATCATCTCCCCAGGCGCCCCAGGCATAAGCAGGATTCACAAGATGAGGTAGGCAAGAGAAAAGGGGTAGCTTTGGAGCATAGTGTTTGGCCAGGAGTGGGGAAAAAGGACATTTCAGAGATTCTTTCATAGACAATCAGTCTCTTTTGGATGGCCTCAACTTTCTGGGGCATTATCTCTTCCTCATCATTGCTGAAAGCTTTCAGTTTTCACTGTGTTTTGATCCTTTTTCTCCAAAGCTCTTTAGTAGCAAACAGCTTCAGCTTGCTTTCTGAGCCAGACTCCTGTCTGCCGCTTCTAAACCACATTTTTATTCCTTCTAGTTTTGTAATCTGGTCGCTTTGATCCTTCGTAACAGACTTTAAACTCAGTTTTTTATTCAAATTGGAAATTCAGGGTAAGAAGTGGCCTTTTTCTCTTGTCCCTCTGATTTTTTTTTTTTCATTTTTTTGCCTCTGGTCACTTAAAAAATGATGATAGATAAATAGATAATATTATCCCCATTTTATGTGTGTTGTGGTTTTAGAGCATCTTTCAAGGAGCCCATGGCTGGTGACCACACAGAACCCTCCATATTTGCAACATGTGCTATCTCCAATACAAGTCTTCAAAGCACCTATTCTCTGCCCAGTTCCCAACTCATGAACAAAGTCTCCCCCTCTTCAAATCGTTATACTTTTTATAGAGCCTCAGACTTTATCTGTTCAGTAACAAATCAAAGGAAATTTAAATGAAAACTATTCCTGAGGTTTTTATAAGCTTTATATGTATAAAACTTCCTAAATACAATGAAAGCCTTCTCCCTTCAGATTCGCTCTACAGCACTCACTTGTACGTCCATTCATTTCATAAGTAGTTAGTAAAAACCTATCATGTGGTAGATGCTGGATGTAGGTAGAAGCTATAAGAAACACTAGGTATACAGTTCCCACCTTAAAAGGCTTATGTTCTTAATGAAGCACTAAATAATTACATTACATACTGCATGCTGTATTAGGGTTCTCCAGAGAAATGGAACCAATAGAGTGTGTATACATAGAGAGACTTTTATTTTGAGGAATTGGCTCATATGATTGTGGAGGCTGGCAAGTCCAAATCCTACAGGATGGGCCTGGTAATGGGAGACCCAGGGAAGAGTTATAGGTCGAGTCCAAACGCCATCTGCTGGCAGAATTCCCTTTTCCCTGGTGGGGAAAAATTAAGACCTTCAACTGATTGGATGAGGCCCATCTACGTTGCAGAGGGAATCTACTTCAATCAGGCTATTGATTTTATTTATTTATTTATTTTTAAGATTTTATTTATTTGGGCGCCTGGGTGGCTCAGTCGTTAAGCGTCTGCCTTCGGCTCAGGTCATGATCCCAGGGCTCAGGTCATGATCCCAGAGTCCTGGGATCGAGCCCCGCATCGGGCTCCCTGCCCGGTGGGAAGTCTGCTTCTCCCTCTCCCACTCCCCCTGCTTGTTTCTCTCTCGCTGTGTCTCTCTCTATCAAATAAATAAATAAAATCTTTAAAAAAAATTAAAAAATTAAATATCTTCACAGAAACATCTAATGTTTGACCAAATATCTGGGTACTGTGGCCTAGCCAAATATGATAAACCGAAGGGTCAATTCATGAGCGATAAGAAAGGGTGCTAACATTTACTGAGCACTGACTATTATGTGCCAAATCCTTTGCAGACATTAGTTAACATATTAAACCATTGGTAGATTATATATATTATCTGCTTTTACAGATCAAGAAGATAGAGCTTAGAGAAGTTGAATAACTTGTCTGAGATCACTCAGTAAGGTTCTAACCCATGTCAGTGTGGCAGTAAAGCCCTTGGCAACTTGGGCAAGAGAGTATTCCAGGTGTGCAAGAAAGGTAGGGGGTGGAGGGGAAGATTGGCTGGGTAACTTTTTTTTAAAAATTTTTTATTGTTATGTTAATCACCACACATTACATCATTAGTTTTAGATGTAGTGTTCCATGATTCGTTGTTTGTGTATGACACCCAGTGCTCCATTCAGATGTGCCCTCTTTAATACCTATCACCAGGCTAACCCATCCCCCCACCCCCCTCCCCTCTAGAACCCTGAGTTTGTTTTTCAGAGTCCATCGTCTCTCATGGTTCGTCTCCCCCTCTGATTTCTGGCTGGGTAACTTTTAAAAGTTCTTCCTCTGAAGTCAGGGAACTTGGCTTTTTTTTTTTTTTTTCTAACTCATGATGTCATAATCTATCATTTTTCACTGAGTGATTTTTTTCTGTGTGAATATCTTTCTTAAGAATGGAAGTCTAGATTCATGATTAAGCATGTAAACCTACGTGCATGATAAATAAAAATAATATTTAAATGCTCTTCTAAAATGTGTATCCCTGTGTTCTTTCTAGTTTAGTATTTATGTCTGAAGTTATTGTTTTCTTTTAGTTTCTAGTTCTTTCTCTCTTTTAAAAACCACTTTATTGAGGTATGATTGACATGGAAAAATTTGTATACATTTAAATGACACAACTTGAATATGGAGATAAGTATACATTTGTGAGACCATTACCACAATCTATGCCATAAATATACCCACTGCCTCCCAAAGTTTCCTCCTGCCCTATTTATTTACTTATTTATCTATTTATTTTTACTACTTTGTGATAAGAACGCTTAACATCAGATCTACCTCTTAACAAATTTTTAAGTATAAAATACAGTATTATTATGTATAGACAGTCTGTTTTACAGTAAATCTCTACAACTTATTCATCTTGAAAAAATGAAACTTCATAGCTTTTGACTAATACCTCCCCGTTTCTCCCTGCCCCCAGCCGTGGCAACCACCATTTTACTCTCTAAACTAAACCATTTTACTCTCTAAACTCCTGTAAGTTTAACTATTTTAGATTCCTCATTTCAGTGGTATCATGTAGCAATTTTCCTTCCATGTCTGGCTTATTTCACTTACCTTATGTCCTCCGGGTTCATTCATGTTGTCACCATGGCAGGATTTCCTTCTTTTTTAAGGCTGAATAATATTCCATTGCATTTATATATTACCTCTTCTTTATTCATTCATGTTGTGATGAACAGTTAGGTTGCTTCCATGTCCTGGCTATTGTAAATAATGCTGCAATAGATTTGAGAGTGAAGAGCAATTCAAGACCCTGATTTCAATTCCTTTGGATAGATAAAGCAGGATTGCTGGGTCATATGGTATTTCTTCTAATTCTTTCTGAGTCCTATCACTTCATTTCTCTGTTTTTCTAATTCTGATTTTTTGGTGGGGGAGTGGGTCATGTCTTGTATTTTCTTCATGTCTTCTAGCTCACATTAAAATAGGAGTTTACAGTTTTCATCTGTCCTCTTGGCTTGTCTTTCTGGAATGGTTTAATTGTCTCTAATAGTGATTTTTTTTCTTACAGTTTTATGTAGGATTTTACCTCAATAATTTCTGTGGCTTATTTATCACATGAAATTAGTTTTCCTAAACTTTTATATGGAGGGGTGCCTGGGTGGCTTGGTCGGTTAGGCGTCTGCCTTCAGCTCAGGTCATGATCTCTGAATCAGGGTCCCGGAATCGAGCCCCGCATCAGGCTCCCTGCTCAGTGGGGAGCCTGCTTCTCCCTCTCCCTCTGCCTCCTGCCCCCTGAGCATGCTCTGTCTCTCTCTCTCTCAAATAAATAAATAAAATCTTAAAAAAAAAACAAGTTTTATATGGAGGCCTAATTCGGGGCAGCTTTCTTCATAGAGCTCCCTCTTCTGTTGCTTTCTTGGCATTCAAAAATATAGCAGCTTAGCTTCTGATATTCCCCAGGTCTGTCCCCATCTCCCACCTTTATCTACACCTGCTCTTCCCCTCATCTGTTATCCCTGTCATACTCATCTGGGACACTATCTAAGAAGGGAATCCTGGATGGTCAGTTTTGAAAATTCACAAGGGCTAGATCTCTTCATCTTCTTCAGACCTTACCACTGTCCCCTTGCACTAACCCATTATCAGACTTGGCAAAACCTCTCCCAGAGGGGATATATCATTTTCAGGGATTGCAAGCTAGCCCATCAGGCTTTTTAGGAAATACTTAGAGGCGACTTTAGAGATCTGCTCTTCTCAGGTCAAACACTGCATTGCTTCCCTCTGCTTTCCCCCAGTGAAGATGCAGGTCCCGTGCAGGTATCATGATAGTTAGTGGTTTTTCCTGCTTGCTAGTATTTTACAGTTCACAGGAATGCCTTATGTCTCAGGCTGGGGATTGCCAGAAGCATCCATTATGATGGAGTTTAGAGGGCAAAATGCTTATTAGGAAACAACAGAGATGAAAGGAATGGTGGGGCAGAAGGACTTGCAGAACTTCAGTGCACGCTGGCGATGCCTCCAGCGACCCAGCGGAGGTCTGGAGAAAAGATTGCCTGTCACCAGTGTCCCACCGTGGGTGCAAACGGCGCCAAGTTTATACCTCCTCTCATTCAGCTCTTGGAAGTGGCCTGCCCTGGAAAAGGTATGATTCCAGGCAAGGCAGCTCTCTGCAGCTGAGGCAGATCCTGAAATCACTGAGAGCTCCTCGGAGCTGGGCAGCCAGTCTTTCCTTCAGGGGCACATATCCTTGTCTCCCACCCGTGGTCACCTCGTTTTGTTGTAAATATTGTCTGCTGCAATTTTATTTGGAATTGCATTGAACCTATAGATGAATTTAGGAGGAGCTATGTCTTTACAATATTGAGCTTTACAATCCACGAGAATGATACATCTCTCGTTTAGTTATATAGTTTTGTGGTTTTTATAAAGTTTTATAGTTTCCTGTATAAAAGTCTTGCATATCTTTTATTAGATCTTCCTCCTAGTTATTTAATGTTTTCAGTGATATTGTAATATTATTTTTAATATTTCATTTTCTAATTGTTTGTTGCATCTTGAATTTTATATATTGATCTTATATCTAGTGACCTTCCGAAATTCACTCATTAATTCTAATAGTGTTTCTGCAGATTTGTTTGATTGTCTAGACATGTAATCATGACATTTACAATTCATGAAAGATGTATTTGTTTGTTCATTTGTTTCAAATTTTTATGCATTTTATTTCTTTTGTTCGCCTTTTTCTGTGCCTAGGATTTCCAGGAAATGTTGAACAGAAGTGATGATGGCAGGCATCTGTCTCATTCCTGGGATCAGAGGGAAAGTTTTCAATATCTCACCATTAACTACGATTTTACTGTAGGTTTTTTGAAGACACATATTTACAGATTAAAGAAGCTTTCTTTATTCCTAAGTTTTTAAATAATAAATGTAAGTACTGAATTTTACCAACTGTGTGTTCATCTTCTGAGAAAATCATATTATTTTTCCCCTTTATTCTGTTAATGTGTTGAGTTACATTGATTGACATTTTTAATATTAAAGCAACCTTGCATGCCTACCTAGAATAGAAGTAACTTGATTATGATATATTACCTTTTTTTAATAAATTGATAGATTATATTTGCAAATATTTTTAGAACTTTTGTATCTATATTCAATTCTTCTGTCACCCCCCAGACAGTATTAGGTCCTTAGAATATTTCAACTCCATTTACCTCACCATCACCTTTTTAAACTCTTATTTTCATGCCTTTTAATTGTGCATATATTTAAAGCCCAATAACATCATTATTATGGTTCTTTTATAGAATTTTTCCATTATCCATTATATTTTTCTACCTATTTACCTCTCCTGTGGTTCTTCATTTATTCCTGTATTTCTCTGTTTCCTTCTGGGATCATTTTGCTTTTGCCTAAAGACCTTCCTTTAGTAGCTTTTTTTTTTAGTGCAAATCTGTTTGTGAATAATCCTCTCAGTTTTTACCTGAAAATACCTTCATTTCACCTTCTTTTTGAAGGATATTTTTGCTAGGTATAGAAGTTATTTTCTTTCAGCTCTGAAAATTCTGAAAGCTACCTACTAACGTTAGCTAATGTAGCATAAGAGAGCTTATTAAAGTGTTTTAGTTTTTTTTTTTTATGTCTGCAACTAGGAGCGTTCATGACTGCAAGGTTGCAATCACTAGTCAGGTGTCCTATTGAATAATAATGATGAATCTTAATTATACTTTTATCATATACTGATTTCTTACTCATATTTAACACTGCCTCTGGATTATATATTACATTTTACCAATTACTCTATTCTTGGTACATAAGAAAACTGCTTAAATTATTTTATTTGTAATACATTAAATATTTAATAATGAAATTCTCTCTTCACTATTTTTCTTCTTTAAAATTTTACTGATATATTCCCATCCATTTATTCTTCTGGGTAATCTTAAGAACTGTTTTATAAAGCTCCTATGTAAGTGTCATTAGGATTTTCATTTGAGAGCAACATATTTATAAATTAAATTACAGTACATTTACCATATTCTCTTTAGCAACATGACAGCTTCATTATGGAAGTCTCATGTCTCTGAGATTTGTGTGTGTGTGTGTGTGTGTGTGTGTGTATCCTGTACATTGCACCATACTTTTGTTTCTAAGTATAGAAGCATTTGTTGATATTAAAATGAAATATTTTTCTACAGTATTTGCTAACTGGCTGTTACACAGGAAAGTCACTGTGCAGAGCTTTTTAATTAGTTATAATCGTTTTTCCTTAATCCTTTTGGCTTTCAAGGTAGACAATCATATAATCGGAAAATAAAGATAATTTTCTTTTATTTTCCAATAGTCATGCTTACTTTTATAACTTACAGGAAAATATTAAATAAGAGCTACAACTTAAAGGAAACTTAAAGAAAAATATTAGCCAACCTAATTACAGTTTTAAGGAAAATATTAAATAAGAGTTGTGAAATATGGGCATATTCATACAACGCAATATTATTCGGCCATAAAGGGTGATGAAGTACTGATACATACTAGACATGGGTGAGCACTGAAAATACTCTAAGCAAAAGAAGCCAGTCACAAAAGACCAAGTATTATACAACTACATTTATATGAAAATCCAGAATAGGTAAATCTAAAGAGACAGAAAATAGATTAATTGTTGTTTAGGGCTGGATGGAGGAAACATGTGGAGACAGGGGAGGGGGCAAAGGGGGTGATAGCCAAAGAGCACAGGATTTCTCTCTGAGGTGATAAAATTGCCAAAAATTGACTGTGCTGTTGGTTGCATGTATCTATGAATATACTAAAAAATCACTGAATTGTACACCTAAAATGGATGAATTATATATATATATGTATGTATATATATATATATATACATATATATATATATATAATCAATAAAGCTTTTTTTTTTTTTTAAAAAGGAGTTGTGATACCTTGCATCTTTGTCTTGTCCCTAACAATAAAGGAAAATATTCCAGGCTACTATTTCAGTTTTGTATGATTTGGGTTACCAAGTTTGTACTTTGATATATATAGTAAGGGGGCGGAATACCAAAGACCACATTTCCCAGGTACTCTCACCAGCTGACTTTTGGTCTTTTCTGCCAATGGAAAGACCTGGTGGGAGACTAGAAGACGAGGATGGAACCCTCTTCCTACCTCCAGTTTCTGATGGCATATCTGGTGGCAGCAGCCTCAAGGACAGTGGCAACTTGCAGCAGTGGCAACACCACCACCAACAGTGACCGTGGCAATGGCCAACAGTGGGTGGGGGGTGCAGGCTCCCGAGTCCTGCGTAGCAGCTGACCAAAAAGCAGGAGCCTCTGTGGCATCATTCCCTTAACTGCTGGGAAACATCGTCCCTCAAGCCCGAGGATACTGGTCATTCACTGCGGTTACTGTTTTTAGTGACCTTCCTCCCATCCTTCCATTATGCTTGTAATCAATTCCCATATCAAATTTCTTTTGTTTTACAAGTCTAGAGTGGTTTCTATTTTTTTTTAAATGAACCCTAACTGATAGAGATAGTAAGGAAATGTTTTCCATTCAAATTTTAACAGTAGTTCTTATCAGAATGGATGTTGAATTATAGTGAATTTTTTTAATCTGTTAAGAGGATTATATTGCTTTTCTCTGTGGATATACTGATGAAATTAATTACATGAAGAGATTTCCTAATGTTGAGTCATTTCCACATCTTAGTGTGTTTCCCCAAGAGCAGAGCCAGATGCAGCTATGTTGGTACAGGTAGTCTACTTGAGAGGTGACCGGAAACTGGAGCGAGGGAGTGGGGAGAATAAGACAGGGAAGGAGGTGAAGAAAATAAAGGATGCACTGATAAGCTCATGACTACTGAGGGCAACTAGTGTTCAATTTCTTTTAAGCTCCCTCAGAGGAATTGTGTATGATGCACCTTGTAATTCATCCTCATTGAGTTTTCATCCCAGTGGCTGAGAGTTGTCTCTGGAGGCATAAACTCCTGCACACCTCTGGGCTGCACCTGCCTGTAGACAGCTCGAGCCCCTAGGCTGGGAGATGTCCCGGGGGCAGAATAGCTGAGGATTCACTTTGGTGGAAGTCTGATGTGGGGGGGGGCATCAAGACATCCACAATACCTGTATTTCAGAGTAAACTTTAGTCCCGCTTCTTTGTTTTTCTAATCTGATACTTTTGTATCAAGCTAGCTTTATACATGGTTTTCTTTGAGCATCAGTTATTGTAAAACCCAATTGTGAAGGGTTGAAATATTTAAAATAGTGTTTCTTTCAGGAAAGTTTCCAGGAATTGCTTGTAAGACTCTTTGGATCCAGTGCTGCCCTGGAGGTAGGTCTCTGACGACCTTCAAGATGTGCCTTCCTTTGCTTCATTCTATTATTATTAATTTAAATTCAATTAATTAACATATAGTGTATTATTAGTTTCAGAGGTAGAGCTCAGTGATGCATCAGTCTTCTATAATACCCAGTGCTCATTATAACACATACCCTCCCCAATGTCCATCACCCACTTACAGGATCCCTCCACTTCCTCTCCCCACCAGCAACCCTCAGTTTGCTTCCTATGATTAAGAGTCTCTTATGGTTTGTCTCCCTCTCTGATTTCATCTTGTTTCATTTTTTTCCTCTCTTCCCCTATGATCCTCTGCCTTTTTTCTTAAATTCCACATATCATTGAGATCATATGATAATTATCTCTCTCTGATTGACTTATTTCACTTAGCATGATACCCTCTAGTTCCATCCATGTCGTTGCAAATGGTAAGATTTCAATTTTTGATGGCTGCATAATATTCCATTGTATTCACTGTATTCCATTCATCTGTCGATGGACATCTGGGCTCTTTCCATAGTTTGGCTACTGTGGGCATTGCTGCTGTAAACATTGGGGTGCAGGTGCCACTTTGGATCACTGCATTGTATCTTTGGCATAAATACCTAGTAGTGCAATTGCTGGGTCATAGGGTAGCTCTATTTTCAGCTTTTTGAGGAACCTCCATACTGTTCTCCAGAGTGGCTGCACCAGCTTGCATTCCCACCAACAGTGTAAGAGGGTTCCCCTTTCTCTGCATCCTCGCCAACATCTGTCATTTCCTGACTTGTTAATTTTAGCCATTCTGACTGGTGTGAGGTGGTCTCTCATTGTGGTTTTGATTTGTATTTCTGTGATGCCGAGTGATGTTGACCACTTTTTCATGTGTCGGTTGGCCATTTGGATGTCTTCTGCCCATTCCTTTATCGGATTATTTGTTCTTTGGGTGTTGAGTTTGGTAAGTTCTTTACAGATTTTGGATACTAATCCTTTACCTGATATGTCATTTTCAAATATCTTCTCCCATTCTGTCAGTTGTCTTTTGGCTTTGTCGACTGTTTCCTTTACTGTGCAAAAGCTTTTTATCCTGATGAAGTCCCAATAGTTCATTTTTGCCTTTGTTTCCCTTGCCTTTGAAGATGTGTCTAGAAAGAAGTTGCTGTGGCCAAGGTCAAAGAGGTTGCTGCCTGTGTTCGCCTCTAAGATTTTGATGGATTCCTACCTCACCTTTAGGTCTTTCATCCATCTTGAGTCTATTTTTGTGTATTGTGTAAGAAAATGGTCCAGTTTCATTCTTCTGCATGTGGCTGTAATCAGCTATGGAATCAGGATGTGATCCACTAGTTTTATATATGGAAACCAGCACGATCAGCCAAATGACCAGATCTCTGCTTTTACAATTAATGTAAAAATGAAATCACAAAGCAAAATTTTTCATCAGGTTTGGGAATAGACAGATATATAAATGTAGATCACAGACATAGATATGGATTTTTAAATACATTCATCTCTGTCAAGGAAAAGAATGTTGAAAAGTACCCAGAGATCTCACCCACCAAAAAGTCCACAGAGTACTGGATTTCTCAGTTCACAACATTCACTAAAAACAACTGAATTCTTTAACCTCGGCATTTCTGTTACAGTACATCAGGGCATGTAGAATATTCTCTATATAATAAATAGAGAAATGTACCTGAGGAAAGAGGCAGCAAATGCTAAAGTGGAGGGGTCCCTAGGGCACAGCAAAAGATGTTTACATTTGAAGAAAGTTAATTTTTTTCTTGTCATGAAAAATAAATTATTTAAGATTTCACATGAGATGTTTTGATTTTCCCTTCTGTGCAAAACCATTTTTCTCAAATAATTTACCTAATAGACATGAAAAACTGCTATCAAGCCTTTTCTCCTCCAGTTGCAGCAGTGAGCAAATTATTTTACATCAGCTGCTGACAACTAGTATCCCTCTCAGGGGCACATAATGAGAGAACTGTCAGGCATGATGAGTGTCCAGTACAGAAATATTTAATTAATGAGCTCTTATCTTGCCTCTAGGTAATTCTTCACAGTCCTAAGGATATATAAGGAGCACCCTCTGATCAGTCCAGGGAATTAAAAAAAAAAAACAGTTGCTGCTGAAAGAATTTCAGTTTTCATCTTTTTAAGTCCAAGTTACCTATAAAATGTCATGGAAACAAGGGTTCAAGGACAGTAGAAAAACTGAGGCAGAGTGAGGATGACTACGCACCCCAGGAAGTAGCAAACCTCCCGAGGAGGACACTGGACATCTTCATACCCCATTCTTGCAATTTAACAGATGCATATAATTTAAAGAAATTAAATAGCTGATCTTCTCACTGAGGTAACCCCAAATGTCAGTATCTGGGGTGTAGATGCACAGGTTTAAGAGAACACGAATGCAACCCTCTGTCTGAGGTAGGTCAGGGGGGTAATGTCTGTTTGCCAGTGATCTGGAAACAGGCTAAGGAAGGTGTCCTGAGGATCCACATTCTATCTGTAGACTGGAGCCAAACCCTCTCGTTTTCAGCCTCCATGTCGCCTAGTGTCCCTTATTCTAGACTCTCTCTGGTGTTATTTATTTTCTTAAGTTTCGATTTAAATTCCAGTGTAGTTAACATATAGTGTCATATTAGTTTCAGGTGTACAATATAATGATTCAACACTTCCATGCATCACCGGGTGCTCATCACATCAAGTGCCCTCCTTAATCTCCATCCCCTATTTCACCCATCCCCCACCTACCTCCTCTCTGGTGACCATCAGTTTGTTCTCTATAGTTAAACTCTGGTCTTATTTCTTTAGAAAGAAAAATCTTTCCTTCTTCTATGGGCTGTGTTTGAGGAGCTAGAATTGTGATCTGGCTGTGTGGAAAGTGAAGAGGAACCTGCTCTCTACAGAATGTCAAAGCAAGTCCCACACCTCAGGGTGGAGGCACCTAGAGATGAAGAAGCAGCAGCTGCTATCACCGATCGGGATGGAGAAGCAAAAGCTAAAATCCTCCGCGGTTGTGTGGAACTGTGAGGACAGAGCAGAAACCCTGGAGTGCGGTCTGTGAAGCCGCCCCCGCCCACGGAGATCCCCACCAAACGTAGAACACACGCCCTCCCCCTCCCTTCTGATTTCCTGCTTGCCTCCCATCGGCAGAATCTTCTCTTTGATCCTCCCGTCCTTCCAATAACCTCATCATAAATACTTTGTATTTAAGTTCTTTTGTTTGAAAAAAAATTTCTATGGACTTAATTTTCTAACATGCTTAAGATTTTAAAGGAGTAGACTGCCACAGGATCCTGACCCAGGATCTTCTATTTTTAGAGCTTATATTTATATTAAGAAAAAGTCCAACAGAAAGCTACTGAGTTCATGTCCACATCACTTTGTGTAAGGAACTTTGGAATTTGATCCTTCAAGCAGCACTTCCATGTATTAGCAAACAGCTGCCCAGGATGTGTGAGGTCTACGTGCGGTGTGTCCACGAGGCGGGAGGTGTGTTCAAGACTCACAGATCTCTGGTCTATTTCCATGGTCCCGGGTTTGGAAACCACCCATCCTCCGGACTAGAACAATGCCGGCCTGCTCCAGAATGTTGCTTCCTTACATCAAGGCCTTTTTACTCCTCCTGGAGAATCTTATTCTCTGCACCTGAGCTTGCTTAGTGTTCACTTTGAGAGCAATGAATAGCACCTTATTCCTACGAAGAGCTTCTTCCCTTTGGTTTGTTGTACTAAATGCTGTTGACAAAAAGACTGGGGCTCAGGCCACTGGTCAGAGAAAGGTGAGGTGGAGGTTCAGGGTGGATTGCCAAAAAGGCATTAGACTAAAACCCAGATCCCTGAACGTCTAATGCACGGCTCTTGCCTTTTAACTAAGTCAGCAGGGGCACCTGGGTGGCTCAGTTGGTTGAGCGACTGCCTTAGACTCAGGTCATGATCCTGGAGCCTCTGGATCGAGTCCCGCATCGGGCTCCCTGCTTGGCAGGCAGTCTGCTTCTCCTTCTGACCCTCCCCCTTCTCATGCTCTCTTTTTTTCTCTCAAGTGGATAAATAAAATCTTTTTTAAAAAACTAAGTAAGCAAAGAAAGCATTGAAAGAGTGATTAGGCTAGGGCTCCTGGCTGGCTCAGTCAGTAGAGCCTATGACTCTTGATCTTGGGGTGGTGAGTTCAAGCCCCACTTTGGGTGTAGAGATTACATTAAAAAAGTGATGAGGCCTAAAGCAAATAAAGAAATTAAATTTCCCCATCACCATTGTTCTTTGTCCACCAATCCAAAGAATTTCTTCTATTCCTGGTGAAATTAACAGCACATTTAAAGATAGAGTCCACCATGGTTGTAATAACTCTGTAAAAACTGACTCTTCTTGGGCTTCTTTTGGTAGGTTTTTACCATGTTTAATAAAACCAAATTGTAATATTTTTAACTTTACCTAACATTCTAAAAATCCTGAAGATTAAAGGCTTACATTTTTGTAATATTCATTTCCACTTAATACATTTAGAATAATGTAATATAGTTTTATTTTAAATGAAGGCTCTGTCTATTGGAATTAACTTTTAAGAAGTTCTGAAGATTATTCTAGAAGGCATAATGGTGATCACCTGGCATGAAAACTGCACCCTGAGTAAAAACACTGGAGGAGAATCGAAATTTTAAATGTATAAGCAGTTAAAGAACATTGTATCTTTATAAACATGACTGAAGATCTCTTTTGAAAAATTATATGCTTAGAGAATTCAGTAGCAATACAAAAATACTGCAGATCCCGTGCCTGCTACAAATGTTATCTAGGAGACCATGGCTGGAGTTCAATTAGTGCTCGCTGGAACGTCGCTGTGGTTGGTATTTTGTTTTCACTGGTCACTGTCCATGCCCCACTAATTGTTAAATATTTTAATATGTCTCCTGGAAGTCCCCCCCAAATCACCTATCTTTTCTATGCTTAATAATCTGCAGTAAGAGTTGCAACCACCCTCTTGCCATAGGAAAGAATTCTCTTTCATATCAAACCTAAATCACTTCTGAGCTAGAGCCCTTTTAATCACAAGCAACAGAAACTGTTCAAATTAGCTTAATCCAAAGGGAAGTTTTTTGGCTTGTGTGACTGAGATGTTCTAGGACAGAGCTGGTGTCCAGAATTCAAGGTATGTTAGCACGTCTCTCTCTTATTCTGTTTCTCCCCTCTCCTCTCTTTTTTCTTCCCTTCAGCGTCTCTCAGTGAAATGGCCTCATTGCCTCCTCCTAAAGTCAGCTTTCTCCTAGGTCTGTGAGTTGGGGACAGGAGAAGAGTTAAGAACCTTATTTGGCCAAGTCCAGACCACACAGGGGAGGAGTCTGGCCACTTACAGCCAGGCAGAGAGAAGCAGTATCAGCAGCTGGTTAGAAATACAGAATCTCAAGCCCCACTCCAGACCTAACTAAGCAGAATCCAGATTTTTATCAAGATCCCCAGGTGATTTGCATGCACATTGGTGTTAAAGAAACTCTTTCTCCTAGGAAAGATGCAGTGGGGGCTGATGTCATTGTAGGAGTGGGGGGTAAAGATACCAAATGTGCCCTCCAACACAACTCTGAAAATGCAACTTCCTCTTGTTTAGCCTTCAGTGAAAACGAAGAACGGATCATTGTTCTAAGTAAATTTTAAGACTCATTTAAAGAAACATCTGTAGGTCTCCCTGCAGTTTCCTGTTCTTTATAGTTCCTATTTCCCTTTACTCTCACTTTTTTAGAAATTATTTGCTATACCAGGATTTTTGTTAGGTAGGAGGAAATCAACACCGTAAGTGTTCCTTTCTGTCTTTGACTCTAACTAAATTGCTCTACCCCCTGCCAACACATCTGCTTCCTCCTGCTGGAGGTAGCGCAGCCTACAGGTTATCAGCATGGATCAGAAGCCCTACAGGCTGGTCTGAATGCCAGCTCTGCCCCTTACTCGCTGTGACACTTAACCTCTCCTAACTTTGGTTTCCTCATCTGTAAAACGGGACTCATCACAACTGCGATTCATTATGTGAACTAATGCTTGCACCTGGCCCGCAGGCCGTAGCACTCTGTAGGCTTCTGCAATAAATAAATGTTGATGACTTATTACACATCCCTGATGCCACTGGTGGCTAATGGAAAAAGTGGGTGCTTGGAATATATTTTTACTGGAGTAATTAAATCACCAAACTTCCCCATTTCATTCACATCTTATTCGCATTTCCGGCGACCAGTTTCTCCTAAGCATGAGACTGGGGAAGGGACTCTTCTAAACCAACAATAACCTCACGAGCTGATACTGCCAAGGCTGACATGATATAATCAAAGTTCCTGTACATTTCCCATAATTTAAAAGTTACAATAAAAATCAGCTCATGATCTATATTAGCTGGAAAATAGCCGGGGTCAGAGTGGTTACCACTAAAAAACAATTTGTTGCCCTTATCACTTTGATTCAGAGCCCAGGAAGTTACAAAGATCTGTTACTCTAGGCAAGTTACTTACCCACTCTGCCTCCTCTATGGGTTGTTGGGAGGATTAAATGATTAATATATGAGAACTGCTTAGACGATCCTGGCTCAAAGCAAGTAATCAATAAACTCCAGCTACCTTATAGCAGGGTCTTCCACATATGGGCTGTGGAGGATAAGTTACAGTGACTGTGGCAGCTGACAATGCTCCCAAAGTGAAGAAGGTGTCAATTCCTTTTACCACACCCTCAGTCAACACCCCCAACATACACACATTCCCCTCCACAATCAGAAATGAGCATTAAAGAAAGGAAGAGTAAGAATGACAATTTTAAAAGATCACCAGGAAGTATGATCTGAATTACCTGGGGGCTCTTAACCAACTTATCCTCTACCCTAATTTCTCCACCTGAAAAAAATAAGCCAATTCATTAAGGGCTTTTTGAGGCCCAGGTGAAGCGTGCTGTTTAGCAGTGGAAAGTGTTATAGATTAACAACCTTCCAAACAATTACAAATATTAGTAAATGTTCCAGCTCAAAAAGTCATGGTTTTAGTTGCCTAGAAAATATTGCAATTTATTCAAACATTAGTAGCTGTTATT
The DNA here is from genome assembly GCF_004348235.1 of Phoca vitulina. Taxonomy (NCBI): domain Eukaryota; kingdom Metazoa; phylum Chordata; class Mammalia; order Carnivora; family Phocidae; genus Phoca; species Phoca vitulina. The sequence continues at coordinate 12,127,090 of NW_022589710.1, read as the reverse complement.
TCTGGATGCTAATCAGTACTGTTTACCTTGGGAGCCTGGAAAACGTGTGGACTGTGCAAGTGCGCCATCTGCTGGCCCTAGAGACTCTGGCGGGGCCACTGGGCAAGGATGCCTGTCCCATCCAGCTGGGTCGTGAAAGGACTACCAAAGTAGCCAAAGCTATTTCCACCACCTCACATCCTGGTGCTAAATTACCACAGTGAACACACTGCTTTTTCAAAAGAAAGTGATTTGTCTAAAAGTGTGTGCATGATATTTAGATAAACTAATTTTTGTGTTTCTATTATCCAGGGAGAAAAGATCATTTACTGCATCTCAGAAATAAAATGATCCTAAGAAATCATCTATTCTGAGTGCCTCATTTTACACATGAGAAAAATGAACTTTTGAAAGTTACACACCTTTCCCAAGTTACTCAGCTAGCAGTGGCAAGTCAGGACCCCCAGGCTGCCACCTGGATACTTAGTCCAGCTGGAGAAGGTAAAGGAGGGCAGAAAGATGTGCCAAAAGGAAGCAAACTGCCCAGCCAGTTTCCTGCGCCTCCTGCATACATCCTGTTGATATGGGCACCTTCACTATTGTTTGCAAAGAACCATAACTTCTCATCTTATATCCATATACAAACTGTCACCTCTGGTTGTAGCCAAAGGCAAAAGTCCCTCTATAATAAGTTTTATTGCAACTTATCAGAGAGAAAAATAACAGGTAGGGATACTCTCTCGTGATTATTTTCACCTCTTGAAAAAACAGAGATTTAGCAGTTTAATCACAACACCTGTCATGCCATCAACACAGATGCCAGTGTCTTCCCAGGCGGACACCGGGATGGAAGCAAGGACCGTTCGAGCCAGAAACCCTAGACTCACTGCTCTAGCCAGAAAGCGGTCTCTTTTGGTTTAGACAGGCCAACTATAACCCCCCCCCAAAAAAAAGCTTTGGTCTTAGTCCAGTGCTTACTTATTTGCCTGGGTCACCGGCCACCTGACCAGGACCACTCATTCTATCTGGGCGCAGGTCCGGAGAGACGCTAGTGCCATCCGATAGAGGGCAGCGGTGCACAGACACTCGGGACCACCGCGCCCCGCCCTCCCCTATCAGGAGAGAAGGGGCCCCAGTGGATACTCCTGCAGCTCTCAGACTGTTCTAAGAGTGGGGCCGATTATTTTTCAGATGCCACAATTAATCTTACAAGCCAATGATCTGACAAGTAGTAATCATTAATTCTTATTTCCCTCAACTCATGTCTCCAGCTCCACATTCTACCCCCACCCCCCTTAAGCCTCCCTCTTTTACAACATGACAGGACAAGCCTTGGATCCATCCGAAAACCAGGCTGACAGTTTTCTCGCCACCTAGCAAGACAAAAAAAAAACAAAAAACAAAAAACAAAAAAACCCTAAACAGAATCCAAAAAATCCCCAAGGGAAATAGCTTCAAGAATCTTGAAAATCATACCGATTTTTGTTTGTAACGTGTGAAATTATTACAAGTATGTTCACCAAGAGGACTATTGATGGATGACTCACAATTTAGCTAAATTCAATGAACCACACACTGTGCCTATCCCAGTAGGTGACTCATGCATTTTTTATTTCAAGTAGCAAGTGTTTGCCAAAAACAGTATTTAAAAAAAGTAATGAAAATTGTTCTGAAAGAGCTCATGAATAGGGTAGGACCACCCACCGACAGCCTCATTTGTGGTCTGACCACTTACGTGGGATTTGGTGGGTCGGCTCTAGTCACGCTCGCTCGCCAGAGTGCTCACCACAGCAACGCGGGCAGGCTGAGGGCGGGTTTCTGCCACTCACCGTGCATGGTTATTCTCCCTCAATACCCACGTCTCGGGAAAGCCTTGGGATATGTGGGGGTGCCCCCATAATGTGCATGTTTGGGGTTCCACATAGGTTTTGCTAAAACATATTGAAAATGCATTCAATTCCTATTTGACTTCTACTGGGTTTACCTCCCCCCCCTTTTAAATTAAAACAAACAAACAAAAACTTAATTATCAGGAAAAATGGAGGGCTGAAAGGTCACCCAGAGGAAATAATGAAAAGGACCTCTGGTGAGTTAAGGGACACACACTTTATGTTGATCATGAATGTCTTCATCCGTACCTGCTACTAAGCTATCCCCAAAGCCCTCAGCAAGAGTGCCCCTGTCTCCGCCCTACTCTCTGACCAGCCAAAGGGAAAGTTCATAGCCCCCCCCACCTACTGGTTTTCTCTTCCCCCAAAAACATGGAATTTGCTTATCACCCAATAATAGGCTTGTAAAGCTCAGAAAGACATTATTGCATATGAATTTGAGTGTTGTAATAAATATCCAAAGCTTTAAGGTATCAGGGAAAAGGATTTTAACCTTTACAAATGCTTTCTCAAATGAAGTGAGGTTGAGACAAAGTTCCTAGTATTTATTCCTAAAAATTATTGTCCTTTTAAATCATAAACAATGACTATTTTCAAGGTTATAAGTTGACATTCTTGTGCATTCATCATTTCAGGCTAATAATCATTAAGTGGGCACTGTCTTTTTCAGGTCCCTAGATACCTTCCTCTTCCTCTCCCTGTGGACATCACTTCTTCCTACAACCAGGTTTTAAAAGAAAAGTGCAGCAGGAATTTAGTAGGCCGACCAAATTCTTTGCATTCTATGGCCACTCCTTAGAGGTTTTTAATCCCTTGTTGCTTGGCAACATCTATATAATTTCCATCTAGTGGTGAAATCAAGTATTTTTGTTAATATGAAGGTAAGCTGATATCTAGATACCCTACACAGCAAAGGAGACTTGAGTGCTATTTTATCCCTAGAAGGAGGAAAAAAAAAAAAGAGAGATGGGAGAGGCTTTTTCCTTCTTATATGTTTCTTTTCTCTTCTGCTTATCAACTGCTGCATAACAAACCACTCCAAAAGTTAGTAGCCTAAAGCAACTACTTATACTCTCTCTTAGAGTTCTGTGGTTTAACTAGGCTTAGCTGAATGGTTATGGTTTTGATCTTTTGTGCAATTGCAGTCAGATGGCAGCAGGGGCTGGAGTCTTCCGAAAGCCAGAGCAGGCTGGATACCCTAGATGGCTTCTTCTCTTTGTGCCTGGTGCCTGGCCTGCAATGGCTGGTGCATCTGGAGGCTGGTCAGACATGTCTCCTCCCATATGGCTACTTTGGGCTCCACAACACTGGCTTACGGGGGGTAGGGGGAGTGACAGAGGCAGTGAGAGTGGGAAGGAATATTTTATCACTGTTTATAATTGGTTGTGCAAGGTAATAATAAAAAGCAGACTGATTTTTAGTTGTTGTTTTTTTAAGATTTTTTTTATTTATTTGACAGAGAGAGAGAGACACAGCGAGAGAGGGAACACAAGCAGGGGGAGTGGGAGAGGGAGAAGCAGGCTTCCCGCTGGGCGGGGAGCCTGATGTGGGGCTCCATCCCAGGACCCTGGGATCATGACCTGAGCCGAAGGCAGAAGCTTAATGACTGAGCCACCCAGGTGCCCCTTTAGTTGATTTTAATACTGTTTTTAAATTCTTTATATCCAATGCATCCCCTTATTCTCTGCATCCTTGGTGGACCTCTCCCTCTGTCTTGGCACACCACTGCTTCACAATATGGCTCTCTCTGGATAACTGGACTTTTTGCCTGATGACTGGCTTCCTCCAGAGCTAGTATTCCAACAGAACAGGCAAAAACTAAAAGCCTTCTTATGGCCTATGTCCTAGAGTGTCACATCCACTGCATTCTGTGGGTCAAAAAGCAAGTCTCATGGCCATCCTAGAGTAATGGAGAGAAGAAGACTGAATGAGTGTATATACTGGAAAGCAGACTTCTTTGGGGGCCATTTTTGTCGGGTTTTTTTTTTAAGATTTTATTTATTTCTTTGAGAGAGAGAGAGAGAGTGCGCACAAGCAGAGGGAATGGCAGAGGGAAAGGGAGAAAAGTCTCCCTGCTGAGTCAGGGAGCCCAACACGGGGCTCCATCCCAGGACCCTGGGATCATGACCTGAGCCAAAGGCAGACGCTTCACTGACTGAGCCACCCAGGTGCCCCAAGGGCCATCTGTGGATACAAGCAGCCACATTCTCCACCACCATTTGTATTTCAGAACCACGTGATTATTTAACCAAAGCGGAGTTACTGGATTTCAACCAAGGAACCTACCACAACTTTAAAGGACTTTACTGAAAGAGATTTTGAATTCAGGATTTTATCGAGCCTTGGAATCCTCCAATGAATTGTCTTTAATTATTTCTTGCTAAGATAATTTTGAGTATATAGTGCCAACCTATTGTCATGATCTCTGAGTCAATCCATTTACTTCACCTTAACCTTAGGCCAAATTTCTTCCAAATGGCTATTTTCATAGCTCAGCTCCATTTCTCACATGTCATTTGAACAACTGGGAACTTTCCAGAGCCGTATCACTCCATTATAACTCAAAATTGCTCACAGAAGTCCTAGGCCAGTTGCGAATAGAATCTTTAGGTTTCCTGAACCCATAAGGTATGGCCAACCTAAGTGTCAATGACATTAAATATGTCTTAAAATAGCAATAGTGAACCTTCTTATGTGCTAGACACTGTTTTCTGTGCTTTGTGTATATTAAGTCATCTCAAGCTCATAACAAAGCTATTAGGTAGGAGCCATTGTCATTCTCATTTACAAATGAGGAAACTGAGGCCCAAGGAAGTTAAGGAATTTGTCTCAGATCCCAAAGTTAGCAAGCAGAAGAACTAAGGCACTCTGATTCCAGAACCCAAGTTCTTAATAACCATGCTCCACAAATCACAGAGTAGGTATTGCTGGGCAAGAAAGAGCATGCATATGATTATGCACAAATCCTTAAAAAGTCTCTGTGGTCAAAAGGATCAATATCTACTGAGGGAGACAAGAATGATACCCAAATAGTAAGTAAACAGTAACGCATGGTATTGTAAGTCAGCAAATTCTAAAATGTGTGCTGATTTAGACTATAAAGTGTTGTAGGCATCCAGGTAACGTCAGAGAAGACATTGGAGAGAGCACTTTCTCATTCAAGCAAATCACAAAATGTAGGTTTTCTTTTCACACATGCACTGTCATTTCTGACTTTCAGTCCCTTATTACTCCATGATTAATACAGAGTGGTCCACTAAAAATCAGACCCATGGCTTTGTACAGCAGCCTGATTTCAGTCGACATCCCTCACAAAGAAGCCTTCAGTCTGCCCTGTTAGGATGTCATAAAACAATAACAAGGATGAACAATTTTTTTTAATGTTTAACAAGGGCGTGACTTACTGTCTCAGAGAGCAGTTATCTTGAGGAAGGAAAGCTGAGGCCTCCACTAATTCCTTTACTGAAGAAGAAGCATGGCTTGGCTCAGAGAATAAAGCACTCTCATGACTGTCAGATTCTAAGCTCCAAATCTACCTCTGACCTTGGGCTGGTCACTTAACTTGCAGAGAGAACAAAAATAAAGGTAAAGAACTTACAGGTAAATAACAATGTTGAAAATGCGTTGTCTATTCTTCTTCTTTTTTATGCATTGCCCATTATTCTACACTACAAAACTGCAAATAGACACTGCATTTGGATGAAAGCAACCTTTTGAGAGCACTGACCCACTCAAAATATTTAAGGAACATTTAAAGACTATTCTGGGTTCCCAATTGAATGTCCTTTAAATTAGAAGCCATACATATTTTTACCATGAAAGCATAAACTATAAAAACAGCACTAAGGGGAAAGAAGCTAGATGTATAACATAGAACAACACTGCTTTGCTGCCTCTGTTGGAAAAATAAAGTATGAGCATTATGATGAAATTAAGTTGTTTCATTCTTATCGCATCTAATAGGACTACTTGAAGAAAAATCATAAAGTGTCAGCAAATAATGATTCCTACTTCAATGGTAAATAAATATTCGCCACAATGATATTAAATTGCTTGAGACCAGACTCTGAGAGCATAATAAATTATTGCAGATCTTAAACTTTGAGCCCAGAGCATTTTTTCAAAGAAATGCCTTTAAGGGGAGGAGATTTAAGAGTCAGTTCTATTAATTGAGACTTCCTTGAAAATGGATTCAGATAATATTCTTATTGTTTTCTAAGCACCTCATCAGCCTGGACATTTAACAGTTGAATTCAAAATTCATCAACATCTTTGATTTAAAACGGCTATCATAAAAACAGATCTCTTAATATCATATCTTTTGATGATGTTCAGGAAAATCTCCAGTTATTGAAGAATACATACTATTTTTCATTAGCATATTAATTTAACAAAAGTTTATCTCAAATTTTTAAAGCACTAAAAGCTTTCTCACAAAGAAGAAATCAGGAAAAAGTTGCTGCAAAAACAAAAGATTAGGCTGATCACTTAACCTATTAAAACAATTACGTGATTACATCATTATAAGAAATTTAATTAAATGTTCTTGATGCCATTAATTGTGTCAGCCCCATTAATTAACACTAGATGTTAAAAGGAAAATAATCCATTGATCTTTAAAGTTTATAGAAGAACAAAAATCTTTTTATTTCAATTTCCAATAAATATGAAACACTCTAAGTCAGAGTTCCAATGGTCTTAATGATCTAGTTTGAGTTAAAAATAAAAGTTCCACTTAAATCCAATCACAGAAAAAAGAAGAAATCATCTTTGGGTTTATTATCATACTTCAATTATCTGGAAGCTGTTAGTTCAGCTCTCATAATTCCAGTAAAGATTTTCATCACCATGTCACAGAAAACTTAAATTATGTTCTTTTTTGCCCTTTTTTAAAAAAAATTAAATTCAATTAATTAACATATATTATTTGTTTTAGGGGTACAGTTCTGTCATTCATAGGTCTTATGTAATACCCGCTCATTACAATACATACCCTCCCCAATGTCCATCACCCAGTTACCCCATCCTCCCACACCCCTCCCCTCCACCAACCCTCAGTTTGTTTCCTGTGACTAAGAGTCTCTTATGGTTTGTCTCCCTCTCTGGTTTCATCTTGTTTCATTTTTTCCGCTCTTCCCATATGATCTTCTGCCTTGTTTCTTAAACTCCACATATCAGTGAGATCATATGATAATTATCTTTCTCTGATTGACTTACCTCACTTAGCACAATACCCTCTAGTTCTATCCACGTCATTGCAAATGGTAAGATTTCAAATTTTTGCTGCATAATATTCCAGTGTGTGTGTGTGTGTGTGTGTGTGTGTGTGTGTGTGTGTGTGTGTATACACCACATCTTCTTTATCCATTCATCTGTCGATGGACATCTGGGCTCTTTCCATAGTTTGGCTATTGTGGGCATTGCTGCTATAAACATTGGGGTGCATGTGCCCCTTCGGATCACTACATTTGTATCTTTGGCAGAAATACCTAGTAGTGCAATTGCTGGGTCATAGGGTAGCTCTATTTTCAGCTTTTTGAGGAACCTCCATACTGTTCTCCAGAGTGGCTGCACCAGTTTACATTCCCACCAACAGTGTAGGAGGGTTTCCCTTTCTCCGCATCCTTGCCAACATCTGTCATTTCCTGACTTGTTAATTTTAGCCATTCTGACTGGTGTGAGGTGGTCTCTCATTGTGGTTTTGATTTGTATTTCTGTGATGCCAGGTGATGCCGTGACCACTTTTTCATGTGTCTGTTGGCCATTTGGATGTCTTCTTTGGAGAAATGTCTGTTCATGTCTTCTGCCCATTCCTTGATCGAATTATTTGTTCTTTGGGTGTTGAGTTTGATAAGTTCTTTATAGATTTTGGATACTAGCCCTTTATCTGATATGTCATTTGCAAGTATCTTCTCCCATTATGTGGGTTGTCTTTTGGTTTTATTGACTGTTTCCTTTGCTGTGCAAAAGCTTTTTATCTTGATGAAGTCTCAATAGTTCATTTTTGCCTTTGTTTCCCTTGCCTTTGGAGATGTTTCTAGGAAGAACTTGCTGTGGCTGAGGTTGAAGAGGTTGCTGCCTGTGTTCTCCTCTAGGATTTTCATGGATTCCTGTCTCGTCTTTAGGTCTTTCATCTATTTTGAGTTTATTTTTGTGTATGGTGTAATGAAATGGTTCATTCTTCTGCATGTGGCTGTCCAATATTCCTAACACCATTTGTTGAAGAGACGGTTTTTTTCCTTTGAATATTCTTTCCTGTTAAATTATGTTCTGGTCTGGGCTTAGAATTGTTCCAGTCATACCTTTAAAAACTGCACTTTAGACTTGTCTTTGGGGCCTATGGACAGGGATCCAGCATTCCGCTGTTTCCCAAGGACTACGGGTCTGGATACACATGTGGTCTACTAGATGGCACTCTGGAGACACCATGCCTGGCCTCTGCTCCTAGATTCACAAGTGACTCCTTCTGTGATTCTGGAAGTTCTTTAAAGACGTGGCATGAGTCTTTCATCTGTAAAGTAAGAATAAATTCATCCATCTTCTTACCCAAAATTATGGTAAGACTTTGGGGGAAAAAATACAAATTACAATTTCTTACCTAATTTCTGATTCTTTGTAGAGGAAGTAAAGGTTTTCTGGGAAAATTAAGGTAGTGGTTTGCACAGTCTTTAAAATACTACAAATAATGGCCCCAGCAATCTCTTTTTAGTTACATTCAAAATGCTATTAAGAGTTTATAATGGCCCCAAACTGGAAACAACCCAAATGTCCAGCAACAGGAAGTGGATAAACAGACTGTGGCCTATCTATATAATGGAATATTACTCAACCACAAAAAGAATCAACTACTGATACATAAAACAACATGGACAAATCTCAAAAGACATTAAGCTGAATAAAAAAGCCAGACTCAAAGAGTACATACTATATAATTCCATTTATATGAAAGCCAAGTAAAACTAATGGAGATAGAAATGAGATAGTGGTGGGGCACTTGGGTGACTCAGTCAGTTAAGCAACCGACTCTTGGTTTCAGCTCAGGTCATAACCTCAGGTTCGTGATATCGAGCCCTGCATCAGGCTCTGTGCCCAGTGCACAGTCTGCTTGAGGTTCCTTCTCCCTCTGCCCCTCCACCCACCCCGCTCATGCGTGCACCCACACACTCTCCCTCCTTTAAAATAAATAAATAAATAAAATCTAAAAAAAAAAAGAAAAGAAATGAGGTAGTGGTTACAATAGTGGGTAGGATAATTGACCAGAAAAAAACACAGAAAAATGAGGAGGGATGGTCTATGTCTTGTTTGGGGCGATGGCTACACAGGTTTATACAATTATCAAAACTCACCAATGTGAGCACTTAAAATGTGTGCATTTCATTCTATATTACTTATATGTCAATAAAATAATCTTGTCAAAACAACTCCTATAGGAGTTGCAATTTGCTGAGGACTCTTCCCCAGACCATAAGAATTGATTTAGAGTTAATAACAGTATTTACCTCTGGGGAAAAGAAATGGGGACCAGGATTAGAGTTATTGGTCAAAACGGACTCTAGCTTTATCTGTAAGATTTTTCATCAGTTTAGCACCTTGCTCTTTTCACTTAATATATCTAGGAGATCAATTCACATCGGTATATAGAGCTGCCTCATTGCCTTCAAAGGTTATAGAGTTGTGTCAGCCCGGGTTCGATCAGGGAAGCAAAACCACTTAGAGTTATGATATTAGGGATATATTATAGGAATTAGACTCTATATAAGTGTTGGGGGGTAGCTGGGGAAGTAGAGATCCCAAAGGGGGAGTTGACATTTCAGAGGAATCACCAACCAGTCAATCTAAGGAGCCAGGCACATGCTGCTGCCAAAACAGGACCAAAAAGGAAAATGGGGGGCAAGTCTCTGGGCAGCTGTTCCTCCCACAGGTCTGTGGCAAAGCACCCGTCAGGAAGACACGGAGCAAAGGAAAGGACATAGAGCAGGGTGGGACATGGAGTAAAAAAGAGCAAGGGCTTGCTAAAAACCACCAGCACCCCTGAGTCTGTCTGGCACTATATCTCACTTCTACGACCCTAAGAGAGTCATGATGCTGATCACTTCCATCTTCCAAGGCTTCCACCAATTCCTCTTTTAGCCAATTCTAACTCAGGTATCCTCCAGGAAAGGGTATTCTGGGAAATGTTCTAGCTTACCCAGTTAGCTCTGTACAAACACAATATAGTATTTCTTTGTATGACTTTACCATAATTTAATCAGTCACCCTTTGATGAAAATTTGGGTGGTAGCTGCTATTACAAACAATTCTTGAATATCCTGGTCAATCGCCATGCACATATGCAGGAATGCATCTGTAGGATACATCCCCAGGCAAGGATTGGTGCAGGTTGATCCAAATGTCCATTCTTGGTCATATGGCCATGGAAGTGGGGCTCCAAACTTGGACCCAGCCTAGTGAGGTCCTTGCCGTTTGAGTCAGAGAGTATGGCTTATGGCTCCACCAAAACTGCATTGTCCAGTTCAGAGAAAACACTCCCCAAAGGAAGGTGGACACTTCTTATACACCAGGTTTTCTCAGCCTTGGCAGTATTGACATTTGGGGCTGGATAATTCCTTGTTTCCACACAAAAATATCTTCTGGAGGATGAAATCAATCCCTATTGAGAACCCCTGGAAAAACAAGTTCCAACCATAAAATGTCTTTGTTGCGAAAGATAACGCTTAGTTAGCATGAAATGGAAAGGAAAATTTAGAAGTAGAGCAATATCACTCTGCATAATAAGAGAAGAGTGATCTGGTATTTGAGAGTGATAGCCTGGGTGTAAAGGGGGCAAGGATATTGGACAGAGAAAAAAGTAACTGAGGGACAGAGTCTGAGAGAAAGAAGTTCCCAAGACAGGAAAGTATGTACTACCAAGAAATGGAGGGGTGCCTGGGTGGCTCAGTCTGTTGGGCGTCTGCCTTCGGCTCAGGTCACGATCCCAGGTCCTGAGATCGAGCCCCACGTCGGTCTCCATGCTCGGCAGGGAGTCTGCTTCTTACTCTCCTCTGACTCTCACCTTGCTTGCGCTCTCACTCTCAAGTAAATAAATAAAATCTTAAAAAAAAAAGAGAGAGAGAGAGAGATGGAGTGTGCCCAAGGAGGAGCTACTTTGAAAATGTTTACATTTAAAAAAAAAAAAAAGAAAATGTTTACATTTTAATTTTCCCTTGGGCTCTGAGAACAATCATTGTAAATACTGTACTCATTTTTTCCCCCTAATTTGTAATCCTCTCTTTTACCCCCAGATCTTCAGGAAAAGTTCTCTACACACAACTGCCTTATTTATATCAGTGGTACTCTGAGGAAAAGAAGAAAGAAGGTGGTATCCAGAGATGAAGAGAGAGGAGAGCAAATGCCTAGACATGATGCTGCCAGGCAGTAGGATTTAGATTCCACACAAATACCTCCAAGAAATCACAGAAATATTACAGACGAGACACACTGGACTCCCACGTTGCATGGAATGGGGTGTTAAGCCATTTTAAGTGGATGTTAAAGGAAAGGTTGGCCATAGGAGGTGAACTTGGAAACATGTTACAGATATTTTCGTCATATGCATAAACAGAGATCTGGAAAGGTGTATAGAGTTAAGAGCATGGACTTGAGTCAGGCTGTGTTTGAATCTCAATTCTGCCACTTAGAACTATGTTTCTTTGTGCAAGTTATGAAAGCCTCTGAGACTCCATATCCTCCCCAGTCAATAAGGAAACAGTATCTACCTTGTAGGGCTGTTAGGAGGATTCAATGAGGTACAGCTGTAAAGTGTTTAGATAAGTGCTTAGAGTATAGTAATTGCCCTACAAGGGCTTGTGACGTAAAATAAATCCATATACATCAAATTGTTAACGATTATTTCTAGGGATTAGGATGATGGAGGGATTTGAATTGTCCACATTTAATACTCACTTCTGAATTGTTAAAATTTTCTACAATGATACTGTGTTACTTACAAAATTGGGGAAAAAACGATAAAAAGATTTCCACTTAGGAAAAACAACCCATTATCTTCACAAGCATTATCTTCATGGTAAGCATTAGGAACCCCTTCTTTTCTACAACAAACGGTCACATAATCAACTTACTGTAAAGTTTTCTGTTAAAATAGAATACCTGCGTTTTAAAGTTCAAATCTGGACATGTGTCCAGTTCAAGATCTATCTATCATCAGAAGACAAATAAGACTAATGAACACATTTGTTTGGATTCTACTTCTGTTTCTAGAGTTTGTTGCCTTCATAGGACTCATTAGTGTTTGCTTGTAAGAGATAATATGCTTGAATCATACAAATCTTGCATTTCTTAAATAGGGACCCAGATTCATTCATTATTGGTGAATAATTAAAATTGCCATCAACTATAATATTCTTCCTTAAAATACGTTACAGGGTTGACAAATAGAATTACAAATAGAGGACTCTGCCCTGTTAGTCCCATCTGGACTCAATAACAAGATGCAAAATGTTCACGTTTGGAGATGTTTACAAATCACTATGTACACTATCCATGTACCTCTTTGACCTTTTATACAGGTTAAGCTTGGTTAACATCAAATCCACAGATATTTGTTATACTTTTGCCTGTGTAAGGACTATAGTTAGAGCTTCCCAGAATTTAAAGACACACATGCTATTGTTCCTGGCTCCTGGGTGGCTTACAGTCTCGTTGTGAGGCCCACACAGTTTCCTGGGCTAGTGGCAGCAGAGGGGAGGGAGGAGAGGGAAGAGGACTTGCATTAGGAGACCCTCAGATTTCCTTCTGTGCCCACTGCAAACACCATCAGTCAGCCTTTTCTTTCCCCTTCTTTCTGTAACTCAAGCTAATCAATTACAGAAGCAAAAATAGCCCCACTACCCAGGCAAGTGTGGGGCCCAGAAAACACTCTGGCAGCTTTGTTTTCTAAGGTCTGGAGAATGAAGATCCCTGCAGCTTATATGATGGGGACTATGGAACATCTAGAACAGAATTCCCAACCTTGGATTTATGACCAGTAGGAGACGCAAGGAGTATTAAACAAATCAAGGATTAGATGCTACTGTTAACCAACACATTAGGAGCCCTCACCCAGCCATTTACTTCCATCTTCTGGCAAAGACATCCCTCCCTTATTTAGGAAATTTCTGTTCTCCTCCCCACTCCAGCCATGTGGTTACAACGGGAGCCGGTATGCTCTTACATGATCCAGCCCTCCTTGTCACAGCTGATTGGTCCAAGGGTGAGCATCCACCTGAAAAGGCCAATTGCAGTTCTTCCCCAGTATTTTTTTGAAATGGATCTGGGAAAAAGAGAGAGTCTGTCTCCCTGGTGGAAAAAAAGTTGTAAAATGGGCAACTATTAAACAAGGTGTCAGTAACCCTATAACTGCCAAGTAGAGAGAGCTGGTTGGCAGTGGGAGAAAATAAAGCCAGCACTAAGAGAAGTGGAAACCAAAAAAGAGGCCCTTCCTCTGATTTGGTCGGCCTACTCTTCTTCCAATTATGGCAGCTCCCCCAAGATCTTTCCAATAAATCCGCCTTTTTCTTAAACTACTTGAATATGGATTTCAGACACCTGTTTAAAGTGTAGTGACTCAAATACATTTTTCCGGGCACACATATATTATGGAGTAATCCTTAAATATGGCTTGGGTACAACCAGCCTATTTTTTGACAGAACAAATTCAACCTGATACTGATATTCTATGGGCTTGATGTTGTAATGGAGTTCTCTAATTAGCAGAGATTTCATACCAAGTTCGTGTGATAGATTTTATCACTGGGCTAATAGATCACTTTGATGGAAAGACTCTGAACCTGGTATTTCCTCTTCTTGTCTTTGATCAACATTGCCTCGTACGTATTAGGTGACAAGCGGCAAACTTCAGGAATCCTTTGGTGAATGTCATTTTCCCACTGTAAATTGTCCTGTATGTAAATGACTTCTGGTCAGATTTCAGGGCATCACAGGACTGAAAGAAATCTTACTACTTTCATAGACCATTTGTTGGAAGCCATCTTAAGTCTGGTAAAAATCTCTAGTAATCAGGTATGTGTTATGCAATCAATGCAACCTCTTTAGAATGCTTCTAAATTACTACCATCAATCCAAAAAGCAATAACACCATTTTCAATAATATTCAATACTATTACAAAATACTACTCAATACTATTACTATACTCTCACAGCTAGTTTGGGAACTCTAAAGTCTCCTCTTTCTCCGTCCTTTAGGATAGAGATCAATATGCTTTCTTATAAAGGGAACAATAACAATATTAAAACAAAACGGTAGTGTAAATAATAAACCATGCAACCTCATTTTCTTTGTGAAATAAGTGATTACAGTATTGCTGATTACCTGCAGAAGCAAAATGCTACCAGTGGCAACTGCAGTAAATTCACTGGGGTTCATTGGCATATTTTCAAGAATTTAGAATGACTCATGGAATGAGTGTTAATGGAATGAAAACCTCCATTCCATCTACTCAGCACATGGCAAGCCAATCTAATTGTTTTTCCCTAAAGCAACTAATGCAACAGTCAGGTATTTATGCAGCCCATTATTTCCTTTTATCCTGGAAGAAGCAGGAGCCTTGAGAGACAAGATCTAGGGAAGTCCTGAGATTTTTCTTTGACTTTTATGAGATTTCCTAAACCTGCACAACATGTTTGAAAGTCAGGATCGAACCATCAACATAGGTAATCACAGTGTCTAAGGGAGAAACTGTACGTTAGTAAGTGTATATTTATTGGGTAACTACCACGGATTAAGTTCTGTGCTAGACACTCTTAACCTTATAACCTAGTTATATAAACTATATACAGTTTACAACTATACAACTATAAACAACTATGAAACAACTATGAAAGGTGGTATGAGAGCATAATTAAAACTAATCTGTGTAGTGTTCGTCCAACCCCATGCTACTCAAAGTGTATCAGCACTACCTGCCTGGGAGCTTATTAGAAATACAGAATCTCAAGCCCTACCCTAGACCTTCGAAATCAGAGCTGCATTTGGATAATATCCCCATTTGTACGTTCAAGTTTGAGAAGCACTGATTTCACCAACTCCCTTGCCTTATAATTGAGGAAAATAAGGCTCAGGGAGGTGAAGTGATGTGTCGTCACCAAACAGCTAGTTAGGGACCCAGCTGGGATTCCCAGGTCTCCTCGCTAGCAGGCCGATGGACTCAGGGTACTGCAGGATTTCAGACAAGAGGAAGTTAAGTGTGTTTCATTCCCTCAAATGACCATTGATTGTTCCCATCATCTCCATTCAAAGCACACACAGAGGGCCTGAGTGAACCCAATCACTCAGCCTCCTCCTGAAACCCCCTGCAGGCCAGGCTCACAGCAGCCTCCTTCACCGGCTGGCACTCAAACCTCAGCCCTCCCTGGAGGGACCTCCCCCTGCACAGGTCCCAATTCTAACCCTTTCCCCAATGCCCAGCTAAACAACTAGCCGCTTCATGAAGCCTTTCTCAATGACCCCAAACCCCTTTAGTCTCTCCCTTCCTAATTTAGATTTGCTCCTACATTCTGCAGAGTACATCTTAGTTCCCTATTACAGCCCAACATTACAGCATTTTCTAATTTTCTGCACTACACCTATTGGCAAATGCTTTCATAACGATAATATAGATGCAATCTTTTTCTCTATTGCCCTTTTCAGAAATTGGATCCATGTCTCCTTTCCTAACTAGTTTGCTTTTATTTTATTGTATTAGACTATCGTAATACCAGGCACAAAAATAATTCTAAACTCTTAATGGTGGAAGGGACCAAGCTCTTTCCCAATGCAGGGACCCTCACTAAAACATCCCTGAGACACAGTCATTGAGTTTTACTTGCATCCTTTCTGTGTTGGAATTTTCTACATTTTTAAGGCAACATTTTTTTTTTTTATTCTGAATAACTTCAGCTGTTAGAATATTTGAGGCTGAAATCTACTTGCCTCTGACTTGTGGTGTGTGTCCTCAGTTCTGCCCTTTCAGGTACTTTAGAACGGGTCAGATAATATCTTCCACAGGAAAGTGCTGCAAGTATATCAACTAATTGGCCAGATGTGATTTGGCAGCACAAGGCAGGCCTAGCGGTTAGAAGCAATAAAGATCCTTTTTCAAGCCTGTATCCTGCATTTCCTGCTTCTATACTTCTTAATGAATTCATGCTACCAATAAGTTTGTGTTGAATACCTAATATGTGCTAGTCTCTATGCAGGATGTGCCTTTCTGGGAGTTATTGGGACAGAGGAAGATCAGGAGATCACACACATCCTTGACACAATGCAGAATAGAAAACAGTTTCACAGTGGAAGCTTGGGGGCCATTGGATCCCACTTTGCATTTCATCCAGGTCTTCCTAAATGTCAAAGTATAAACCCCTCTAGTCATTGCTTCTCTCCCATCCTCCTCTCCTGATTTGGATCTGTATTTCTCCCTGGGCAAGTGATTTTTCTCACGGCTGCCCTCCTAGATAATCCTGTCCACGATGCATTCTAGAATTCCAACTCCAAAGTAAATAAACTCCCCTCAACCCTCAGTCTTTTCCCAAAACTCTCTCTCTACCTGCCTGCTAAAATTGCCACTGAGGATGCTGCCTCCTCCCTATTAAAATGAAGGCTGCTCATTTTCCCACACCACACAGTCAGGGAAGGAGGGCTTGGCATCTTGGAGCCTCCTAATGGCCTTCCAGATTCTTGTGCATTCATTCTCATTCACTCAGTAAATACTGAGTGTCCCCTATGTTTCAGAGACACACCGGGGCCCTTTACCTAGCGTACAAACACCTCTTTTACGGTTACTACATTCTAGTTACAAGAATCCCTAGAGAGTCATGTGACAAGTTCCTTTCTGCTATAGAGACAATTTGTTGTTGCTGGACAACTACAACATTAAAGCAAAAACCGCTGAGTTGAGGACACATTTTCAGTCGGGTTTCTGAGCTCCATTTGCCTTTCTAGGGGAGTGAGACTACCACTACTGATGATGATTACTACTTCCTCATCGTATTACAATTTGGGAGGGGCGTGGATTCTACTTTCACATATTCAAGAGAGTGAAAGATAAACAAAGGAAATTAGTAATGTGAAAGGTTTATAGAGTTCTTTTTTTTTTTTTAAAGCTTTTATTTATTTGACACACAGACAGCGAGAGCAGGAACACAAGCAGGGGGAGTGGGAGAGGGAGAAGCAGGCTTCCCGCAGAGCAGGGAGCCTGATGCAGGGCTCGATGTGGGGCTCAATGCGGGGCTCGATGGGGGCCTTGATGGGGGGCTCGATGGGGGCCTTGATGGGGGGCTCGATCCCAGGATTCTGGGATCGTGACCTGAGAGGAAGGCAGATGTTTAATGACTGAGCCACCCAGGCGCCCTGGTTTATAGAGTTCTATCATGCTTTATAAT
Organism: Phoca vitulina; assembly: GCF_004348235.1. Classification (NCBI taxonomy): domain Eukaryota; kingdom Metazoa; phylum Chordata; class Mammalia; order Carnivora; family Phocidae; genus Phoca; species Phoca vitulina. The sequence goes on along the minus strand of NW_022589710.1, from coordinate 12,109,808 downwards.
GAGATACCTGAGGGCAAATACTATTGGAAGATGCATACCTTTCTGCTTTCTCCCTAATGATGCAAGTTCCAATGAAGCTGGTGTTTGCAATTTTCCCTCAACACTTTGAACTATAGGAACCTGAGGACTAAGGGACAGGGTGGAAATATGGGCCATTATTTTGGTGGCTTTTTGTGGATTTCACAAAGCTGCAAGGGCCAAGTGGCTCTAGAGAAGCCCCCCGGTTGACACCCAGGCCATGTCAATCACTGTCTCTCACCAAGGCTTCACCACCTCAAGGAGTTTTTCAGCTGAACCTCATTAACCAGTCGGCCCTGAAGAGTCTTCAGTCAGCTACACGATATGTTTTTTGCATTCTGTTTTATGTTGTCTTTTCATCCCCAAGTAAAGCTGTCTGCAAACAGAGACCAATTCTACCTTTTTATCTATTAAAAAAGGCATAAAATCTATACATGTTGAATTGAGACCTCTCGTACTGTTCTCATCAGAATATACAGTTTTAAGAGCAGTGTGCAAAGTCTATTAGCGGAGCACTCCATATCATGGAAGCCCCTTCCGACTCACCTGGGGCTACCTGTAAGCAAACAATTAATAAGCTTTTTTTAAATGACAATATACTAAAAAGTATTATAGCATCTAATAGCTTTTTGTTGCATAGACAAATATATAGTTCTAAAACAGGAAGTACAAAATGGATGGGTTCTGATATTTTACCTAGGTTGAAAACCGGCTTTTAAATAGCTGTAGCATATTGGTTGGCATCATAGAGATGAATCTGAATTTCCAAGCAGGAATGCTTCACATTTCTGAATATCTAAATAAATGAGTTGTTCAAAGGTATTCACCACACACATACACACATACACACTTTGATCACTGGCAACTTTTCCCTGGATTACTCAGGCTTGAGTCAAGTATGTTCACCCACTCTGCCTTTCACCAGTGCCATCTCTTCATATACCCGTAACTATCTGGCACAGGGTGAAATCATGATTTAGCAAAGGGGCAAGTAGGAGGCTAAATGGAGTGCTATCTCCCCTAATTGCTATTTAAGCGAGACAATAAAAAGGATGAAACAAATTAAATTAGCTAAGAAGCAAGAGCATCCCAATGAACTGGCCAAGATAATCAACTTGGAAAATTAGCTATTAAACCTCCACACATGCTCATTTTCATAATATTTTGTGTGTGCTTGTGAAACGCAACCCCCTATTGAAATTGCTGGGATGAAGGTGCTCTTCATTTCTCTGAGATAAGTCATTTGCAATTGGTCTTAATGAAGTTGGTAGTGAGATTTGTTGTTAATGCCCTAGTTCATCATTTTCCATTTCAGTGCTAGAGTGTTTTGATTGGGGTAGGGGAAGTACATAAAAGAGGAGAGCAGTTGACTCAAACTAGTTACTTCTCTGAATTTTTCCACCTGACTCTATTCTTATTTTCAAATATGTATACTAGAGTATGAGTTTGGGGTTGTATTATTATTACCTTTGTGTATCATCGTCATCATCATCATCATTATTGAAATACCTGATCTTTACTGATTTTCAGACTACCTTTATTTTTATGAGATTTAATAATTCCTATTTTTAAAATTTTTCTATCTCATCATCCTTGTCTCTCAATGTTAGCCCCTCTTATATATAGGTCTTCATACTTACAAACAGTTAATTCTTTATTACTCATGGCAGTCATTAAAAGACCACAAGCAGTAATATAATCTATAGACAATAAATATCTATGCTTCATTTTACCCAATAATTCTAATTTTATAGTCCATGGAGCTGTTATTAGAATATAAAATGGGTAGCCAAATGAGTTTATTTGATATACATCTTCTTTCTTTCTTTCTTTCTCCCTTTCTTTCTTTCTCTTTTCTGTAGTTTCAAGTTTTTATTTAAATTCCAGTTAATAACATAAGTGTAATATTAGTTTCAGGAGTAGAATTTAGTGATTCATCACTTACATACAACACCCAGCGCTTATCACAGCAAGTGTCCTCCTTAACCCATCACCCATTTAGCCCATCCCCCAACCCACCTCCCCTCCAGCATCCCTCAGTTTGTTCTCTATAGTTAAGAGTCTATCTGTTCTATAGTCTGCCTCTTTCCCCCATGTTCATCTGTTTCGTTTCTTAAATTCCACATATGAATGAAATCATATAGTATTTGTCTTTCTCTGACTGACTTATTTCACTTAGCATAATACTCTCTAGCTCCATCCATGTTGTTACAAATGGCAAGATCTCATTCTTTTTTATGGCTGAGTAATACTCCATTTATATACATTTGTATTATATATATTTGTGTATATGTATATATATACACACATATATGGAATAATACTCCATTTTATATATGTATCTATAAAATCCACACATCTTCTTTGTCTATTTATCCATTCATCATTCAGTGGACATTTGGGCTCTTTCCATAATTTGGCTATTGTTGATAATGCTGCTATAAACATCAGGGTTGCACTCCCTTTCTACTCATTGCTTTGCTAGATCATAATGGCTACTCAAGACAAAACAGGTATTGAAGCATGTAATTGAGATTGAAAATTTTTTAATAGGAAGAGGAGTAATGAATTTGGATGATTCACAATCAAGAAATATGAAAGTTGCTGTCCTGAAGATTATTCAGATAAGAATGCTTTAATTGAAGATTATTGACTGTTAATTTGATTTGTCAACTTGACTGGACTAAGGGATGCCCAGATAGCTGGTAAAACATTGTTTCTGGGTGTGTCTGTAAGAATGTTTCTGGAAGATATTAGCATTTGAATCATTTGAGTGAGTAAAGATTGCCCTCATCATTGTAGGTGGGCATCACCTAATCTTCCAATCTTGAGAGCCTGAATAGAACAAAAAGAGAGTAAGGGTGAATTTGCTCTCTGCCCTCCAATATCAGTTCTCTTGGTTCTCAGGCCTTTGAATGTGGACCAAGACTTACACCATCACCCACCAGTTCTCAGGCCTTCAGACTCAGACTGGGACTTACCACTGTCGGCACCCCTGGTTCTCAGGCCTTCCGGTTCGGATTAGAACTACACCATCAGCTTTTCTGTTCTCCAGCTTGTAGATGGCAGATCAGGGGACTTCTCAGCCTCTGTAATAATGTGAGCCTCTCATAATAAATCTCTTTCTACATAGTATCAAGATAGATAGGTAGGTAGGTATGTAGATAGATATAGATATCCTATTGGTTCAACCCTGATTAATACAGAGATTAAAAACACATCCTTTCCTAATGGAGTATTAGTTTTGCCTACCCATCTTCCTCTTGGTTTATCTTCATGGAGCTATTTTTTTCCCCCACCAAATATTTGACTCTACCCCCAAAGAAAATAGTTTCTATAGCCTTTTCCTTGTATATGTGAATAAGCTACATTCTGAACTTGGAGCAAGACTGAGTCATCTCAGAACTCTCAGACCAGAATTTCAGAGATCTCATATGTATCGTGGAGCAGCTTAACAGTAGGGGTTCTACGGGCCTTGGGTTGTAGAAAAGTGCAAACTTATGCCCGGTACTGAGAAAGCCAATTTTCAAACAAAGTAGTGCTCTGCATATTCAGTCTTATTTATTCTTTATCATTTGAGAAGAAAAAAAAAAGGAAGACCAAATGAAGAGGGAAACTCTACATCAAAATGAGAAGATGATACTTCAGGCCAAGTGTCTGGCATTAGTATTAATTTCAGCTAAATAGATAATGCCTAATGGCTTGCAATTAGATTAAAATACATTTTCACTAGAAAGACAAAGAGATCTTACCCTTTGAGGTAGAGATAAATAGGGACTTTTGGTAGATACACAATTGTGGATTAATATTAACTTCTGTACACATTTTGAATTTCTTCATCAGAGATAGAATGATACACGTCCCTGGCTTACAAGTGTATTAAAACATTTAAAATGACAAGTACATTCGCTCAACTGTCATGCCACCAGATGCATTTCTGCTTCATTAGGAGTCAGCACAGTAGATGTTCAATAAGACAAACATCTATTAGTAAATTAGAGTTATTGGTATATTATTCTAGATACATTCAAGTTGTTTTGTTGCCTTTGTTAGGTTTCCCCAAATATTTACTGAGTGCCTGCTATTTCCCAGGGTATGGTATTTATTCTGGGGATACAGTATAAGGATGAGTTAGACAGAGCCCCTGCCCCCAAAGAGCTCACAGGTGTCAAGTGTGATGACAGACAAGGAAATGACAAGCTGGGAAATGAAGTGTGTAAAAGATAAAATAGAATATTTGTACTTTCAAACAGCTTAATCCATTTTGTTCCTCTGAGTTGTAGCTCATTTGTCATTATTTGTTAAATCTTACAGTTGCCTTACAATAAAAGGAAAAATGATGAACGATAAACATCTATAGAATCCCAACTATATTCCAGGTATTCTACATTTAAAAATAACGCATCCTTGTCTCAAAGAATCACAGGCCTTAAGAGTCGAAAGAAAACTTGTATTTTAAAAAAGTAAGACTTAACATTAAAAACTAGCGTGACAGAGGAAGAAAAGGTAAAGACAAGTTTGAGAAACATTAATCTAGGTCACATGTTAAATAAATGGGCTTTCATGGTCTCTTCTGGGTACCTGGGGTGGATAAAAGATGGCTGCGAATTCTTTGCCACTCTGTCCATTAAGACATAGACCCATTCTCCTTGAATCTGGGTGGTCTCTGTCACAATGTTGACCAATAGAATACAGCAGAAATCATGCTATGCTACTCTTCCAGGCCTAGACCATAAGAAACTGGCAGCTTCCACTACCTGTCTCTTAGAACACTCAACTCTTGAAATACAGCCACTGTCCTGTGAGGAAGCCTAAGCAACCCCATGTGGAGAGGAACCAAGGACCCTGACCAAAGCCCCAGTCAAGCTCCCAGCTGACAGCCAATACCAAATTGCCAGCCATGTAAGTGACCATGTTGGAAGGGAACCCCCCAACACCAATCTAGCTACCTCTGCTGACACCATCTGGAGCAAACGCAAGCTGCCCAGAGGAGACCTTCCTGAATTCTTAACCCACAGAATTGTGAGTAAAATACAGCTGTCTTTCGGGGCAGGTGGGGGTGGGGGTGGGGGTATCAACCGTTACATAGTAATAGATGATGAGAATAGAACCTGATCGTGATTAATATCATCACCTCCATGTAAAGTGGTTAAAAGTACAGGTTCTGAAGTCAAACTGCCTGAGATCTAGCTGTGTGACCTCAAGACAATTTAATCTCTCTGTGTCTCAGATCCTTCTTCTATAATATTAGGTTAATTATAACCTAAGTCTTAGGACTTTTTGAAAGAATTAAATGAAACAATTCACATAAAGCACTTAGAAACTGCCTAATGCATAACTAACAGTATTGAAAATTCACTATTATTATTGTGAGAAAATGCTGAATTAGAAACTACTGACTTTTTTTTTAAATTTTTTATTGTTATGTTAATCCCCATACATTACATCATTAGTTTTAGATATAGTGTTCCATGATTCATTGTTTGTGCATAACACCCAGTGCTCCATGC